>NC_049914.1:16488297-16854315 GCF_001411555.2 Juglans regia
CACATTTAGCCGAACTCGGGCACAATTCCTTATGCGAGTGGTATGTGGAGAGCCCATCAACTTGCTACTTATTATTTTTTAGAGGATCCATAACGAGGTGAACGTCGTCTCCACGGACAACCTCCCATATGAAGTTCTCATTACGAAGCTATTACTGGCCCGAAGTGTGCAACCCCAGGTGGAGGTGTGGATGATAGACCAAATGAGCCACATTGACATGACCACACACCGTTAGAGCATTGGACAAGGGAGAGGGCATGCTCGACGTTTGCTTGGCCCTATACTATATCTTGTTCCTCTGACCCAGTCTGGGCCCGGTGTTGCTCCCTATATTGGGAGTACTAGTCAGCCGCCGACGAGTACATCTTTGGGAGATGCGCGGCCTGCTTGGGTTGATGCGATGGTCTCAAATATTACTGCGCACATTGATCGAAAGATCGTGTAAGTAGAACAGAGTGTTAGAGATTTTTTCATTGATGTTCTCCATTGGATAGATATCTTAAACATAAAGTCAATGCATTGGTTGACGATTTTAATAAATATGTAACCAAGTCATTCTAAGTATTTTTCACTTTTATCGTATTGTTTACAAAATTCAGAAATATTTTGTACTTTATTTTTCTCATATGTAATGAACAATATTATCTAATATATATATTATTTTTGAATTTCAATTCTCAATCTTTTTTAATATTAGTTTATACAACTTTAATATTAAATTATTGTACTTCAATTCTCAATCTTTTGCAATTTGAAATATCCAAATTTAATATTAAATCAATTAATGTTTGCACGTGAATCAATAACGTGAATGTTGGCGCTAAAAATTTCTACGTTCGCACGTAAATAGCTTCCACGTTTGAATGTCCAGGGCACGTTCTAACGTGAATATGTATACGTTCAAACGTAATGTAATTTTTTAGCTGTCTTTAGTGACAGTTTGGGATTTGTCACAATTTTCAAACCGTCACAAAAACTAATTTTTGTTATAGTCTAAGGCGAAGAGGTGTCACTACGGGCACCCGTATTTTACAAAGGATATATCATATCATTAATGGGTGTGTACATATATGAATATTCTCGATAAAATATTACAAATCTAAACTCCAAAAGCCTAAAAAAAACGGGGGAAGCCTGTCCTGTGTTGGATGCAAAATTTTGAATAGACATGACGTTACTGCTTTGCTTGGATAAGTTGTGTTCCCCTTATTTAGTTTTTTTTTTTTTGGCTGACATTACTTAATTGAATGTATGAAGGTGTTTTCACGGGGGTACCGCGTCTTCAAAACGTGGACCCAAATAAACATTTTAGGTTTCTTGTGTGGTATTTAGACATTCTACCATTTTTAACGAAAAGTTAAGCTATAATAGAAAAGTAATGCTAGTTACATCATGAGTTGTGGATGCACTCTTTTTTAAAAAAAATTGGAGTTTATTATTAAAAATTATTTTTTTCATGTAAATATCGTATTTTCTCATTTTTTAAAATGAGTACGGAGATTTGTACAACCCATGAATATATCTAGCATTATTCTTATCCTATAAACAATGAAAAAATATGTTTATCATCAATTTTCTCATCATAAACAATAATGTATTACCTAAATCGTCCCTTGTCATCTTTGTATTATCAATTGTGTATTAGATTCCATAATTATGTTTACTACTCATAGAAGTGATTAGTGGGGGTCAAAAGGTAATTCCAGATATTCTTATATATAAAAAGCAAGAATTATAAATAAATAATAAATGAGAAAGAGAAAAAGTAAATTGCATATTAAAGAATAGGGGAAATATATTACATGAGGATAGGAAAGAATCAGATGCCAAAATATATGAAAAAAGGTGGAAAGTAGTTTACATATTCATGAATTGGGGAAAGGGTTTACGTGAAGATTGGAGAGAATCATATGCCCTTTGTTGTTGGTCCAAGGCCTTTAACACACATAAAATACACAGAGAATATGTATATATATCATGACAAGATTGTTGGGCAATATAACCACTAACAAAATTAAATCTATTATCCAAGCAGATACCTAGAATGATTAAACAAGCAAACAATCAAAGTAAAACACAACATATTTTTTATGTGGAGGGAAAAAACTACGAGGCAACTCTGATCAAATCCACTATCATAATATAGAGTTTACAATATTCGAGGTTATCTCCAAGACTTGAGTTCTCAACAAATTGGGAAATACAACAATGATCAATCTCTAAGAAAACAATAATCTCACCCAAACCACTAGTTTGATAATGCCTGTGAGATCCCCACTTTGAATACTACAACTCTCTGGAGTACTCAAAGAAAAATCACCATTTAGAGAAATTTCCAATTTGTACTGTGTAGAGAAATACCTATGTGAAATCCACACCCCAAAGAGAAAAGAAAAACTTTTGCCCTTCTCTTTTCACTTGTTGCGCCGTATAGTACCCCTCTCTTTCTTTTTCTTTTCTTTTGTTGCTTTTCCACTCACCGTCCTATAAACCACTTCAACTTCCTTTTCATAATTGCAAGTAGAAGCCCTAATGGGCTTAAGTGAGACTTGGGCTATCACATGTGGGCTGGACCCACTCAACAATCTCCCCCTCCAGCCCATCATAACAGGAGATTATAATCCAACATCTCAGGTAGAGTCCATGCCGGCTGATCTAGCACAAAGCTCTAGCTTCTCTCTGACAACAACCTTTGTCATCATGTCAGTTGGGTTCTTCTCAGTGTGAATCTTTTTCAGCAGTAATGATTGTTCCACAACTACCTAGCGTAGCCAATGGTATCTCACATCAATGTGCTTTGTACGTGAAAGATATGTGGCATTCTTGCTCAAGTCTAATGCACTTTGACTATCACAATGAACCACATACTCATCTTGCTTCAAACCTAAATCTTGTAGAAACCATTTTATCCAAAGCATTTCTTTCCCTGCTTCAGTTGCTGCAATATACTCAGCCTCAATAATAGATAAGGCAACACACTTCTGCAGTTTTGACTGCCATGATACAGCTCCCCTGCAAAAGTAACCAAGTACCCTGAAGTTGATTTTCTACCATCAACGTCACCAGCCATATCTACATTTGTATAACCCTCCAAAAATGGTTCTGAGCTACCAAAAGTCAAGCACATCTTTGAGGTACCCCTCAAATATTTGAAAATCCATTTCACTGCTTGTCAATGATCTTTACCAAGATTAACTAGGAACCTGCTAACAACTCCCACTGCATGAGCAATATTTGGGCATGTGCAAACCATAGCATACATCAAACTCCCGACTGCAGAGGAGTTGGGAATCAGCCTCTGCCAATGCACTTATGTTTTCCTTGTTTTCTACCAGTGTTTTAAACCTTTTATCTCCATGTTGTTCTATCTCACTAAGTCTCTTACAACCCCTTTTATAATGATCCCTCCTAGTCCAAATAGACCTATTTACCAAGGTCTCATTACCATCCCCTCTAATGAGGCTATCCCCTCTTCTTGCTTCCCTTTCCATTTTCTGGAAGAGACCCTCTTGTTGGCCCCTACAGGATTCTCCTTAAATTCCAAGACTTGCATGCTCCCTCCCGTGTGTCCTTGTGGTTTGCCCTGTTGGATTGCCCCATTCCACTCTTTAAGAGGATCTCTCTCGTCCTGCTTGAGTCTCTCATGGAAACCCACTTCTGGTTCCTTGCTCGAGTTAGATCTCTGTGAGTTTGAGACTCCATAATCAGGATTAACTATAACTTCTTCTGACAAGATCCTTGATGGTTTGGTATAGAGGGGTTGACTTTCTACGTACACTTCATGGGGGGAACCGAGTAAGATAGGTGTAGATCCACCTTTATCTGATTTGACCTCAGTAGACTGCTGACCCTAATCTCCTTTGTGATCTCCTTCCTGAGTAACCTCAACCTGTTTCTGTTGAAACACTACCGAATAAAACAGATTTTCCGCTGATTTGTTTGACTTTTCATTTTTCCTGACTTCTAGTTCTCTTGCTTCTTTTTTCATCCCATGCTGCTGGTTGTCACCATTGGAGCCCCCGTATTTACAGCCATCGAAAGTATTGGTATTCTTTGATTGTCCTCTAAGCCATGGTCCAAACTACATTAACAACTGGTCTGTGACTTGTTGATCATGGTGAGGTCGAGTGCAACTCTTGCCTTTATGGAAAAAAATACCACACTGAAAACAAAAATTCTACAATCTTTCATACTTCAAAGATATCCAGAACTTATTGTCTCCTAATATGAGCCATTTACCTTGCAGAAGAGGTTTATGAATATCAATGGCCATTCGTACCCTAAGGCACCTTCCCCATGCACGTCCATCAGCCTCTGCGTCCACACTGATAACATGTCCTATTGATGCTGCGAACTGTTCCCCGAACTCCCCCGTCATGGTGGCCAGTGGGAGGTTGTGTAGTTGAACCCAAAACGGTTCAAAACCAAAATGAAGGCCATTAACGGATACTGACCCATCCACTTCTAATAGAGTAAGCAAGCTTCTATCAAAGCACCAAGGTCGACCACTAAGTACCTTCTCTTTGTCGACTAGGGTCTGAAATTCTATCAGGAAGCTTTGGTCTCCTAACTCTTTGAAACGAACCCATCCTTCTAACCTCCATAATTGAGACATAGTGATTTTGAAAGCTTCACTATTTATAATCTTATCAGCCAATACCTTCCCCACTATGCAATGTGTTCCATGTCTCTCAGTAGCCCTCCCATCATCTTCTTTGACCTGGAAAAAAGAATTTTCCTCCAAAGACAACTAGAGCATTTCCCATCGATTTACCAGATCCTCAATTTCCATCCTAGTTTCAAGGAATTAGACCAAAATGACCAACTCACAGGACGTGAGAATTAATCCTTTGAATTTCTTCAAAGGCACTAAAACCTCACTCTACCTCCCAAGAGAGAAAAGAGAAGGCCAATTATGCACCAATTTTGACAAAGAGAAATGTTAAGTCTACAAATAAATGTTATACAAAGACCGTATACATACTAATTATACGTAATAAATTAGATCTATTTTATAATAAAAAATATAATTTATTAGATTTATTAGAATGCATAATACATAGACTTTTTGAACAAATTTTGTAAGTTGACCAAACAGTTCTCTTGACAAAACCATGGCCACAGAATACTGGCTTGGACAGAAAATCTGATTAGAAAAAGAACAAAACTGATACCTTTTAGGACCCTTTTGCTATTAAATCCTGCTGACTAGATTCAGAACGATTGGACGGACTTGCAGATGGTTAGTTCAATTTAAATTTACTACATCAAAAATTAATATTATAGTCAAAACTTAAAATTTTAGTAAAAATTTAAACTTGGCGGCCATTGCCAATGCTTTAAGAGCACGGGCATAATTAAATGTCAGTAAAATATAAAATATAGCTAAACTTTTTATAAATGATCTATATTAGACTAGCTAAAAACATTTACCTTAGACTTTAAACTACAATTACTTTAAATGAATTTTTAAAATTAGAGTCATTATTCATCCATCAAATTCATATTTTATTTACAAGTAATCAACAAGTTTTATTAAATTCATTCTAAAACTTTCATTACTAAAGAATGCTATACTATGTTCAGATTTTTCAAGAAATATTTTTTGTAAACAAGGTTATATTATGTTGGATAATTAGGTTGATATAAAAAATAGTTGAAAAATAATAATTTTAAATAAAAATTAAATTATTAATTAATATATATAGCATATTTGTAAAATATAAAAAAAGTTATTATTAAAATACATAATATTATATTATTAGTTTAACTTTAAAATGGATAATTCAATATGTATTAATAATGACTTTAATTTTAATAAAAATCTCAACTTTTAACCATATTTTGAACCTTTTCTGTTTATGCCAATGCTGTTTAGCCAACTTCCTCGGGCCTTCTCTGTTTATGCTTTCTTCTTTTGTATGGCCAGATTACAGGATCCTGTTCCCGAACAGTCTTGGGGGCCTATGGCTCATACTTATTTTTACGTTTAAATCTGATTATTAAGATTTTTGCAAAATATTATTATTATTATTTGCCAATTTTAACAGCTAAACCTTAATTAGAATGGATTTAGGACGTTGTAATTTGTGTTTTCAATTGCGGACTACTTTTGCCAAGATTTGGATGGATCTTTGTTAGGGGACTTTAGATCGGGTGAGGCCCTATTGCTGGATTTTTAATTTTTTTGTCCAATTCCAGAGACATATGTAAGAACTCTCTTATGCCCGGATGAATGTAATAAGCAGGACTAGAACAGTAAGACTAGATTGAAGCTGATGAAAACTTACCTCATAGATTCATACGTATTGGGGTATTTGAGGTCCCCAAAATTCCTCCATAAACGAAATACAAGTAAAGATGAAAATGCTCCAGAATGAATCACACATCCATTCGGCGTGGGACTTAACTGACTCAACAAGAAATTACTAAAACGCCCCTCTAATGACCGGTCCAGGGACATTACGACACGCACCGTTTTATACTAAACGGTGCACTACATCCGTAACCTCCCCATTACACGCTTAAACTACACCGTTTCTTTATTATCTAAGTGATGTCGTTCCAGCATCCCTTTTACTGAAGCAACGTCGTTTGGATAACACCCGTAAGACTTAATTCCCACTTCGCACTCCCTTATCTCCATTTCACGATCTGCTATCAATCCACCCCTCTTTCGAACCCTAAAGCTTCCCCCTTTACTTCCATGATTCTTCACACCGTAGCTCCCTTACATTCCTCCACCCTTATAAGACCTTGTCCACAAGGTGTGGATACAAAGCCCTAAGTTTCCAGAGATTTTCCCATGAATTTTCCCCCTCCGAGAGTCCGACCCATTTGATCAATACCTCTGTAGTAGCTCGGCCTCCTTGTTGTTTCATGCGTCGATCACGCACAGCTTCCAATTCGGGAATCACTTCCCCTTCACTGTTGGTAGGAGGCAGCGTTGCAAGTGGTTGGGTCCGTTCTCCTAGCTTCTTCTTCAAGCAAGACACGTGGAAGACTGGATGGATTTGAGACGAGGGAGGTAGCTCGAGTCTGTAAGCCACGGATCCGAGCCTTTGGAGCACATTGAAGGGCCCATAGAAGCGAGGTGCAAGCTTCATGTTTTTGCGGAGTGCCACTGTCTTCTGGCGGTACGGCTGTAGGCGGAGGTATACCCAGTCCCCGACACTAAACTGTCTTTCAGTTCTCTTTTTATCCGCATAATATTTCATCCTGTCCTGAGCTGCCTTAAGATTCTTCTTTAAGAGTTGTAAGTTTTGTTCTCTGTTTTGCAATAGTTGGTCAACTGTCGAGTTGTTTGAAGTGTCTGGAATATAGTCGATTAGCCTTGGGGGAGGGTAACCGTAGAGAGCCTCAAAAGGTGTTAACTTGGTTGAGCTGTGGTAGGTGCTGTTGTACCACCACTCGGCTAACGGTAGCCACTGGCTCCACCCCGTGGGTTTAGATCCTGCGTAGCACCTCAAATAACCTTCTACGACCTTGTTCACAGCTTCAGTCTGGCCATCGCTCTGCGGATGGTACGCTGAGCTATAGTCTAGGGAAGTGCCTTGTAAGGCGAATAGCTCCTTCCAGAAGGAACTCAGGAATATCGGGTCCCTGTCGGATACTATGGTTTTTGGGAGACCATGTGTAACAATATAGAAGATTGAGAAGAATATTTGTATAATGGATAGTATTTCGTATTGAATCAAATCTGTAAAATGACAGGGATAATGCTCTCTTCGAGGGGAAGCTCCTCCAAACAGCGTGAACAGTAAAATCTTCTAGAATAATCTCTCTACTTCTCACAACAGACTCATATACTAATAAAATGAAAATACTATAATACCCTTAACATAACTGGGCCCAAGGCCACTTGAAAACTACTAAATGTCTAATAAGGCCTACGGCCTCATGGTCCACGACCCAGGTGCTATCTTTATTCTTCAAACTACAAGGCCCATGGCTCCCAAAGCCTTCACACTAAGCTTCAGACATGAAGATACGGAGATATACGCGATTTAGGGTTCACTTCAACAACAACCCAGTTTTGTCTTCTCATGTTTGTCGGCGCCGTGTGACAACTCCCCTCCCCTTCACAAAACCTTGCCCACAAGGTGGGGAAAAGTTGAACAAAGGACATGGTAAGGCTCCCACGAAGCATCTTCCATCGTTCCTCCATGCCATCGGATCAACAGCTCCACGAGAGGTTTGTTGTTCACTTTTCTCATCCTTCGGTTTAATATTTCTTCCGGTTCTAGCTTCAAGCTTCCATTTTTATCAACTGGAGGTAGTGTAGTGATGGGGCTAATGTGCTGACCCACTTTCGGCTTTAGTTGAGAAACATGAAACACGTTATGGATCTGTGATGAAGGGGGTAATTTCAGTCGATATGCAACCTCACCAATTTTTTTCTCTATTTGATAGGGCCCATAAAAACGTGGTGACAGTTTGAGATTTTTTCTTTGGATGAGTGATGACTGTCGATAGGGCTGCAGCCTCAAGAAAACCCAATCTCCTTCACGGTAGTGTCTCTCCTTTCTTTTCTTGTCAGTGTATTTTTTCATCATTTCCTGAGCCTTGACTAAATTTTGCTTCAAAAGGTGCCATAGTTGCTCTCGGTTTTGCAAGGTCAGTTCCACTTCTTCTACTCTTGCCGTGCCTTTAATGTAATTGCATAGCTTAGGAGGCGCATAACCATATAGTGCTTCAAAAGGAGAGATCTTTAGAGATGCATGTTGACTGGAATTATAACACCATTCTGCAAGTTCGACCCATAGTGCCCACTCTTTAGGTCTGTCTAATACATAGCTTCTCAGATAATTCTCCACCCACTTATTAACAGCCTCGGTTTGCCCATCCGTTTGAGGATGATAGGACTAAAGGCTAGTTGAACGCCCAGTAAGGTAAAGAGTTCAGTCCAGAATTTGCTTGTAAACGTGGGATCTCTATCCGACACAATAGAAGTAGGCATGCCATATAACTTAAAAATGTGCTTCATGAAAAGTTGGGCCACCCCCTTAGCTGTATAGGGATGGGACAAGGGCACAAAATGGGCGTATTTTGTAAACCTGTCAACAACGACCCACAATGTATTGAACCTCCCTGAGGTTGGTAAGCCTTCCACGAAGTCCATGGTAATTTCAGCCCATGGTCGAGAGGGTACGGGTAAGGGCTGTAAAAGCCCACTTGGAAGAGTATTGTCCACTTTCACCACCTGACACACATCACAAGTTTTTAGAAAACTTTTCACATCATTTTTCATGCCTGGCCAATAAAACTCTCTTTGTACGCGGTGAATGGTCTTGTCAAAACCCAAGTGCCCCCCCATAGGGCTGCTATGCAACAAGCTCAACAGCTTGTTAATAAATGAGTTGTCCGCTGGAATATACATCTTGTTTTTGTAAAAAATGATTCCATTTCTAACTGCATAGGGGCTGTTCAAGTCATTAGCTTGGTACTTCCGCAACAGCTCCTGTGTCGTTGGATCGGCCCCATATAAACGCTGAATTTCTGTGACCCAATCCCAACTCGGTAGTGATAACATAGCCACTGTCACTTCCTCAAAGCCTTCTTGTCGGGAAAGGGCATCGGCCACAACGTTCTCCTTACCCTTCTTGTACTGGATTAGGAAGTCGTACCCCATCAACTTAGAAATCCATTTTTGCTGCATATTAGTGCCTACTCTTTGATCCAGCAGAAACTTTAGACTTTGGTGGTCAGTTTTGACCACAAAGGTCTGCCCCAACAGATAAGGTCGCCATTTTTGCACAGCTGAAACTAGTGCAAACAACTCTTTCTCGTATGTCGACATTGTTAAAGCCCTTCCTTTTAAGGCTTTGCTGAAAAAAGCTATCGGCCTTCCTCCTTGCATTAACACTGCTCCAATGGCCTCTCCTGATGCATCACACTCTATAATAAAAGGGGACTGAAAATTAGGCAAGGCTAGCACTGGTGGCTGTGTAACAGCCTTCTTTAATGCTTCAAAGGCATCTTGGGCTTCATTTCCCCATGTGAAACTGTCATTTTTTAACAAATCTGTTAAACGGGCAGCAATGGCTCCATATCCCTTAATGAACTTACGATAGTACCCCGTCAACCCAAGAAATCCTCTTAGGGCCTTAACGGACTTTGGAATGGGCCAATCCAACATGGCCCTCAATTTCTCTGGGTCGGCACGCACCCCCTGTCCAGAAATGAGGTAGCCCAAATACGACACTTCTTCACAACAAAAACTGCACTTGCTCATCTTGGCATAAAGTTGATTACCCCTTAGTGTGTCAAAGGTAGCTTTTAAATGATCCAAGTGAGCTGCCTCATCTTTGCTGTAAATAAGAATATCATAAAAAAAAAACTAAAATGAACTTTCTTAAGTAAGGTTTAAAAACCTGGTTCATTAAGCTCTGAAATGTGGATGGGGCATTTGTTAGGCCAAACGGCATCACTAGGAACTCGTAGTGTCCCTCATGTGTGCGGAATGCCGTCTTAGGAATATCTTCTGGTTTGACCCGTATTTGATGATAGCCCGACCTTAAGTCGAGCTTGGAAAATACCGTCGCTCCATGTAATTCGTCAAGCAGCTCTTCCACCATCGGAATAGGATATTTATCCTTCACTGTGGCCTTGTTTAAGGCCCTGTAATCCACACAAAGTCGCCAAGTTCCATCAGCTTTTCTCACCAAAAGAACGGGTGAGGAGTAAGGGCTTTGGCTTGGGCGAATAACTCCTGAGTCCAGCAACTCCTTGACAATCTTTTCAATCTCGTCTTTTTGAAAATATGGATAACGATAGGGGCGCACAGAAACTGGTTGAGTTCCAGGTTGGAGGGTAATGGTATGGTCATGGGAACGGGTAGGGGGTAGGCCTTTTGGTGTGGAAAAAATTTCTGGGTATTGACGAAGTATTTGCTGAATGTTTGGTGGTATGCTAGGCTGGCTGATTTGTGGATCCATTAAGTGTAGCAACACCCCTTTGTTTTCCATTTTATTATGTTTTTGAATTGGTCCTTCTTCGATCCATGTATTCATAGTGAGCCCTTTTAACTGGACAGCTTGATTTTGGAGAGTAAATTGCATAGTAAGCTCCTGGAAATTCCATAAGATGTAGCCCAATCCTTGTAGCTATTGTATACCAAGTACCATGTCACATCCCGTCAATGGTAATACATACATATCCAACTGAAACATTTGCCCTTGAATAGCCACCTTCACTGCCTTTACTTTTCCTTCACTGTCTAACAAGTCACCATTAGTAACCTTAACTCTCACCTTTTCATCATAAACAGGGAGTGTAATGCGGTTCAAAACTGCTGGGTCAAGGAAATTGTGGGTGCTTCCGGAGTCTATGAGAATGGTAACCCATTGACTGCCCAACTTTCCCTTTACTCGCATTGTTTTTGGATTCAAGGATCCAATAATGGCATGTAATGATATTTCTGGTGATTTTTCAGGATTCAAGCTATCCAACAACTCCTGTGGATCCCCTATTGGTGCAGCAACCTGTGCTTGTTCCTCAATGTCATCTTCCACCTCTTCAATCAGATAAAGCCGTGGTGTTTGGCAACGATGGCCAGGGTGCCACTTGGCCTCACAATAGTAACATAAGCCTTTTTCTCTCCTTGTTTTCATTTGGCTTTGGCTGATTTTGTGAACTGGAACTACAGCATTACCTTGGTAACTGTTTGGGGTATTAGGATGATGGTTGGTGTGTGTTTGGCTCGGTTTTGACTGGTATGGATTGGGTAATAGTTTAAGAGATGGTGGGTCATTGTAGTGGGGCTTTTGGTTTCGTGGGGTTAATTTCTTATGGAGAGAAACTTTCTCCTCCTGAATTCTGGCCAGCCCATAAGCTTCCATTAAACTATTGGGATTAAACATCCTAACAGTTAATCTGATTTCATCCTTTAAGCCACTGAGGAAGCAACTTAGCTTATAAGACTCTGATAATCGCCGTAGCCGATTAGATAATGCTTCAAAATTAGCCTTATATTCCTCCACCGTACCCACTTGCCTTAGTCTAGTTAATTGTTCCATAGGATCATCATAACTAGAAGGCCCAAATCTAAGTAATAAAGCTGTCACAAACTCCTCCCAACCAGTCAACAAACCTGATTCATCTAAATCTTGAAACCAAACTAGTGCCTTACCCTCCACATGAAAGGACACTAATCGTAAACGATGTTGTGGAAGTGTATTGTGGAAGGTAAAAAACTGATTCACCTTATAGAGCCATCCATGGGGATCATCCCCATTGAAAACAGGAAAAGCTAACCTTACAGCTCGAGGTTGAACATCTCCTGGGTGATTTACCAACTGTTGATTTATGGAAGTATCTCCAGTGTTGCTTGGTCCAGCTGATAACATTGTGTTAACTTTACGCAGATCTGATGCCATTGTAGAAAATTGCTGCATCATAGCCTCCATTTGCCGTCTCATTGCCTACATCTCCACGCTGATTGTAGTAAACTGGGAATCGGTTTGTTGGATGTGGATTTCTGTCGAGTGCTTGAAGGCTTGAAAGCCTTCATTGAGATCTTTGAGTCGTGTGCTTTCAGGCATGATTTCAAAAGCAGGAAAGGGGCTCTTGATACCACTTGTAAAAATATAGAAGATTGAGAAGAATATTTGTATAATGGATAGTATTTCGTATTGAATCAAATCTGTAAAATGACAGGGATAATGCTCTCTTCGAGGGGAAGCTCCTCCAAACAGCGTGAACAGTAAAATCTTCTAGAATAATCTCTCTACTCCTCACAACGGACTCATATACTAATAAAATGAAAATACTATAATACCCTTAACATAACTGGGCCCAAGGCCACTTGAAAACTACTAAATGTCTAATAAGGCCTACGGCCTCATGGTCCACGACCCAGGTGCTATCTTTATTCTTCAAACTACAAGGCCCATGGCTCCCAAAGCCTTCACACTAAGCTTCAGACATGAAGATACGGAGATATACGCGATTTAGGGTTCACTTCAACAACAACCCAGTTTTGTCTTCTCATGTTTGTCGGCGCCGTGTGACACCATGCAATTTGAAGACAGATCCGAAAAACACCTTGGCCACTTCTTGAGCTGTATAGGGATGGGATAAGGTCATGAAGTGCCCGTACTTAGTGAAACGATCCACTACAACAAAAATTACAGAACAACCCTTAGACTTTGGCAGCCCTTCCACAAAATCCATCGAAATATCTACCCACGCTTGTTGAGGTATGGGCAGTGGTTGTAGAAGCCCTGCTGGGGGTAGCGTTTCATACTTAGAAGCCTGACAAATTTCACACTCCCTCACCCATTTTTTTATATCCTTTTTCATCCCTGGCCAATAGAAGTCCATTTTTGCCCTTTGATAGGTTTTTAAGTCCCCCGAATGTCCCGCCATAGGATCAGTATGAATAAACTGAAGCACTTTCAATTTGAAGGGTGAGTCTGGAACTATAAAAATTCTGCCCTTCCTTAATATTATTCCCTGCTGTAATGTTATCCCCTTAGGGACCTCTAGATGCTTCAACAACCTTTCCAACAGATCTGAGGTTTCTGTGCTATTTTTATAGCTGAGTTTCAGCTCTTCCACCCAATCTGAAGTGGGAAAAGAAATCTGGGCAAGCAAACCCCACTCCTCCTCCTCAACCTCACCTTTTCTCGAAAAGAAATCTGGGCAAGCAAACCCCACTCCTCCTCCTCAACCTCACCTTTTCTCGACAGTGCATCCGCCACGACATTCTCTCTTCCGCTCTTGTACTCGATCTTAAAATCGTAGCCCATCAACTTGCTCACCCATTTGTGCTGAACTTCTATCCTAATTTTCTGCTCAAGCAGAAATTTCAGTGCTTGTTGGTCCGTTTTAATAATAAATGACCGCCCCAAAAGGTAGGGTCACCATTTCTGCACTGCTGTCACAATGGCCAGAAATTCCTTCTCATACGTTGATAGTAGTAGAGCTCTTCCCTTTAACATCTTACTCAAAAAAGCAATAGGTTGCCTCGACTGCATAAGGACAGCCCCTATTCCTTTTCCACTAGCATCGCACTCTACTGTGAACGGTTTTGAAAAATCTGGTAAGGCAAGTACGGGTGGACTAGTCACTGCATCCTTTAATTGTTTGAAGGCCAGCTCTGCCTCTTGGGTCCAAACAAACCCATTTTTTGTCAACAACTGGGTAAGGGGGGCTGCTAACAGCCCATAATGCCTTATAAATTTTCTGTAGTACCCCGTCAACCCCAAAAAACCACGCAAGGCCTTGGATGTCTTGGGAATTGGCCAATCCAACATGGATTGAATTTTTGAAGGGTCCGCTTTAACACCTTGGCCAGAAATAATGTGGCCCAAATAATCAACTTCCTCCACCGCGAAACGACACTTTGATTTTTTTGCATACAAATAGTGCTGTTTCAGCACCTTCAAAACTTCTCTCAAGTGAATTTCATGCTCCTCCCGAGACTTACTATAGACCAAGATGTCATAAAAAAAACAAGGACAAATTTTCTCAAAAAGGGTTTGAATACATCATTCATTAACCCTTGAAACGTGGCTGGAGCGTTGGTGAGGCCAAAAGGCATCACCAAAAACTCGTAATGCCCTTCATGTGTTCGGAAAGCCGTCTTGGGAATGTCACTAGGCACCACTCTGACTTGGTGATAGCCTGACCGTAGGTCGAGTTTAGAAAAGATCACCGCTCCAAAGAGTTCATCCAGCAACTCATCTATCACTGGAATTGGAAATTTTGCCTTTACCGTTTCCTTATTAAATACCCTATAATCCACGCACAGTCGCCAATTGCCATCGGCTTTACGAACCAGCAAAACAGGGACAGAAAAAGGACTAGAACTAGGTCTAATCACTCCTGAACTCAACAACTCAGCCACCATTTTTTCAATTTCTGTTTTCTGGTAATACGGATAGCGATATGGTCTATTTGTGATGGGTTGAGTGCCCTCCTTGAGCACTATGTGATGGTCATGGGAACGGGGTGGGGGTAGTCCTTGAGGTTCCTCAAACACCTCCTTAAAGTCTTCTAACAGTGCTGGAAATGGTTTAGCCAGCTTCCCATGTTCTTGGTTCACTTCCCCAACACACATAATCTGTAAGAAAATTCACTTTCCTTTTACCATCGTGGCCTTGCAAACTTTTTCACCCTCCTCTACCACTGAAGGGTTTAATTTCAGCCCTTTTAACTCAATGGCCTTTCCATCCAACCAAAAGCTCATCATTAGCTTAGAAAAATCCCAAGTAATAGGGCCCAAAGTTTCCAACCACTGGACTCCCAAAACAATATCACAACCCGCTAGGTCTAATAAATGAAGAGGAAGCTGAAGCAAATTACCTTGCACCTTAAGCTTGACTGATCTACACAACCCTTCACTGTTTAGGCCTTCCCCGTTAGCTACTCACACCTTCAAGTTGACTAGGTAATCCACTGGCAGCTTCAACTTGGAGGCCATTGTTGCATCAATGAAATTGTGTGAGCTGCCCGAGTCGAGCAAAATCACCACTTGCTCCCCATTGATACTTCCAACCAACCTCATAGTTCTTACTGTAGGAGTGCCAGCTAGAGCAGCCAAAGAGATCTCAAGTTCAGCGTTGTCGCTGGTCGCTAACTCCAGAAGCTTGTGCTCTTCTTCTTTTTTCTCACATGGTTCTTCTTCTTCCGTCTCTCCTCCTTCGTCATCCACTTGTAAGAAATAAATTGGAGAATTTTTGCAAGTATGGGTGGGATTCCATTTCTCATCGCAATGGAAACATAGGCCTTTTTTTCTTTTCTCATCCATATGCATGGATGTCACTGGCTTAGTAAAACTCATTGGTTTCTTCCATTTATTGTAATTATCATTGGAATAAGAACGTTGGCCAGAATTACCCCCTGCCATTGGCATAGTCCTTTCCTCCGTCGGTTTGCTGTACTTTCGAGTACTGCTGTGATACTCTTCTTGCATTTTTGCCAAGCCATACGCTGCGTTTAAATTCACTGGATTCAGCATCCTTACTGGTATGCAGAGTTCATCTTTCAGGCCGCTGAGGAAACAACTCAGCTTATGGAGGTCCGATAGGCCCCTCAAGCGATTAGATAATGTTTCGAACTGCGCCATATAACTAGCAACGGAGCTGGTTTGCTTGAGTCGTGTCAACGCCTCCATCGGGTCGCCATAAGCTGTTGCACCAAAACGAAGTAGTAATGATCTAGAAAAAGTATCCCAATCCCTGCATAAACCCCCATCTGCTGCATTTTGGAACCACACGAGAGCATCCCCTTCCATGTGGTACGATGCCATCAACAACCACTGTGGTAGTGGTGTTTGATGGAATTCAAAGTAATGGTTAACCTTAAAAAGCCAAGCTGCTGGGTTAACACCCTGGAAATGAGGGAATTCAAGTCTGACCCCCCTAGGATTGAATCTTCTCGGGTCTGCCTGGTCATTGTCGGGAGGAACTTCATGGTTGAAGGGTGGAGGGGGTGGTGGTGGTTGGATCTGTTGCTGGGCAAAAAGTGTACGTAACATGTCTTTGATTTCCTTTACATCTACTTTCACCGTACTCACATCAGTTTGCACATTACTGACATCTGATTTTAATTCCAGGATTTCTTCTTGTTGGTGCTCAACTTGAAGCTGAAGTTGCTGGTGCTTAGATCTGGTATTTTCGGCCATGGTAAATGAATTAGTGTTTGGGTGAGTGTTTGGCTGGTCAAATGGGTAATGAAATTGTAATGCCTGGGTAATGCAATCCGATGGTAGCTGGATAGTTTCTGTGGAATGTAGTGTTTGGCTGGGTATGGAGTTGGTGATTTACGGAATTTGTTTGGATGTAATAAGCAGGATCGGTGACTTGATACCACTTGTACTTGCCTTACCAGATTTTTCAAAACCGTTCATAGTAGAGTGCGATGCTAGTAACAACCATAGTTGATGGTTTATAAGCTCCTAGGCACCCTTCCCTTGTAAGCTAGTTTTCAAGGGTGAGTTCTACCTAGTGGATTCATAACAAATGGTATCAGAGCCACCCCATATCTAAGGCCATGTTGCGACGGTTGCAATCGTGCGGCATGGGGGGTGATGCCGGCATGGCAGTGTTCGCCCGGAGCTAGGAAAAGACCTAGCGCACAGCCAGCCCGTGTGAGCGCCGGGACCGTGGTGGACGTCGGTTGCGGAGCGTGGTGGTTGTTACGATCCCACATTGACTAAGTATGGGATTAGTTGATGGTTTATAAGCTCCTAGGCACCCTTCCCTTGTAAGCTAATTTTCAAGGGTGAGTTCTACCTAGTGGGTTCATAACAACATACATAGATTTTTTTTTTTTTTTTTCGAATGAGGACGGTATCTTCATATCTTTATTAAACAAATCTCACTTTTGACGGAAGAATACCGTGATTACAATTTCAAATAACCAAACAAAAAACTTTAAAAGCCAAATCAACTTCGTGTTATGAACAAACGGTAATTATGTGCAGGAAAAATTTGAGAAAACCGTGTAACTATGAAACCAAGCCCCCAGACTTCAAGCCGAATCATCCACATCTCAAAACGAGAAGCCATCACCGAACCTTCCGTAATTGGGCTAAGCCATGACTTCGATCAGTGCGCATAATACCCTCAAGCATGGAGGGTATGTCTACGATGAGTGAGACATACATAGATTATGTAGGAATAGGGTTTTGGGTTTCTTAGTTAAGGTAGTGCTACTACATGTACCGACCCAAATACTGAATTGAGACACGGACAGTTCAAATGAAGAGCATTGGCGTTGGATTAGTTAAATATATTTTTATCTTTAAATTTAGTAAATATCATCTATATTTGCTCCACATTAAATTAGCTAAATTGTTTTCATGTAAACTATAAGTTACAGTAAATCCATTATTTTTTTCAAATATGAAAAGAACTATAGCAAGTCTAAAAATATTTTTTAAGATTATTATATTATAGATATAAGATTTTTATTCATATGAGATTTTACCATCTATATACATATGAGATTATTATATTTTAGATTGTTAGATTGTGAAAATAAAAATGAATATGATTTGTTGGAGGTTATTAAAGATTATGAAAATAAAATAAAAATTAATAAAAAAATATAAATAATGAATAATAATAATATTTTATTATTATAGAGAGTGATGACTAATCCAATGTACACTTCAAGTTTTGAATAATTAACTAAAGGTGAAAAAGTTATATATTAGTCAAAATTTGAAGAATAGAATAGCCAATCCAATGAAGTTAGTGTTCGTGAATTCCGTTTTGAGTTGAGATAATAAAATATTATTAGAATATTATTGTTTATTATTATTATTATTTTAAAATTTAAAAAAGTTGAATTGTTTATTATATTTTGTGTTGGGATTTGAAAAAATTGTATTGATAAGTTGAGATAAATTTAGGTTTCAAATAAAGCCATTTTTTCAGGACAGTTTGAATTATTTAGGGCAGTTTGAGAATAAAGACCTTAATGTTCTTAACAGTAAAACATATGAATATGATAATAAAACCAAATACATTTGCTGTTTTTTCGGTACACCATTTCCCAACTTTTATACTTACATTTGGTTATTATTAGAACTGCATATATGGTTAAACTTAAACTTATATGGGCATATGCACATATGATTATTCCTCTCTCTATTTTTATTGTATTAGATTTATATGAGCATAAGTTAAGTTCTTAGTAAGAAATTATATTTATAAGCCGGTTTGGATAACACGGCTAGTAAAGTGGTTACATAATATAATTTAATTTGAAATAAAAATTTTAAAATTTAAATTTTGCAAATTCAATATTAATTTAAGTGACATATAATATACTATACACACCGATTTAATAATAGAATAACTTTCTTAATAATGTTTGTCTATTTCTCTTTACTTTTGTTAGATTTTAAACCATTATTAACTATGCATTTTTTCCACACCAAAGTTCACTCCCTTTATCATTTGGATCATATTTTATTTAAAAGTTCTTCTACTTGTAAATTGGCTTGTAAATATACTTTTTATTGCGGGATTAAAATAAAAAATATAAATATTTATTTATACTAATTAGAGTATAATGCATTTTATATGATTATAACTCTGACGAAGTACTAATGTTAAGTGATGTGTCAGTGAAACAAGAGATCAGGGCAGCCCTAGTACTAGGGTCTCAAGAGAGTCTGTCAAAACCACGCCCTCAGACGTAAAGGCCAATGACAACAAGGGATCATGTCGTCTTTGTTCTATCCTCTAGTTACGATCAACTCATCAAAGTACTCATGAATGGTAAATGTGATTAGACTAGTGTTACATTTTTCGATAGATGTATTCCGAAAATTCATCAAAAAGGTAAAAGGTGTTTTTTTATATTTTATTTTTTTTATTTTATATATATTTTTAATCATCATAAATATTTAAAAATAATAAAAATTTACAACATCATTAACAAATATTTCTTTAATCACAAAATAAAAAAATAAAAAAAATATTCAGAACACAAATCCGAGACCTAAATTCAAATCCCAAATTATTTCTCCATGTGATTACCCATACCTTGTAGCATGTAAAGCTACCCTCAACTAATAGTCCTGAAGTATTAATGCAGCCTTTCGTTCCTCTTTCATTTTTTTTTTTTTAATGAAATATACACATTTTATTAATAAATCGAAATTACAAATGTGACTTATCAATACAAGAAATTTTAATACATAGAAAATCCAGTCTATAAGTCAACTAACGCAACAACTCTGAGGCTTCCTTACACACAAATACATTTGTGACGAACATTATCTTTAACTTCTAATCAAACTCTCTCGTAACAGAGAAAACGCTCTGTAAAAACAGAACTTAATGGCCCTCTCTTTCCTCTCAGGAAAGAAGAGTACGAGACACTGCTATGGATATCAAATCCTATAACTTATTCCTATTTTATTAAAAACTAAACTAAGAAACAACTACAAATAACCACATTAACAACTACAAGACCACAAGTTCTGGTGAGACCCCAGACGTCATGCCCACCGCAATCATCGTCATCTCGAGTCCCGGTAGAACGAGCACCCAGCGTACATACGGACCACAACAGCCCGGCCGTAGCATCGCCCACCACACTCGAAAGTCTTGCCCCAGATTACGTCCAATCTAAAGGCCTAAACCTCACTCGGATCAACAAAATCAACACCAACACCAGAAACAAAACAACTACAGAACATTGAAACGGACAACAACAAAAAAACGAAACAAAAAAACAAGACAAAAAAATACAAAACGGATTTTGGTTGAAGTGGGAGAGTGAAGAGAAAGAAATTGATCACACAGTTGACCTATTGTGAGTACAAAACACAATATTTTTATTATTTGTGAGAATTCATTATAAGAAAAATAAATATTTATAATTTTTTTTACAATAAAAATGACTATTTATAAAGAAAATAGACTCATTTTAACTAAAAATAATTATTTCGTTAAAAATAACTGATCACAAATAATCAGTTTTCTTCTAATAAAATTGATAGGAATTAAACATGAAAAATCCATGTCAAAAAACATAATACGTGGTATGGTGATACGAGTAGGTATTTTTATCAATGCAACTTAAATTAACAAATCAACAAAACAATTTAACCAAGTAATAACATATATCAAACTAAAAATATGATAAATCAGTAAAAACAAAGAAGACGATTTTTGTCATTAATCGATAACATTTCAAAAACTCTTTAAAAAAATCACTCTAGGTGCTCAGCCACCATCTTTAAATACGCTAAAGAAGTAATTGACTAGTCAATTCATACTCTCATAAACCTTTGTTGACTCTGAACCAGATTGGCAATCCCACAAGTCACACACTCGAGCTCTCCATCAACAACAGCTCCTAACCTCCAACCCTTTTTCATAGTTTATTGAACGAACAAACTTCATATGATATACAATAACCGAATTAAGGATATTGGAGGTAAATCCTCTGGAGAGCTCCTGCGATCCTGGAGGTTTTTTCCCTGTCTCAAGTACAGATCTTAAAACTCTTCCATCATGGAAGAGACCTTAGAAGACTTATGTAACCGGATGTCTCTGTCGAAAAAGGAAAAGGAAGAGCTTATAGTGGAAGAGGAACTGCTCGACGAAACGAATCAAAGGGGAGAGCACTATCTCCTTGTGTCTCTACTCACGGAAAAACACTACAACCATGAGGCTTTTAAACAAATTTTGCAGAAACTATGGAGACCAGTAAAAAGAATTTGGTTTAAGGAAGTGGGCTCTAAATTGCTTCTGCTGGAATTCGAAGACCAAAGGGAAAAAGCAAGGGAGCAACGTGAAGGACCTTCGTCCTTCGATAGACATCTCGTCTTGGTGAAGCACTTCGCAAGAGGTTTACAGGGAAACAAAGTTAAGATTGTCTTGTCTTCTTTTTGGATAAGGTTATACGACTTACCTTTGGGTGCCATGAATGAGAGGGTGGTGAGGAAAATTGGCAACAGCATAGGTACGGTAGATCAATATTGAGCCAAATGAATTTGCATGGGGGGAGTTCATCAAAATCAGGGTTAGCTTGGATGTCACAAAACCTCTTTTACGAGGTAAATGCATCAACATACCTTCCCTAGGTGTTTGCTGGGTTCGTTTCATGTACGAAAGGTTACCTACCTTTTGTTATATATGTGGTATTTTGGGTCATAGTCATAAAGATTGTGAAGAGAGGATGAAACCTAAGGAAAAACAGAAGGAAGGGGATTATCCATATGGGCCATGGCTGCGAGTAGGGACCACCTCTGTAAACCACCGCTACCACTAGGCCGAGCAAGGTAAAGAGATTCTTGTTCCGCCACCTTGTTTAAGTTCCAAAGGTAATGGAGCAAATCCGAAAGGAACATGTGTAATCCCAAATCCTACTATCTCGGGCAGTGCAGGTGGAAGTGGGCTTCAAGGCACTATGGCACGCAAAGTCAACATTACTAAGGCCACAAGTACAGATCTCCATTCTGGTTTAATGAGGGGAAAAGAGGCCTTACCTCATTCGATAGCTAGACTAGATGGGGGAATGGAAAACCTGTAGGAGGAACAATCAAGAAGGGAGGAGGCTATCAGGGGAAAACAAACAAACACTCTGATTGATAATGACTCTAACAGAAGTTTGAAAGATGAGGCCCTTCCAAAATCAGATTTGGTCTATAAGGAAGGTTCCCTTTCTACGTATGGAGGTGGGCTTAAGTTAGTAGATGAATTGGGCCTTGTTGACCCAACTTCTCGGCCTAAACGAGGGAGGCCATGGATGAAATGGACTCGTGTAGGTCCAGCTTCTCTTGGAACATCCACAACTCCTATGCAACAAGTTACTAAAGGAAAGAGAAAGGTCATATCACTGATCTCGTCTGAAACAAAGCGCTTGAAAATGAGAGAATACAAGGAAAGACAGTTGAGGTTGATGAAAGAAGAAAGGTGGAGGCTGCAAAGTAGCCCCACCATAACCAACGAAACTTATTAGTTGGAACTCCTGTGGGCTTGGGAACCCACGGGGAGTTCGAGCTCTTCATGATCTTATCATGAGGTTGTGTTTCTACTTGAAACAAAGTTGGTTGCTACTGCTATGGAGAGAATTCGAATAAGAGTGGGTTTTGATGGTTGTTTTGTTGTACCGAGTGAAGAAAGGAGTGGAGGTTTGGCTCTCATGTGGAAGAATGAGATTAGCTTGATGCAAAGCTTATGGACCCGAGTAAAGGAATTCTATGGAAGTTTATAGGATTATATGGACATCCAGAAATTGAAAGAAGAGGAGAGTCTTGGGATTTAATTCGAAGTTTAAAGGAACCTCAAGAGATCCCATGGTTGGTCTGTGGTGATTTCAATGAGATGCTGAGTAACTATGAAAAGTTGGGTGGAAGACCAAGGCAAGAAAGATTGGTGAATGCATTTAGAGATGTTCTTGATGACTGTCATCTGTTGGACTTGGGGTTTCAAGGTATTAAATACATGTGGTCTAGTAGGAGACAAAATCAACAGGTGATAAGTGAAAGGCTTGACCGTTTCTTGCGAATATGAAATGGCAGGAATGTTTTCCGCAAGCTCGTGTCTTCCATTGCTCTGCTGCATATTCTGATCATCTACCGATATCACTTTCTCTAAGTGATGGATTGGCTAGAAGCAAAACTAAGCTTTTCAGGTTCAAGGCCATGTGGATAGAAGAGGATGAGTGTGAGGAAGTTATTTCAAGACATTGGTAAGAAGCTGCTAGAGGTAATAATTTAATGGCCATTTCCCAAAAGATCAAGGCTTGCAGCAGAGGTCTAGAAGTCTGGAATGAGAAGAAATTTGGCAAAGTGCATCAGAATTTGAGGAGAGCATGAACTACTCTTCATAGAATGCAAATGATAGATCCTAGGCAAGTCACAAAAGATGAATTGGCATCAGCAAGGAATAATTTGTAAGTTTGGCTAGAGAGGGAGGAAATTCTTTGGCACCAAAGAGCTAAAGTTTTGTGGCTTAAGGGGGGGTGATATGAACTCAAAATTTTTCCATCATAAGGCTGCACAAAGAAAGAAAAAGAACTGTCTTAATGCACTAACAGATGAGCAGGGTATAAGGAGATTTGGGGAGGAGAGAGGCCAGCTTATAGTAAGTTTTTTCTAGACTTTGTTCCATTCTAATATGAGTAACAATAACTGGGATTTTTTGGAAGGATTAAGGGGTCAGGTGTCTGAACAAATGAATGATGAGTTACTAAAAGATTTTCATAGAGATGAGGTCAAGACAGCTTTGGATCAAATGGCCCCAACGAAATCCCCTGGACCCGATGGAATGGTGCATATCTTCTTTCAACAATATTGGCATATTGTGGGTGATGAGGTAACAAATGGAGTGTTGTCCTCCCTTCAAACTGGTACTCTTCATTCCTCTCTTAATCATACTTTCATAGCTCTGATCCCAAAGCTAAATAAGCATGTGAAAATTTTCGAGTTTAGGCCCATTAGTTTATGTAATGTTTTGTATAAATTAGTGGCTAAAGTTATTGCAAATAGGCTTAAAAGTGTACTTGATGTTATTATCTCAAAAACTCAAAGTGCTTTTGTACCTGGAAGGAACATTACTGGTAATATTCTAGTGGTACATGAGGTGATGCATTTTTTGAGAAATAAGAGACAAGGCAAGAATGGATCAGTGTCCATTAAGTTGGACATTAGCAAAGCTTATAACCGTGTTGAATGACCATATTTACAAGTGGTTGTGGAGGCAATGAGTTTTAATGCTAAATGGATCCATCTCATTATGATGTGTGTAAAAACTGTGTCATTTTCAGTTTTGGTTAATGGTGAGCCAAAAGGTCCTTTCACTCCATCTAGAGGCTTGAGACGAGGTGACCCCCTTTCACTTTACTTATTCTTACTATGCACTGAAGGCTTGATCTCTTTGATCAAACATGTCGAGAGAAGAGGAGAAATTTCAGCTGTGAAGATTTGTAGAGGTGCCCCAAGATCTCTCATTTACTTTTTGCATATGATAGCCTTTTATTTTGTAAGGCAAATATGCAAGAAAATCACAAAATTCAATCAATTCTCAACTTTTACGAAGCATCTTTTGGTCAAGTCATTAACAGAAACAAAACGGGCCTTGCGTTCAATTCAAATGTGCAACCACCAACTAAGGATGCAATTATGGACTGACTTTTGGGGAGTATAACAAAGTCAGGAGTATGAAAAGTATTTAGGACTCCCATCTTTTGTTGGGAGGTCAAAGACTAGAGCTTTTTCTGAAATAAAGCACCGAGTGTGGAGGAAGCTGCAAGGATGGAAAGAAAAGGTTCTCTCGGTTGGGGGAAAGGAAGTGTTGATTAAAGCAATAGCCCAAGCTATTCCTACCTATTCCATGAGCTGTTTTAAACTTTCATCTTTTTTGTGTCATGATCTTGAACAAATGATGGCAAAATTCTGGTGGGAGCAGAAAATGAAGAGAAAAAAATTCATTGGGTGAGTTGGAAGAAGATGTGTGAAACAGAAAAGGAAGCTGGAATGGGATTCAAGGATTTGAGGATCTTTAATGATGCTCTTTTGGAAAAGTAGGGATGACGCATAATGTCCAATACGAACTCATTGCTTCACAGTATGTTTAAGGCAAAATATTTTTCAAAGATCCACTTTTTAGATGCTAGTTTGGGAAGCAATCCTTTCTTTGTTTGGAGGGGAATTTGGGGTACAATATCCAAGCTAAAGGAGGGGTGTAGATGGAGAATAGCATCGGGGAATAAAGTGAGAGTATGGACTGATGCATGGGTACCAGGTTTTAAAAGGATTGCTGATATGAACTCTGTGTCTGTGATAGGTGCAGAGAAAGCTATTGTTAATTCATTATTTCTACCTCGGCAAACAGCCTGGGATGTAAAAAAAATTTCAAGCATGTTCCCTCCTGCAGTGGCACTACAGATTATGAAGATTGTGCTTAGTCAAGAAAGTTCAGATGTGACCTGTTGGACGCTTGAAGCTCATGGTAAATACACAGTCAAGAGTGGATATAGCTATTTTAGATCAGTAAATAGGGTGACACAAAGTGGTGAAGCATCGAATACTACTCTTTTAAGGAAATTGTGGAAGTCTATCTGGAATATGAAACTCCCTTAAAAAATAAGAGTGTTTGCATGGAAGGCTGTCAAAGGAATTTTACCTACAAAGCATAATCTTTGGAAGAAACATGTAAATATTGCATAAAATTGTGCTTTATGTAATGACAGTAGAGAAGATGTTCTGCATGTACTACTCTCCTGCCCATCCATAAGAGAAGCCTAGATTAGAAACTTCCCAAAGCAGGTACAGGTTGAGCACTTTAGCTCCTTTATTGATGATGCTCTAAAACTGCAACTCTATAACAATGCCGAGCTGTTGGAGTTGTTCTTTTTTAATTTGCTGGAGTTGTTGGGATAGAAGAAACAGGAAGATTTTTTAGGAAAAAACAGTTCATGCTGAAGATATATTGGAAAGTGCCTTGGCTATGCAAAAAGGGTTTCATGAATTGAGGAACAAACCTATATCTGTTATTAGGTAGCACCGTAGATGGGAAGTGCCACCACCTGGCACTTTCAAATTAAATGTAGATGGAGCTTTCTCTCAAGATGGATCTGTGGTAGGTATAGGTGTTGTATTGAGAGACTCAAAGGGTGAAGTTTTAATGGCAGCAACGATAAGAGAAAGGGCAAGTCTAAATGTACTTGAGCTTGAAGGTCTTGCTGTCCTTAGGGGGCTACAGTTGTGTCTTCATCTTGGTATCTATCATTTGTCAATTGAATCAGATTCTCTTTTGGCTGTGAATGAGTTTAATTGTAATGGTCAGTCTATGGCCACTATGGGGAACATGGTTAGTGAAGTTAGGAAGTTAATGCATTGTTTTCAAACATGTGTTCTAGAACATGCAAATAGAAGCTGCAATACAGTAGCTCATACTCTTGCACTTGGTTTGAGTGTCTCGGAAATTAGTTTATGGTGGGGTTCATACCCAGATGTAATTGCTAATTTCCTTTGGCTTGATTCTTGTTTGTAATCTGTTTTATTATATGAAATGAAGAATTGGTTTTCCTATAAATAAAAAAAAATAAAAAATAAATAAAAACTTCATATGATATACAAAAACTCCAACAGAATACCAATTAACACCTCGGCAACAACCCATGGGTAGAATAATCAAAATTTCATTGGGTGATTTTCTTTATACAGAAAGTTAAAATTGTATAGCTTGACGGCTCAATATCTCTCTTAAAAGAAACAAATAGGATTTCTAAAATAATTCTCAAGACTTCCACAAAAGATGAACACCAAAATTCCTCTGAAAACCTACAACCCTTATCAATCCCTGTGGAAATGGGATGATATGGTGATGGATTTGGTGGTCAGACTGCCATGGACTTGGAGTGGAAATAATTTAGTATGGGTGATTGTCGATAGATTGACCAAGAGTTATATTTTCTTCCAATTACTAACACGAATACCTTAGGGAATAGTCAGGTTGCAAGGGTGCCTAAGACTATTGTATCGAATCATGACCCAAGACACACTTTCCATTTTTCGAAGAGTTTACAGGCATCTATGGGCACCAGATTGAGATTCAGTAGCGGCCTATCACCCACAAACAAACTAGCACCATATAAGGCCCTGTACGGTAGGAAGTGTAGGTTGTCCTTGTACATTGACGAGGTCGGTGAGAGCAAGATCATTGGGTAAGAGCTAATTTAAAAAATGAAGGATCAAGTCAGGGTCAGACGAGATAAAATTGCAGCAACACAAAGTCAAAAGAAGAATTATGCCAATATGAAAATAAGAGACTAGACCTTTGAAAAAGGTGATTGGGTATACATTAAGGTGTTGCCCATGAAGAGTATCAAACGCATTGGGAAGAAGGGGAAGCTGAGTCCGAGATATGCCAGACCTTGCAAAGTGGTGGAAAGGATAGGTCCAATGACCTATAGAGTTGCACTACTAGCTGAATTTGGAGATGTGCATGACATATTCCACGTCTCCATCTTGAGGAAATGTTTTCGGGAAGCAGGAACTCTGAATCATCAACCTTGGCGAGATTCAACTTCAACCAAATCTTACACATGAATAAATGTCGGTACAAACTCTAGATTGGAAGGAGCAAAAGTTAATGTCCAAAACAATACCCTAGGTGAAGGTGTTGTGAGGAAATCTGGAAGCCCAAGAGATCACTTGGGAAAGTGAAAAAGTTATGAGGGAACAATTTCATACTTATTCGAGCTTCAGTAACTCAACGATTGTATATGATAAATTGGAACATTATTACAACTTTGACGCTTCGGTGAATGCAATTATGCAACCTTATGAATATGATAAACTCATTTGTTTCCCATGGTCTACCTATTTAAAGTATTCCTAGTCCTTTGACAATTTGCAGTAATCATGGCTAGAGCCAAACGAACTGCACACAAATTCATTCCGCCACCGAAGGTTATCAACAAATTTATCCTCAAAAGATGTGAAGCGGCGAGGCAGTGGTAGGAGAAACTATGAGCTGAGGAAGAACATTAGCAAACCACGGTCAGGATTGCAAGACACTGCAACAAAATTTTGGACAACTATAATGGACTCATGTTTACACGGCTAGTAAGACCATATGAGGTAAGACTTGCAGCATGGAAACAAGAGCCCCTAGAGGAAAACGAGATAAGAAGGGTATGAGAAGGCAATAGACCAAAGGGAGAGTTTAGTAGAGCAGTTGAAGCCAAAGTGGAATGTGCCCGAAGGAGGCATTAAGAACACGGAGAAATGATGCTAGTGGAAGGACCCCCACCAAATGAAGGATTGGATCTAGACATGTTCGTGAATGCTTATTTCGATTCTGATGATGAGCAATTCCACTACTATTCCCAAAGCACCACATCCAAGGGACCAAATGCACTCCCATCATCCTCCATTGAACCTATAAAAAATAACGGAGGTGACAACTAAGGTATAATTTGAATCCCCTATTGTATTGTTATAATAATGGTAGCAGAGCTCGATTTCGAGGACGAAGTCCCTTTTAAAGGGGGTAGGATGTGAGGGTCGTGCCCTTCAAAGATAAGAACTCCCTATAGACTTGTAATCTTGAGCGTATGGGAAGGCTCAGTCAGGCAGTTAAAGCGAGCATGTGAACAAGACTCAGGAAACACAAGTAAAGAAGAGCTAGAAAATGAGGTAAACGTCACTTTGGTGGAGGAAAGGTGAGGTGGTCAAAAGGTACTCGAAATTAACATCGGGCGAGCAAAGATTAGACAGGCGATGTGCAAGGCTAGTAGGTTCAAAGGCAAGTAAAGACATTTGGGCTAGCAAAGGGTAAGTAAGTTGGAGTTTGAGAAAGTGTGTCACAAGCAAGACAAAAATATAATTTAAGATACCATGATGCTTCCTCATCCCCAAAATGATTAGAGGGTGATAAGATGTTGTGGATTTTATATATTTTGATAAGAGAGTGATACCTTGCCATGATAATGACTATGTATATATGTGATTTGCTTAGAGGGTGATTCATCACCATCACCATCACCATGCTTATATACTCTTGATTTACTTAGAGAGTGATTCCTCACCAATGACTATAAATACATGTGTTTTTACCAGGATGATGATTTATCACCTTGCATACTTGTATGTGTTCTCAGCTTTATTTACATGAAACAGTGCATGCATAATCATTGTCATAGATCTTGATGCGAATGTATGTGGTCCCACCTTTGGTTTTGTTCATCGAAGCCATAGATCTTGATGCAGATTTAGTTCAGGAGAATTACCCCAAGGAAGAAAGACCAGCCTAGCCTGAGGAGTAGCTCCGGAGGCCTGTCTCCGATTAGCATTTGTTTGTATTATAAGACGTTTATATTAGTTCAGCAACGGACTATATATGGTTCATCATGTTTTGATGTAAGCGACGATTGATGACGGTGTATAACATTATTTGAGAAGAAGTGATAATAACATATGGATATTACTATTAATAGAAGATTTTATTTGTACACATATTTGGTACATTGGGAATTAGTCTTTGAGTAATCCCTTTAAATATTCTGTTCTGATTTATTTCACCTGGCGTGTGCTTATCATAAGAATGTACGCTTCTCCTTGAGTAGATATTGGCGTGTTGCCAACCAGCTGGCACTACCTACTCTCGTCAGTACATTATTGAGGGCTGAGGGTGCCATAGCTTGGTATAAGAACTTGGATATTGAACGTGTAACGACCTTGCTCAATAATTATAAGGATAATTTTATTGGGCCTAAATTATGGTAGACGTCCATATTGTAAAACCCAATTGCAATCTATTGGATAATTTTAAATAGATTTCAGGGCCCAAAAATTAAGATGGTAAGTTATGGTTTTTTCTATTAGTCTTGGTAATTAGGTTAAAGCCCATTAATAATTATTAGACAAGTTGGGCTAAATTTTGGGATTAAAGCTCGACCGTTAGGCTTATTAGGTTACAACCTATAATATTTAGTCAAGTCTTGAAATTTAGTTGGACTCCTAAATAGGCTAATTATTTAAAGAAAAAGCCCAAAATATGGACCCAACACAAGACTCAAAGACTCACGAAAAAGGGCAGAGCCCATTCACTCGACATCCCAAACCCATGTATAAACCATACATGTACATTGATCACCATCTCTACCTCCATCAGCCGCAGACACCGCCCTCAACTGATTTCTACGTCCCAAAGATTTCTGATTTGCCAACTTACACGCCGTATTTATACCCCTCTTTCTCCTGCAATTCCCTCCCAAGCCGGCAAGTTTCACACAGTCAAGATCTCCTCAAACCACAGCAAACCAACTCACTCAGTAACCACCGCAGCTCTCCCCATCTCTTTCTCTAAACTGAGACACCCATAATTTCCAGCCACCTAATAGGCCTTACACAACAAAAAACGAGAAATCCACTCCTTCACATCTCAGCCCTTGCCTTGCTATAAACATAGTGGAGCAACTATCAAACACAAGCAAACAAACTGAAACCATAGAGACCACCATATAAAGCCCCTCTCAAATGGCAACAAACACCTCACGTAGCACCTCCCCCATGCAAGCCACCGTCCAACCCGTTGATGGAGGCCAACCCAAACTGCTGCAACCAACAGGAAAGAAGCATTGTACACGCACGACAACCCTAAGTTCAAGCTCCCTTCACCACAAAATCAACATTAGCCACCCTATCTCCTCACAGGCGAGCAAATGGCAATCGTCCAGCCACGGTTTCCATCATCGATGGTGTTGCACGGTGCCTTTTTCTCTTGCTTCACTACCATGCATAAGGGAGACCCATTAGTCCTAACCGAAGCTTAGCCCCAGATTTGCCGCATTCATTTTAAATCTCCCTCAATTTCTCCGTTGGCTTCTCGGTGTAGCAATGCCCAATAATCTCTCTCTCTCTCTCTCTCTCTTAGTGCTCTGCAGTCACGCTAGCCACCGTTCACCTCACCCAGCTTCGTAGCGTCTTCTTCCCTCGGTGAATCACAGACCCCATCAGACGGCCTCCTTCTCTGGTGAGTCCTTTGTCATTCAGAAGTTGGGCTTTTGTTTTAGAAAAATACTATAGGTGTAGTGTTATTAACACAAATGCCACTAAATCCTTTGTCATATTGCTTTTATTTCCATAAAGCATGGGCAAACTTTTGATCACTACCTTAAATTGAATTACATTAGATTATACATATTTAAAAATTTACATAAATATAAACAATAATTTTATAAATTTAAATATTCACTCTTCAAATCTTATTTTATTACTCTATTTTTTTTTTCTCTCACCTTCCCCCTTTCAATCTCCAAGAGGACAATTAATCCATTGTCGTGTAGTTTTCTATCTCGAAGATTCTTTTAAGGCATAATTACATTAAGACCCCTAATTTTATAAGTCCTGGCAAGATGCTTTCGGGTATGTTTTCCGTTTATGTTATATTGAAATTGGTTATATTTTATTTCAGAACTATTATGTTATTAGAAGTTGGATTGGGCTTAGTATTTTAAGTTGGACTTAGTTTTAATTAAATAATTATGTTAACCCATAAATTTATGTTTTAATGAAGTAATATAAAAGGCAAAATAATAAAATATAACAATATAATCACCAATAGCTCTAATACCAAAGGCGTAAATCTCAAAGAAATAGTAATAGATAGTAATAATAGTATGATATTAATAAGAATAATAGGCGGTATAACCAGCCATATGCATGATAGTAGATAGAGCAAGCGGTATAACCGACCCTATACATGAAGAAGTAAATAATATAGAAAAGATATACAAAATAAACTTCTTCATTAAAAATATAATAACTACAAGGAGACTAATCCTCAAAGGAGTTGGAAGCAGAAGACATGAAATGAAGATTTACAAAGCGAGGAGGACTGGAGTGGAGTGGTTTGGGCGAGAGAGGAAGAGGCTTCATATGAAAAATTCTAAATGTCTTTCTTCCTTCGCGAACCCCTTTATATAGATACTAGAACAGTACAACACAATAATCCTAATTATACATGAACAGCTTCAACCGATACTAAAAATAAGAACAGTATCAGCCGACACTAAAAACAAACTTACACAGTACAAGACACGTGAACTAATAAGTACAAAGTCATTTGTTGTTTTCCTTAACAATAATCTGACATGAATAATAATCTTCTGGAATCACATATTCTAGGAATCATAATTTTCTAATTCCAGGTCAAACGGATCTTGAGAATCCATGTAGGGTGAGTAATCTGGAGAAGGAGAGGCAACTAAGTTACCCTGAGAATGAGAGGCCTGTTGAGAAGGAGAGGCCTGATGGGTTGGTGATAATGCGGGTTGCTGTAATGGAGATAATCTGGCGAGATGTTGTGCTTCTTCTTCATCGTCACTATCTGAAACTTGTGACATTACTTCGGCTACTTTTTTCAAATCCTTATTGTTGGTAATGGATGCTAATTGCGCTTGAAATCTGCTCCGTTGGACTAGAACTTCAGGAGTCTTGATAACTTTTGAAAACATTTTTAAGACATGATCGTAATTGTATTTTTCCCACCATTTGACAGAAACTTGGCGAGCTAGAAACATAATAGTTTTGAGAGAGGGATGAGGTTTGATAACATATTCTCATTTTATAATCCAATTTAACTTTGTTTTGAGGAAGAAAAGAAGGAGTGGTGAACAATGGTTTAATGCTAGTGGACTGTCATTTTGTGAGGTAAAAATTTGAAGACTTTCCTGGATGGAAGGAGAAAGGAGAAGAGGTTCAGGTCTATAATATTCCCACCATAGTGAAAACCATTTTGGGAGTGTGTTAATTTCTTGTAATTTGCCAAAATGAAGAAACCACGAATGACGTAAATTTTTATTTTGATTTAGGAACATTTTCGTCCATGCTTTCTGATAATCATAATAATCGTAATAAGGCAGATCATAAGGATGAGAAAACTTTTTTGTTAAATATGGATTTTTTTCCCATTGTTCCAAAGTGAGAACCTGTTTAATGGTAACTTTATGAAAAATAATAATTGAAGATACAGGTGGAGAAGGTTGAGTTTGAAGAGAACAAGGAATTTTAGAGAGAATAATTGAGTCCGTGTCTACTAATATGAATTCATGAAAATGCTGGATTTTCATAATATTTTGTAGAACATAATGCCAATCTGGTAAAAGAAAGGCATCAAGTAATTTTTAGGGCTCAGACAGGTGTTGAATTTCAGATTCGATGGGGAAGACTAAGTGCCAATGAGATTTGATGATAATGAGAGATGAAGAATGCCGAGATAGTAATGGATGATTAATAATTTGGGAAGGAAAAGAGGAAGAAAGAGAAACAGCTTTAGAGTAGGTTGGTAATTTTGGAGAGGCTAATGGTGAAGATGAATTGTAAGATGGTCTAATGTTTTGTGGTAATGATTCCAATACAGTATATGATCTTGGAATTGCAGAACGATAGGGTGAAGGATAGAGAGGAGATGGTGGCCGTGCGTATGAAGATTTAGATTTTACCTTTGACTTTGAAGTTGACATGATTTTTCCTGTAAGAATTCTCGGGATAGAAAATTAGGAAGAAAATTAGATTCTCCTTTAATATGTTCAATATCAAAATAAAAAATACATATTATAGCTTGCCATCTAGCAAATATTTGTTTAGCAGTCAGGTTTTTCACATCTTTAATCAAAACTTCCTTGTCTGATTTACAATCTATTCTAAGTAAAGACTTTTGGTTCAACAAATCATCTTAAAATTTAGAAATACATAATACAAGAGCTAAAATTTCTTTTTTAATAGTACTATAAATCTTTTGGACAGGATTCCAACATCCTGAATGAAATCAGACAATCTATTCCTAATCAGTTGATAATTTTTGTTTCATAATTCCTCCATAACCAATATCACAGGCATCTGTTTCAATAATTTTTAAAGTATGAGGAGATTGGAGTCCTAAGCATGGTAATTTCTTAACATGAGCCTTATTTTGTTTTATAATATTTGTATATTTTTCTGTCCATGAGAGTCGATTCTTTTCTAATCTTTTAAATAATAGTTTACATAATGGCCTAAAAAATTGATAAAAGTCTACAACATAATTGAGGCTTCTTAAAAATCTTTGTAGTTGTTGCTTATCTTTTATTTCATCTGGAAATTTATCAGCAAATTCTATTGCTCTGCTAATTGGTGTAATAGTTCATTGATAAATTTCATGTCCAAGAAATCTAATTTTGTCTTCAAAATAATTTTATTTTTGGTGATGAAACAACTAATCCATTTTGTTTGATAATTTGAACAAAAATATTTAAATGTTTCCAATGTTGTTCAATAGATGAAAAAAATATTAATACACCATCTATATAAACTATTGAACAATGAGACAAAGAGGTAAATATCTCATTCATTATATTTTGAAATTCACTAGGAGTATTTTTTAATCCAAAAAGCATAACGTTCCATTCAAAATGTCTAAAGGGAACTGTGAATGCTGTCTTTCAACTATCTTTTTTAGCAATTTGAATTTGCCAAAACCCACTTTTCATGTCAAATTTTGAAAATACCGTAGCAGTATATAGTCAGGATAATAAATCTTTTTTATTAGGAATTGAGTATCTAATCCATTGTAATACCTTATTTAAAATTTTATAATTAATGACTAGATGATGAACTCCTCTTTCTAATTCTGCCTGTTTTTAACATAAAAGGCAGCACAACTCCATGGTGATTTACTTTTTCTTATTAATCTTCTTGTTCTTAAATCATTAGTTTCTTTTTTACAGTATTCTAATAATTCATTATTCATTTCAATATGTCTAGCCTTAGTTGGAATATTTTTCTTAGAAAATTCTTTTTCATAGGTTATTTCAACTATATGTTGTTTTTTGTTCCAGAAGGCATTAGACAGATTAGAGCATACTTCATTTTCAATTTTAGTTTTAAAATTATCAATTTTTTGAGTTAATAACAGGTCTTTTAATTGTTCTTGAATTCTTTTATATTTTAATTCTATTTTTTGTTAAAAAATTAATTTCTCTGGTTAATGAAACTTTCTTTAAAGAGTTAATTTCTTTTAATACTGGGAGAAATAAGAATTTAAATTGAATTTCTTGTCCAAGTATTTTAGTAGAGATTCTTTTTCCTGTTACAGAGAAATGGTAGAATAAGGCAAGGAAATGATTTCCTAATATTACTTTAGTATTAATATTTTTTACTAAGATAAATGTTGTTTTAAAATAAATTCCATTATTACAAATATGTGCATTAGATAATTTATAATTTATATTTAATTTTTTTCCATTAGCTTGAGATAATATTTTTTTTGTTCTTTCAAAATATTTAGATGATATTAAGCCTTCTTGTATACAATTTAAATATGTTCATGTATCTAATAAGACAATTGTAGTGAAAGAAAGTTCTTAATTAATTGAAACTGTTACTTTAACATACCATTTTTGAAAATTTATCTTATCAATGATATTAATGAAATTATTTGTTTCATCTTTTATAACTAATGTTAATCACTCTCCTTGTTCTTTACTATGTTCTTTATCATGAAAATTATTTCTGTTTTTCTCTATTTTTAATAATATAATTTCTTGTAATAACTGTTCATTTGAAACTTCTAATTTAAGATTGGATGTTTTCAAATTTCTAATCTCTTTTTTTTATCTCATTAATGTTGTATATCTTGTATCGTAATTTTTTGTTTGTCTGTTTTAAACCTTCTTATTATTTCTGAAAAATTATAAGGTGTCGGAGATAACATTACTGAAGTGTTTTGATTATTAAAATTATCTTTTAACTTTTTTAAGTAATCTTTTCTTTCTTGAGGGTTGCTAATTTTGTCTATTAATTCTAATATGATGTCTTCTTGTTTTGAAAGTACATTAATGGTTTTATTACAAATACAATTATCCTTATCTAGACAATTACAAATCTGTACTTTATCTTCTTCAGATTCACTATCAGAAGATTACTTTGAAAAAACTTGATTTTTTTAATTGATAGATTTTTTCTTCTTCTGAAGAACTATCTTCCTATTCACTTGAATGTATTATAAAAATGTCTAATAATTTTTCTTCTAATGGATCAGATATATCTAGTTCATTAATATGTTGTTTGACTTTACAATTTGATTTATAATGTCTAACTTTTCCACATTTGTAACAAACAATTTGTTTTTTTTTTATTAGTCTTTTTAGGACTTTTTAGTGGTTTATAGTGTCTTCCATCTCTTAAACAGAGTAATATTGAGGTGTTTAATCCACTTCTAGTAAGTGGTTATATAGCTACTTATACTAGTCCAATATGTATGAAAGAATATTTATGTTATTTGTGATGTTTAATTGCTTCTTTTGTTAATAGTTGTAACGATTCATAATTTTTATTTAAACTAACGATTTTTCCTACTGTTTTAATTGTATAATTTGTAAGAAATGATAATTTAGAAGAAAAAATAGAATATTTTTATATTTGGTTTTTTGGAACATTAGGAATTGTCCAGTCTTGTAGATTTTTTTCTATATTTATTATATTGTAATCTTCTTGATTGATGTTATCAAGTTCTATGGGGATACTAGTAGTGGATTCATTAGGTTTAAATAAAGAATTCATTGAGATGAGTTTTTAAACAAAGATTTCTTATATCCAAAGAGAAATAAGTAAATTAAAAACTTGAGGGAATACCACCGGGAACACCCTTAAAGCCTTCTAGTATGAATGGGCTGACTATCGGTTTTTCATGGCTTACCAATACAAGTTTCCCAATATACTTCATTCACTTTTGTTATGAGTTATCTTTGTAAAAAATCTGTATCAGTGATTTCTTACTCTTTTTTTATTTTTTTATTTTTTTGTAAAGCAGGAATCCTCAAATGATTTCTTACACTTTGAATTTCGTTTCTTAGGAAGTTGCAGTCAGCTTCATATAATTCTATTGCTGCTTGTCTACTCTAATATACTTGATATTCTTATGAAGATGCAATCAGCTTCATATAATTCTGTTGCTGCTTATCTATTCTGATATACATGATATTTAGACATCATTTATGTATAATCTTGTCTAATCAATTGTTATTTTCTCTTAAGATCCTTTATGTTATTCATCAAGATTTCTAATTCAAGTCTTAAATTATAATCTAGATATTTTAACTCATATGAATCACGAAAATCAGTATTATGAGCATAATAATTATCCATAATAAAATATATAATTCAAAGTTAAACAGCAAGGAAAAATAGCAATATAAAAGGCAAAATAATAAAATATAACAATATAATCACCTAAATGGTTTAATTATATAATAAGTCTATTTTATGAAACCATTTTTCACTGTTATTTAATACATTTAAACACAATACAATTTTCTACTAAATTATAAAATGTTATTAGTATTAAATTATTGTTAGATTATAATAGTAGTTTAATGAGGATTTGAATTTTAAATATGATTAAGTTTAATTATCAAAACCAATTTTTGTTGTTATTTTGTCAAATTTGATAAAATTATTATATTACCGTTATAACTAGAAAATAAAGAAATATATTAAGAATATTTAAATGATATTAGTATTTATTAGATTTCTTGTAAGATTGAATAATTATGTTAATTATAAGAAAGTAAACCTATTTTAGAATTGAGGTTTTCACGACTTATTTTAATATAATTGAATATAGCCCAAATATTATACTACATTATAATTTGAAAGTGAAAATATGTTATTAGTATTTAAATAATTTATGATTTTAGCATTCATTGATTTTCATATTAAACGGAATATTTATTTGATTATTTTGTATGAATTTAATTAAGTGGGATATTAGGATATGTTTTCTAGACAGATTTAATGATGTTTAATACTTGTATAGGTGATGAGCTACGATGTGAAATTTCAAAAGTAACGCAACGAAGTAAGTAACTTGATCATAAATTAGGATCATCACATGTCAGTCTAGATAAATTATTATAAAATTCAGTTCTTTGGTAGCCACTTTTTATGTACCATGCATGTCATGATATATGCAAATATGTCATCCAACATTGCACACGATCATGTTATTCCGCTTCATGTTCAGATTCAGAAATTATAATTATGTACATATTATGTCATGCATCTCACGTCGTATAAGACATTTAGGTTTTATTAAGTTCAAATGCAAGATAAAATCATATCAGTTTAATCAGATGGTCATTTAGATGCATGGTACCAATACAGATTCAGGGTGGATGTGCAAGTGACGGACTCAAGTGTGGTCCACTGTAGTAGACCAGAATACTACCTCAACGACTCCCTTTGTGGCTGCCGAATGTGGGGTAGGTGTACAATCTTGCGCATAGGGTTAAGTGTGTTGGCTAGTCAGATAAATAAGACCAGTCAGTTAATTCAGATAAATTAAGACACGTCATGCATAACATAAGCATCAGTATGATCAGTCATAATTTTAAGCTCTTAGAATGAAAACTTTTATGAAAATTTTATGTTTATTATGTAAGTTGTGATGAGTTTCTTACTGAGCTTTTTGACTCATTTGAGTTTTATTTCATATTTTTAACCACCCAAGTGAGGATGGTGATCAGTATGAGCAGTTGGGTCAAGTTTAGAAGGAGTAGACTATGAACTTAGTGACTTTATTGTGTTAATGTCTTTTTTATTTCAACTGGTTTGGGAATTATGGTTATGTCTTGCTTAAGACATGTTTTATTTTATGAACTCCTTTATGTGATAAAAAATATTTTATTTAATTATGCAAGTCTCTTGCCTGGTTATATTTATGTGAGCACGTGACATCCCTAGCCTACAGGAATGAGGACTGTTATAGAACGAACTTTCAAAATTTGAAGTTGCACAAAGGATTAGAAGGTGTTGTTGTGGCGCCCCCGACCCCCATGTAAGGAAAACACGGGAATCGAGACGCCGGGATGATGACAAACGGTCACACATCCCAACGAAGTGCCAGTGTGTGTACATGCAACGGTGTACAAAAACAACGCAGCGGATTAGTCAACTAAGTACCAGAATTTAAATACAAGTAAACATCAGTAAAGTTTTAAAAACAGTTATACAGTCATCCAAAATAAAGTTAACACATGTCCCAAAAATACAAAAGGGTAAAATAAATAACAAGCTAGTGATCCCAGATCACTCCTCGGGTGGAGCCGTCTCCTCAGGCTCACCCTCCTCCTCCTCATCTGCATCAAAATCTGCGTTACCACAGAATGGTACCGCAGGTAAGTATAACCCAAAAATATACTCAGGAATATAAAATGCATTAATACCACCAACATGCATGCATATGAAGAAATATGCATTTTCCTCAAAATATCATTTTCCCCGAAAATGATTAATTTATCAACACACGCCAAAATCCCATTTGGCCCAAAAATAATCCGTAAAACATTTTCCCAGAAAATGAATTACACAAAATCCAACACACACTATTTTCCCAGAAAATAGCCAATTAATCCGTTATTACCCTATGCACCATGGCCTCCCCTAGGGACCATCCGCACGTCCTGGCTTCGTAGCGATGCCCAGTTCCGCGCCCAGCGCGTACATGGCCAGACATCCTCTAGTCCCCGCCAGCAGAAGGACCACGGAGTCGGCACGAATCACTCGTCCGATCCCATTGCCGCCCAGCGACAATCCAGGGGACGTTACTCAGTTTATTCCGCTCCCGAGTAACCAGAGAAGCTCCACCGAGATAATGCCCCATCTCGGCTTGGGGTCGTGATACGCACGCACCCAAATTCCATTCTCACATGAAAACCCAGTTTTCATAAACACATGAACATGAATGCAATACACGAAAACCCAGTTTTCTTTACAAACATGATCATGCATGAAATAATGATATGCACATGTACCAACCAATCCAAAATCCATCAATAACCAATAACCAATCCGATCCAAAATCCATCAATAACCAATAACCAATCCAATCCAACTAAACCAACATCTCCAATCACGAATCCATCCGACCCCCGTACTCCTCGGACTCAGTCCGGCATGCCAAAAAAATACAGTGAAATGGGTTAGTGCAAAAATACATAAAATTCATGAGAACTCTTTGGAGAAATACTTACAGCGCTATATGATAATTTCCGGAGGATCACGAAGCTGAAAAAGGCGACGTTTGAGCAACACCACAGTGTAAAATACACTGTGGCCGTGGGTCACAAATACACACTTTTCAACGAAGACAAACGAAGACCCAAAAATGGTAGGGTAGAGCCTAGAGAGGTCGGTGAAGCCAATGGTGGTGGTGGTTTGCCGTGGGTGGCGGCGCAAAGGGTGGTTTTAGGCCAAAAATGCCGAAATCGGAGATGGACTTGGTGGGGCTTCACCGGTGACGGATCGGAGCCGGGGTTGGGTCCAAAGGATTGCCAAGAGGTCGGGGATGAAGTGGTAGGAAGATGGTGGCCGGAGGTGGAGCGACGGCGGCGCTGGAGCGAAAGTGGTGCCGCGGCTTTGTGGGCTTCGTGGGGGCTAACGGTGGCATGAACGGCGGTGATATTGGTGGGGTAGGATGGCCGGCAGCTGAGGAATGCAAGGGACCGGGCGGTGTCGACCACCGCCGACGGACGGCGGCGCTGGGAGGGGACGAAGGATCGGGCGGAGGAGAGGGGAGAGAGAGTCCGTGCGCGGGAGAAGAAAGAAGCCGAAGGAAAATAAGGGAAAAAGAAAAAAAGGAAGGAAAAGAAAAGGAGAGGAAAGAAAAAGAGGGAAAAAGAAATGAGGTCCAATCCTCATAACTTGGGTCACGAAAATGATCCAACAGAAATGATTTTAAACCCATAAGTTAAATAAAATAATTTAAACGTAATGGTAAAGTCAAATTGAAATAATTAAATCTCACAGTAATTAATTTAAATATGAAAAGTAATTTAAATGCACAACAATAAATAAATATTAAGAAAGCACATAAAAATTAATTTTCACCAAATTAAAAATCCTAAAAAATAACCCAATTAAAATCCACTAATTTTAAAATAAGAGAATAAATTTTGAATCCATAAAAATAATCCTTCAATAAAAATACACTAAAATACGGGGTGTTACAGTTGTATGCGAGTTACTTATTATAAGGAGAAATGACAATTTGGTGGAGTGCCAAGAGGCAATTGCTTGTCATGGAAGGGGATCCATGGAGGCCATTACTCGGGAAAGGTTTAAGGACGCTTAGCCTCAATGTAGGAATTAAGGGCAACACACTACGATAAACTAAAAGACCAACAGAGGAAGGACTCAAAGTTGTTGGAGATTTAGACATATGGTGAGAAAAGCAAAGGATCCCTTGCATTTTAGTATGGCCGAATGGGGAACCTTGTTTTATAAAGGATGAAGAGTGGTTCCTGCAAATTTGGAAATTAAGGGAAGGATACTCGTAGATGCCCATTCATTGCCATATTTGATACACCGAGGAAGCAAGAAGATGTATTGGGATCTAAAGAAGAATTTTTGGTGGGAAGGAATGAGGCAGGACATCACCCACTTCATTGAAAGGTGCGTCCCATGTAGGCAGGTGGAAGCCGAACATCAAAGATCTGTTGAGAGTTTACAACCCTTACCAATCCCAAAGTGGACATGGGATGATATAGCTATGGACCTTGTGTTCAGGTTACCTCGAACTCTTAGTAGTAAGAATGTGATTTGGGTGATGATAGATAGATTGAGCAAGAGCACCCATTTTCTTCCAGTCACTACTACAGATGTTTTAGGGAAGTTAGCTCGATTGTACATTAAACAGATAGTTAGGCTTCATAGTGTGCCTAAAACCATAGTGTCAGATCAGTTTACAGAAAATAATGAGCACTAAGTTAAGATTTAGTGATGCATACCATCCGCACACCGATGGATAGTTGGAAAGGACAATTCAAACATTGGAAGATACATTAAGAGCTTGTATATTGGATTTAAAGGGCTTGTAGGAGAACCATTTCCCACTTATTGAATTTGCCTACAACAACAGTTTTTGGGCAACCATCCAAATGGCCCTATACAAAGCCTTGTAGGGAATGAAGTGTAGGTCATCTTTGTGTTGAGATAAAGTTGGAGAAGATAAGCTCATAGGGCTAGAGATAATACGAGAGATGAGAGAGAAAGTCAAGCTGACACGAGAGAAGGTGACCACACAAAGTAGGCAGAAGAGCTATACCAATATAAGGAGAAGTGAATTGCCCTTCGAGGAATATGATTTTGTGTACCTTAAGGTGTTGCCTATAAAAGGAGTGAAGAAGTTTGGGTGGAAAGGAAAGCTGAGCCCAAGATATGTTGGGCCCTATCAAATATTGCAAAGGGTAGGCCCAATGGCAAACAGAGTGGCGCTACCAAGAGAATACAATGGGGTGCATGACATATTTCATGTCTCTTCATTAAGAAAGAGATTTAGGAACCAACAACATCAAATAATTAGTATAAATCAGGTTTAATTGCAACCAAATCTCAAGTATAAGGGAGAGACCAGTACAAATCATAGACTAGAAAGAATAAAGGTTACGGTTAAAAACCATATCCTTGGTGAAAGTGTGTAATGGGGAAGCTCAGGGAACGAGATGTTCAATTGGAAAAGTGAGAAGGTCATGAGGGAGCAGTTCCCCTACTTATTAGAGCCACAATAATTGAACCAGAATGCATTTAGTAAGGATAATTTGATCATTTCGAAGGTAGGGACGCAGCTATAAATAACCTTTGCACTCCCCATTCCAGTAGAAACTCCTAGAACTTCTAAACATTCATCATGATGAAAGAGAAGAAGACCCTGAGAAAGGTAGCCACGTCGCTGAAAATAATTTGACGATTTATGGAAAAACGGTGTGATGCAACAAGGTTGGAGGAGGAACATCAATGAGACGAGGAGGAATGTCGATGGGACAAAGAGGATCACCAGAGGGGTAGGGCCCTGATGACAGAAATGTTGAATCACAATGTTGATGCTATGAGGCAATAAGGAAGAAAACAAATGATCCAAGAATGTGAGTCTCAAGAGGAGGGCGGAGGTGAGGTCTGACTAAGGGTGTAACCGGTCCAGTTCGGTCTGGTTTTGGACATATTTTAGAACCAAACCAGTATATACCACTTTTGAGATTTGAAGAACCAACACCTTACTGGTTATACCCCTAAAACAGTACTTCTAGTTTTATCGGTTCCGGTCCGATTTTTCTAGTATATTATATATATAGTATATATAATATTGTATATATATTTTAGTATATTATAATATATATTGTAATTATATTATAGACTATAGTGATAATATGTAGTTATCTATATAGGATTTTAAATTTTAATTTTATATTAATTAGTAATTTATCATATAATACAAAATTACTTTATATATTATTTATAAAAATTATATAAAATATATAAAATCATATAAAAAAATATTTTATACAATATAAAAAATTAAAAAATATATATATATAAGCCAGTTCGGTCTGGTGTTAGAAAAGGAAAAATCAGAATCAGATCGATTTAGACCAGTTTTGAGAAAAATCGAACCAGTACCGGACACAACCCATCGGTTCGTTCCTGTTTACTAGTTCACCGATTTTTTTTCACCCCTAGGTCTCACTGATGCCCCTTGAGGACAAATCTGGCAGGGGAGCTAAAATGCAGGAGAGCAATAGGGGCAAGTGCTATGGAAACAACCAACAAAGAATATTAAGGGAGGAAACCCTTGATCTAGTGGCGGGTGTTGAGGGTTGAAGGGTGGACGAAAGATTGAGTGTGCTACCACCCTGACCAGGGTCGATAGAGATAGGTTAAGAATGCTCCACCTGAAGCACATTCCTCTCAATTCCACAGTGAGGGATAGTCCTCACAAAATTTCGAGGACAAAGCTTCCTACTAAGGAGGGGAAAGATGTGAGGACCCTGCTAAATCATGGGAAGAGATCCCCTACCGTAGGCAAAATATTGGTGACAAGGAGTCAGCTGGGAAAGCAACAAGTAATTGGTCAAAAAGTAAGGCGAGCGGCACATTGTAGAGATCCTAAAAGATGTGGGACATCACAGGGCAACAAAGTATGGTTCACTAGACATTAGGCGAGCAAATGATGTGCTAACTGTATAAGGGCAAACAACAAGCAAGGACAAACTTGATGTAGACATGGGAGCTCTTTGAGATAACACGAAGGTTCTCAGAGGGCAGAGGTGTCATACCTAGAGGCCCATACTCCATCAGCGACGTCACATCTGGAGTAAGCTTGCGGAAGAAAGATTACAGACTTGCAAGCCATATCGTCTGATTTTAGAGGTATGACTTAGCTTTAAGTGGGAGATTCTTACTATGGAAATGATTGTAGGATTGGACCCAAGGCAAGCTATAGGAATGTGCATGCCTTGTCCCATCAGTCACTCAATCTACCATTCTTCAAGTCTAGAGGGCAAATGGATGGTTGTAATCGAAGGTCTCTCATTCAAATATATCAGAAGTCAGAAGAATGTCAAGACTGTGACTGACATTACCGCCGTATAATAAGTTCTTGGACATGAGTCAACATCTCACTTTTGAGATTGTAAAATGTTTACTCTTTCTTCTTGTCAAAGTCATTGAGAAAGCGACTTCAGAGCCTCACAATGGAAGGATTCGCACCAGCAAAATCGTAGTATTAGACATATTGTTCAGGTGGTTTAGCTCCTACAACCATACTGAGAATGTGAGGTAAATGTTTGTGAGTGTGTTCAAGGTTTTCATATTTTGTATCTCATTTATTTCTTACATAAAAGTGCATTCTTTCTCCACTATATTTATTGGCTATCTTTACGTTGTGATTTTGAGACGTGATTTGAGATGATGTGATTCCAAGTGTCATGTCTTACTGTGTGCCTAATAATCATGGATGGGTTGAGGAGTCCTTGGGCCATTCCTACGGCATGTTGCCATGAATTTCATACGGATAGAGGGATTCCTCGTGATGATCGGGGTGGAACGTCTTTGTATTAACCTCACTTTATAACATGGGTAGATAGAGTCATTGGGTTGATCATGTGTGGTGTCCTTTATTATGTGTTGATCGGGTAAAATGATTCCTCGAGTCAGATGGGTTGGGTGATTTCCAGTCAGTTTGTTTTGGTGAATGAGTTCACACATTGACCAGGTAGAGACATTCTCCATGTCGAATGGGCGGAGTGATTCCCCGTTGTTACTTATGTGGTGAGCTCTTGTGGATTTTGTGTTTTGATAAGAGGGTGATAGCTCGCCATGATAATGACTATGCATAAATGCAATTTGCTCAGAAGATGATTCCTCACCATGACTATGAATACATGTGTTTCTGCCTAGAGGGTGATACCTCGCCATGCATAAAAATGTGTTCTTAGATTTATTTACATGAAACGGTGCATGCATATTCATTGCTATTGTCTCTCATTATTAGTATTGTCATGGATTTTAACTTCTTGGAAATATCACAATGGTGGTCCAACTTGCAATTTAGTTCATCGGAGCTGTAGAACTTGAGAGACAGGTTTAGCTCAGGAGAATTATCCCGAGCAAAGAAATACTAGCCCAATCTGAGGAGTACCTGGAGGCCTGTCTCCGATTAGTGTTTATTTTAATTAGGCCATCAACGGACTAGTTATGGTTTGTAATGTTTTGATGTACGCAACAAACCGATGACAGTGTAAAACGTTATTTGGGAATGAGTGATAATGACATATGAACATTTAGCATTAGTCTCTAACTAATCCATTTACATATTTCACGACGATTTATTTAACCTGGCGTGTGCTTATTGTAAGAATGCACGCTTCTCCCTAAATAGAGATTGGGGTGTTGCCAACTGCCTGGCACCACGGACCCTCGCTGGGTAGGTTACCAAGGGCACCACAAAATGTGATAAAAAACTTGGCTACTAGCATCATCAATGACTCAACCAAGGTTGTGTTCTTAGGGTTTAAAGTGTAAAATTTAAGTTAAAATAAATTTTCGTGTCATTAAAGCATATCTTTAAAATAAAAGTGAAAATGCTAATAGATTATAAAACTTAGGGTTTTGGCTGTGACAAATCCTTTTAGGGTTTTAAAGACCTAATGTGTGTCAAGTTATCATATAACTAAGAGTATGATATCTAACCTTGAAATTTGTCAAAAATAAGAAAAGCAAAGAGATTTACTAAATTTGGAGTTTGGTCCTGGGTAGGATTTGATGCTCTTGTGTGTGAAAATATGAAAATGGAATTTTGAAACTATACCTATTTGACCACTAGGGTGTACTAACACTTGAGATTATCAACTATTAGAAATAAGCATATATAAAAAGATGTAAGAAATAAGAAGAAAAATGGTAGAAAACGAGGCAAAATGTGAATTATATAACATTGGGGGATTAGATTGCAAATTATGAAAGTTAAGATTCCATACTAGGGTGAAAATCGACACAATCGGTTCAGTTCAGTTTCGGTCTAAAACCAAAACCGAACCGACTATTTCCTTACCTATTTAAAACTGGCTGATTAAGGGAGAGAAAATCGGTAGGTTCAATTTTGGCTAGTTTTTGGTCGGTTGTGGTGGCACGATGAGACAATGTTGGGATAATGGAGGTCGTGCTCAGAGAGAGAAAGAGAGAGAGAGAAAAGGGTGGCGCATTGCAATGAGAGAGAAAGACAGATGGGAGTGAGGTGCTGCATGTGTGAGAGAGATAGAGAGAGAGGTGCTATGTGAAATAGAGCAAAGAGAGACATCGTCGAAATGAGGAAGAGGGGAGGGGAAGACTAATAAAATCCTAATCCAAACGACGTCGTTTGGTATATTAAACCAACCAACGTCATCTCTTCTTATAATTTTTTTTTCTAAACCTTCGTTATAAAATGACGCCATTTGGTGTATAAAACCAAACAACTTCGTTGTTTTTTTTTAAAAAATCCTAGTGCTATAACAACCGTGTAACTTATTTAAGTTAAACGACGTCATTTTAGACAAGAATAAAATATATATATATTATTGGCCGGTTCGACGGTTCACATGCGGTCTAGATCAGGATCGAACCAATCAACGTTAGTTTCTAATGTTTTGGATTGCCGACCGCGATTGGTTCTCTACTGGTTTGAAAATCTGGAGGCCGGTTCACGTCGGTGACGACCGGTTTTGTCAGTTTCTGTACAAGCCTAGTCAATACTATAAATAAAAAACATACAAGGGAAAATCGGTAGATTGTAAAACATTAGGGATTTGTGAGCAAGACGTTAAGATTATACCTCTTACTAATTCGTTAAGTGAAAACTACGAAGAAAAGGAAAAAACTGGGAACTCACAAAGGAACTATGCGATCTGCAAGCGTAACCTATGGGAATATGGATGAGTTTGTTTGATTAAAATTTGAAATTGAAGGTTTTATAACCGGTTGCATATAATATGTTTTCTTGTCAGAACTTTTTATGAAATGAATTTGTTTATTGAATTGCCAAGATTGCTGAGTTTATCTCATTGTTCTGAATGAGTAATAAGAAAGAGACATGGCCACACGGCTGGAAAGATAAAAGAATCCTACAAAATTACTACTTATCTTAAAATTTGAAACCGATAGAAATGTATTGATTTAATTATTTGTATTGTATTCTTAACACTCTTCCTCATATTTAATTATTTATATTATATTTTTAACACTCCCCTTTATGTGTGAGATAGACTCTCTCTCAATAGGTGACCTAATACGTGAAATATTTAATTAAATGTGGTAGAATGTAGAATCGAGATTCGAATTCAGGACCTCTACTTTGATACCATATGAAATCACCACTTGTCCAAAAAACTTAAGCTGATGAGAATATATAGATTTATGAGTAATTCTACATACAACCGTGAAGTGCATAAACACAGTGTAATCGCTTTAAAAAAGAGTGGGATCCACTATTAAAAAATTAATTTTTTTCATGTGAATCCTATGTTTTAATCACTTTTTTCAAAACGATTACGCGGTGGTTGCATAATTCACGATTATAAATATTTTTTCTCTAAATTTAATTATTTATATTATATTCTTAAGGAATCCAAATGAAATTCCTCTAGCCAACTCTAGAGTGAATAAATTCGATAGTTAATCGTTGCATGTTTACTTCACAGTTATTTACTTCATATTAAATTCGACACTTCAATTTGAATATTCTTATAATTATGAAAAAAAAGTTATAAAGAAAAAATAAATTGAAAGTGAAAAAAACTAAATTATATATTGATGAATAGTGAAAAGGTATTTCATCAGGATGTGAAAGAATCAGATGCCAACATAAATAAATAAAGGTGGAAAAGTAAAATGGGTAGAGTGTGGCAAAACAATAAAATGGGGAAAGTGTTTACGTGAGGATGTGAGGGAATCATATGCCCTTTGTTGTGGGCCAAGGCCTTTAACACACACACACACACAGAGTATATGTGCATATATAACCTGACAAGAAGACCTCTGCATTTGCCTCACCGGGACAATATTCTTTTTTCATCTCTATCTGATTTTATTATGGCTTGCAAAATCCCTTTTAGAAAGGAAGAAAAAATGGCTGATCAGCTCACTGACGACCAGGTCTCTGAGTTGAGGGAGGCCTTCAGCCTCTTCGACAAGGACGGCGATGGTAGATTTTATTTTTTTGTTTGTTTCTTTAATTTTGTGTTTGAAGTCATATAGTCTTACCTAATTTATATATGTCTTCTGTTTGCAACAGACTAATTATTTCCTTTTTTTTTTTTGTTCGTTGATTGGTTTTGTGGGTGATGCCATGTTTACCGGTCATTAAGAGATCCTTGTTTGGTTTAATGTCTATATGGACTTCAAAGTGGATTTATGAAAGATAATAAATTGGTCTAAAAGCTTAGACAAGAGAGAGTTTGTGTATTTATGATATTTGCATGACTTTGTCATCTTATAAGCAGTTTGGATGTCTGTTATATATATGAAAACTGCTACAGACATAAAAAGATTATACAAAATAAACTCACAAACTGACATGACTTCATGTAATCTGTTAGATCTACTTTATAATAATTAATAAAATTAACTTTACAATCTGTCGTACTACATTAAACCACATCAGTTTGTGAGTTTATTTTTATTTTATTCTTTTATGGCTAAAGTATTTTCCTATATAATTACAATGGTAAATTTAGAAAGAGTTCTATGATACAATACTTGCTAGGTAGTTTAATATCCTGCTGAAATTAATGTTATATTATGATCTCAAATATCTTTGTATTTGCTAAAGGCTGTATCACTGCCAAAGAGCTTGGGAATGTGATGCGGTCACTAGGGCAGAATCCAACTGAACCGGAGTTGCAAGAGATGATAGATGAGGCTGATACTGATAACGATGGTACTATAAATTTCGTAGAATTCCTTGAGCTGATGGCCCGAGGGATGAAGGACGCCGCTTCGGAGGAGGAGCTAAGGGAGGCTTTCCGGGTGTTCGACAAAGACCAAGATGGCCTTATTTCTGAAGCTGAGCTGCGAAATGTTATGACAAATCTAGGTGAGAAGCTGACGAAAGAGGAAGTTGATGAGATGATTCGTGAGGTTGACATGGATGGTAATAACCACGTCGACTATGAGGAGTTTGCCAAAGTCATGATGGCCAAGTGAGGATCTATATTCAAAACTAAAACTACTTGAAAAACATAAAAAAGGGAACAAACATGGCAAATAAGCTGGTAGAAATTTTCTATTTTCCCTTGGGATATTTGCACTTGGCATTATTAGCTTTGTTTGCAGGTTGCTCATCTCTTATTGTTTGCATTATTTCTATCTTTGGTATCATGAATCTAGAACAAGAATATGAACTTGTCGGTAGTTGTATCATTCATAGTATGTTTGATAAAAAAAGGCCATTGGTTTTGATTTTCCTTTGCCCAAAAAGAGAATGTCTCAGGTTAGTTAGCTATGCGAGGTGTCGTCCTATTGCTTTCTCTGAATTTGTGAGTCGGAGTCCTTTCTTACTAATAGGATTAGACGGGGGTACCTAGAAAGTTACTTGGTTGACATTATATAGAGGTTGCTTCAAAACTTAGGCCTGGTTTGGTTTAACAAATTTTTGAAACTATTACATTTTATTTTATCTCATTTCATCTTATCTTAATATCTAAATATCATTTAAATACAAATATTTTTCAATTTTAAACTTTCAGTCTTTCAACTTTTTCATCCAATCATTATAACTTTTCCAAACTTCTAAACAAAATATAAAAACAATTCAACTTTTTCAAATTTTAAAATAAAATTATATTAAAAAATTATATTCTAACCTTCTTTTAGTTTTATAATTTTTTTATTCAAATTTTTCTATCTCATGTTCTAAAGAAAAATTCTTGGTGTCCCCATAATATCTCCCGACAGTGGGTCCTAATATTTTTTTTTTCTTACTTAATGATTAAGAAAATATTTTTTAATGATGTTGTGAATTTAAAAAAAAATATTTAAGGATATAAAAAAGATGTATGAAAGAAAATAAAAAAAAATAGGCCAAATGGCCTTGTCCGGACTGTAGAATTTGTCGATGACTGTAGCACCATCCTTTTCCAAAACCTTATAAAAATCTTAACTTCAATTATTTTATTACTATTTACAAATTATCTTACTACTATTCACAGATTTTTCATCTCATCTCATTTGTGTAATCAAACGAGATCTTAGACTCCGTTGGATTTCACATATGGTTTCATCTCATCTAATTTCATCTCAATATCTAAATATTATTTAAACACACATTTTAATTTCAAATATTAAATTTTTAACTTTTTCATTTAATCATTCATTTAATCATTACCAAATTATTACAACTTTATCAAGTTTTCAAACTAAACACAAAAAATAATTTAATTTTTTCAAATCTCAAAATAAAAATTATATTGAAAATTTATATTATAACAATATTAATTTTATAATATTTTTATTTAACTTTTTCTCTTTAATTTTTTAAAATCTCATAAAATATCATAACTCTCATTTCACTAATATTCATAACTTTTTTATTACTATTTATAGATTTTTTATCTCATCTAATTTCATGTATATAATCACACAACGCCGCTAATAAGTGATCTAGAAGATCTGAAGGAATATATCTTTTAAGAATTTCGTGCCAAACATAAAAGGTACAAAGATTATTCTCGATAGAGGCACAAGTAGAGTTTGTAGAATTAGATATATAGGTGCTAACAGTTTTATTTTTTATAAATATTTCATAATTTATTTTATAATAAATTAATATAATTGTACAGTTTAATTAAAATAATTTTAATATATTATATATAATTATTTTTTATTTTAAGCAGAATTATAAAATAGAATAATGCTATACACTATATTATTATTCTACTTTCATCATTTATTATCATTTATCTAATAGTAGTGATAAATGTGGTATATCTTATATAATGAGATGAAAGTAGAACGAGAGTGTGGTGTATAAAATTTTCTTATAAAATAATTAAAAAAAAATTATAGGTTTATCATAATAACACCTTTTTCAGAGAATCAGAATAACAAAAGTGCATCGGGAGTCAGGACGACGCGATGGAATATTTGTGTTTTTGTTTCAGGGGAACAGAAACTGATCAAAACTAAGGATGGAAAACTGAGCATGCACGGTTGCCTCAATCGTATGCCCAGTTTTGACAAACCATGGCCTTGGACAGAAAATCTGATTAGAAGAGGGGCTAAACCAATCTTTTAGAACCTTTTTGCTATCAAATCCTCCTGAAATTCAGAGCGATGGGAGTCGGGACGGACATCCTTCTTTGGTAGGTGTTATGAACCAATCTTTTTAGGATCTTTCTGTCTATGCTTTCTTTTCAATATGCAGATCATAGAGAGGGTAACATAACAAGGAAACCTAGAAGTTTCTTGTATTTTCCATATTCATAAAATGCAAAAGTATTTCTGATAATGAATTACAAAGTATTTATACTAAGGACAGATAGATCCCAAATTAAGAGACTATAAATGCTAAGATAAATTGTTTCTCTTCAGGTGAGAAAGTACTACCAGTTTGGATAATAAGCTTTTTCGATCCCCTTTATTGATAACTCCTGGCTGCTTTAAATAAGCAAGGCCATGTATAAACCGAAATAGAAAAGCAACTGAATACAAACCATGTAAAACAGAAAGCATAAACACACATACTACGGAAAAGGAAATCATGTAACTGAAAGTAAACGTGCAGCAACACTACGGAAAAGGAAATCATGCAACAGAAAAGTAAACATGCAGCTTGAAACTCTCTAACTGGTCACCACAGCTTTTGACCCAGTCCTACGCTGCATGCATGCCGCGCGCGTTCAAGCCTCACTCTCTGATACTTGGGTTCAGCTTTGGTTCCTCTTAGACTTGCGTGGCCTATCAATACTCCCTCCATTAAGTGGATCCTTGTCCTCAAGGTCTGCAGTTGGGAACATTTGCAGCAGCTTTTTCGTCTAGCCACTTGCTGGTGGACCTGGACCCGTTTGAAGGTCGTTCGCTGCTAGTATAGGTGCAGCTTCAAAAGTACCATATCGCCGATTTTGAACGAAACATCCTTCCTCAGTTGGTTGCTCTTCGATGACATCTTCACAGGTGATGTTGCCGCTGCCATTGTATCCTTCCAGCATGAGTAGCCGTGACCCTCGACACCGATGACTTGCAATAAAATGCTCATTACAATTAAAACATAGACCTTGAGCTCGCCTCTACTGCATTTCTTCCCAAGTAAGTCGTCGAACAGGAGCTGCAGGTGATGCCCGAGTTGTTGGCAGAAGAGCTAACGGGGCTCTCACCGGTGGTGGAGGATGCCCTAACATCATTTGTCTCGATAGTTGGTCATCTTTAATTCGTGCTAAGCCGATGGCTTCCTTTAAGGTCTGAGGCTTAAACATTCGGATACCATCAGCAATTTCAGCCTTCAAGCTGCCCATGAATGTCCCAACCAGAGCCTTTTGAGTCCATCCTCGTACCCGATTGCCCAAGCGTTCAAATTCTCACTGGTAATCATGTAGAGAGCCTGCCTGCATGATTATGGAAAGAGCTTCATCAAAATCTTCGCACTCCGAAGGCCCAAAGTGAGCCCAGAGTTCGTCTTCAAAATTTGCCCATGAGAGAATGCGTCCTTCTTCTCGGGCTGTCTTTCGGATCCACTGCCACCATTGGTTGACCTCTCCTTCCAAGTGGTAGGAGGCCAAGGAAACTTTCTGGGCTTCGGGAGTATTCTGGAACTCAAAAACTTGGTTCATACGATTGGACCACTCCGCCGAATCATCTCCTAAGAATCTAGGAAATTCAAGCTTTGCTATTTTAGAAGATACAATCAGCCGTCCCCCATCATGGCCTTCACAATATTGGTTACTGTGGTTTGGAGGCTCCTGGTTTGTGAGCAATACATCAGATAGGCGATTGAGGGTTTCTTCTAAATGACGAAGCCTGTCAGCCATGCCGAGCTCCATCCTGTGTAACCCATCATGCACTCCACTGAGCCCAACCTCCAACTGCTCAATACGCTCTTTATTAGTTCCCATAAATAACCTGGCCAATGATAGGTCCCAAATTAAGAGAGTATAAATGCTAAGATAAATGGCTCCATATGTCACTATTTTGTAGATATAACAAGTTTTAATAATTGCTATCAGATTTAAATTTAAAATTAATGCCTTATATGGGCATGTGTGAAGTTTTTAGTTATCATTCTTCCCCTCTCTCTATTTTTATTTTATTAGACTTATATATATTAACATATGTTATGTTCTTTGTAATGATTGTTTCTTATTCTCTACTATTATTACCTTGGAATTTAAACTACTATTAACTATATATTTCTCATACCAAAGTTCCTTGCTTTTATCATTAGGGTTTTACATTTATCTTAAGAGTTCCGCTGCTTACAAACCAGCGTGTAAATATATATACCGCCTATTGTGAAAAACCAAATTTAGTTAAAAAAATCAAAATACAAGTAATTTTTTAAATCACCTTTGAAATTGAGTATCATGCATGAAATGTTCTAGGACGTATTTGATGTCCCTAATTTAATCTGATTTCATTTTGCAGAAGAGATAAGAGGATGGGAGATCAGAGAAGCCCTAGCCCTAGTTTCCGAAGATTAGATCAACCTATCAAACTGACGTCCTCAAATGTAGAGGTCAGTGACCACAAGGGACGTTGTCTTTGTTGTATCCTCTAATTACCAGTGAAGTACTACTCCTGAATGGTCCAAGTTGTGTGGTACAAATGACTCAGGTATTTTTCGGCCTATGTATAAGAACAAAACTAAATAAATAAATAAATTGGACAATGACTATATATATATATCACGTAGTACGTACGTAGTATGTAAAGCTACTGGCGGCCTCTACTGATAATTAAGTCATAAAGTATTGCATCATTTGATTTCCTCTTTCTTTTCTGATTGGCATGGGAGTGTGAAGAAACGTTCTAGTTAAGATGAAGTTGATCATGCGGCAAAAGCTCTATTCATGTGCACACAAAACATACCATTTTTATGATTCAACTATTTGTGGCGCATTCTGTAAGCATTACAACATGACCTAGTTTGTTTTCACAACTCCTCTCAACTCATCTCATCTAATCATTAAATTTTTTTCAAATTTTCATATAAAATAAAATAAATAATTCAACTTTTTTAAATCTCAAAATAAAAATAATATTAAAAAATATATTCTAACAATATTTTATTCAACTTTTAACTTTAATATCAATTCATCTGCGAAAACAAACATAAGATCCATAGGGCATAGAGATTCTAAACACAATTCAAATAATTTATCCATTTAAGCGATCATAGATATAAAACCAAAGTCTAATAAAGCACAAGATTTTGGTCATGGAGTAAAATCTTTTGGATAACACTTCAAAATAAAAATCATTATGGGTGCTGATCAGCCACCACCTTTAAATATACTAAAGACGTAATTATTATAGTCAGTTTAGACACTCACAAAACTTTACCACTACTTCAAACCCGACTGGCAATCCTACGAGTGACCCACTTGAACTCTATATCAACCTCCCACGAGCGACTTTCATCCAATCTACTAAAACCCTAGCAACACGCCGGCAACCCAAAAACAAAATGATCAAAATATATATGAGTGATGGTCTATCTCACAATGAGTTTTCCCTCAAAACAAACAAATAGGATTTCTAAAATAATAACCAAGAGCTCTACAAAAGTCTCGTATCATAAGGCATAATCAGGCCAGTAAGGTTAACTTTAGGGTCTAGTTCGTATTGTTTAAATCAGATTTTCACTCAATCGAGATCATGTCTCATGTGATGTACGTCTTGCAAAATTTGCTTGACCTAGTAAACACTAGAATTTGAAAATCTTCCTCAAACATGATCTTGTAGATCATCCTTTGAGTCAACTTTCTAGCTTTGCTAAGCATATCATTTAGATGTTGTAATAAAAAGTAAAGGTTATTTTACTTTGGTTAGATTTTAATTTGCCGTATTTGCAATACTTGTTCCAACTTCATGAATTTAGGCTCTATCTGATATATTTACATCTCATTTGGACCTAGTTTTGTAACAAGAATGTTCCAACATTTTTTTCACATTAACAAAACTTATTGCACATCACTTTTGTTTGGATTCTTTTTTTTAACTACAGGTCTAGAAATTAGGATTCGGGTCCAAGTCTAAGGGCTATGCCAAAATGAGGGAATGAATCCCCTCACACGGGGAAAAATGTTGGCAACAAGGAGGTAGCTGGGTGGGCAACGTGCATCTGAAGTGGAAGCAAGGCGAGCAACACTTTGTAGAAAGCTTGGCAGCTGTGGCACAACATAGGGCAACGAAGGAAGACGAGCAATGAGCAGGGACAAGCCCGGTGCAAATTCGGGAGCACTCCAGGGCAATTCGAAGAAGCTTAAAGGGAACAAGTGTCGTACCCAAGGCCCATGCATTAAAGACATCACGTCATGAGTACGCTTGGGAATAAGGTATACAAACCTGCAAGCCATATCATCTGATCTCATAAGTATGTCCTAACTCCACACGGAAGACTCTCATAACGAGAAGGACAATGGGTTTGGTCCCAAGGCAAGTTGTAGAGACGTGCGAGCGTTGTCCGACCAGTCACTCGGTCTCTACGATTCTTCAAGTTCATAAGACAAATGGATGACCGTGATTTAAGGTCTCTCATTCAAGAAAGACAGAGGCCAGTGGAAACGTCAAGATCCGTCAGGACTATAACTGGCAATTATGTCGTATATAAGACAATAGAGGATAGTCAACATTTCACTTTAGAGATCATAAAGGATTTCAACACTTTTTTTTTCTTCTTTTCTATTCGAGGATTTCAAGGAGGCGGAAAACTCAAAGACTTCATCAACCAAGGGATTGGCACCGCCAGTGCAACTTAGTATTAGAATACTATTCAGGTAGGTTCACTCTTATGAAAATACTAGAAATGTGAGGTAAATGTTTTATGGGTATGTTCAGCATTTGCATATTCTACTTCTCATTTCTTTCTCTCATGAAAGTGCATACTTTTCTCATTATATTTATTAAGTACATTGATGATGTGAGTTCAAGACACTATGATTTGAAATGATGTGCTTTGTACTCATAAGATCGGGTTGAGGATTCCCTATAACATTCTTGAGCAGCATGTTACCATGAGTTTTTTACGGGTAGAGAGATTCTCCATGATGATTGGGGAGAATTTTTGTAGGGCTTGCATGATATCGTGGGTAGAAAGAGTCTCCATGTTGATCAAGCTGGGTGTTCTATGTGATGATATGGTAGAGGTGTTCCATGTGTTGATCAGGTAGAGAGGTTCTCCGTATCGAATGGGTGGAGTGGTTCCCCATTGTGTTTTGGTGAGTTTCACATTTTAACCAGGTAGAGAGATTCCACATGTCAAATGGATGGAGTTATTCCTCATACTTGGTGTTCTTTGAAGTGTTCTAGATATGTGTGTTTTGCTCATATGATGATTCATTGCCATGCTTATGAGCTTTGCTTAGAGGGTGATTCATGACTATGCTTATACGAGTTTTGCTCAGAGTGTGATTATTCACCATGCTTAAAATATGAGTATTCTTAACCTTATTTACATGAACTTGTGAATGATTATTCATCATCATTGTCCTCCGTTATTAGTACTATTATGAGTTTTAATTTATTGAGGTTTCATTAGAATCTCATTGTGGGACTACCATAGGAGGCATAGACTTTGATTGAGATGTAGCTAAGGAGAGTTACCCTGAAGAAGAAAGACCAGCTAGCCCAGCCAGACAATTAGCCACAAAGATCTATCTCCGTTTAAGTTTATGCTTTTGTAATTTAATATGTTTATTGTAATTAGATGATGAAAACTTTTATTGTTCAATATATTTTGATGTACGTGTGTTGAACTTGCAATGGTTTGTAACTATATTTGGGTAAGCAATGAAGTGATAGTGGCATATGAATATTATTATTATTAATAAATGAGTACTTGTACACTTCTTTGGTGCTAATTAGTCTCCTACTAATCCCCTTTACTCTTTTTGACTGTGATTCTTGTTATATGTGTGTGCTCTGCATACAAGCACCCTCACTGAAACGAAAGGGAAACAACTGACCAATTCACATCCTGGACACCAAAGTTCCTCGCTGGAGAACTACAGAGGACTGGGGGCGCCACAATAATCTTTCCCCCCCGGGGGTCTTGCGGGCCCCAAGGTGGTTTGCGAGCATGAGGGGCTTTCCATGTATGATATCTTTTCATAAAGAAATGGCTTGGCATCTATAGTCCAAAAGCTTTATAATCTCCCGTTTCTTCTTGGTTGCCATATGCCATGTTTTGTTAGCATTTTTTTACGTTCAAATTTCAGTCCAAAAATCTTTTAGTCTAAAATATTTTATATTCCTCATTCAATTATTTTCCTATTGAAATATAAATAGCAACAAAATCAAAACAAAAACTAAGTCGAAAATTATATTCAAACAAAATTTTGATTATATCTATATACTTTCACTAAACTCTATTTCAAATGAGTTTTTTATTCAGAATTTCCTATTTACTTCAACAAAACTCAAAAAAGAATTAGTGACTAATCTAGCACTGAATAATAAATTCTTGGGCGGAACGCTACCCTATAGATGCCCTTTTACAACTTAAATCCTTACACCAAAGAAGACAAGCGAAGTGATGAATATGATGATTAAGTGAGTTATCATGCTTTTTTTATGGCCTCTGGCCTATATAAATAAGGTTGCTTTGTTTGGATGAAGATTAGTGAAATCCCGTTTTCTGTCTGTTAAGCCTTACAGGTAGACTTTTATTCTTTTGTCGAATCTGAGGTCTTCAGGTGGAGTCGAATTTTTAGATTTGTCAATCCCACAAGCCTCTTTTATGTTCTCATTCAATCAAGATGTGACAAGAAGTCCAAAAATAAAAACTTACATTGGGTTTAGGGATAATGAGACTCAAACTGTTGACTTCCATCACATCAAGGTGAGACTCTATTACAAGTAATATAGTTTGCCCACATTGAGAAATAGAACTACCGAATTCTAACTCAAAGGGTCAAGAACACTTCCTTGAAGAAGTTGGAGTCTGACCTTCTTTCTTTTTGCACTCTTACAGAAATGAAAATAATGAGAAAAAATGGCTTCAAATGTCAACAACTCCTATAAAAAATATGATTGTTATGGATTCGAGGCATAGCAAATGGTTTCTTCAAACCATACTATTTTTCCGATCAATAAGGTAGGTTTTACATGAAAATTTGGCTCAGCATGTTCTATTTGATAAAGGTAGAAGAAGAACCCAAATCAGTATTCATAAAAAAATAGAGAAATTAGAACCAATTCAAGATGATAAAGCTCAATCTTCTTGTGCCAAAGATCTTACCATTTTCGAAGGTACAAGAGTTACATCCCTTTTTAGTTTCCATTCAAGTGTTCTTGTGTGTTTCCACACCCCTCAAGACCCAGAAAAATGGGCAAATTCCTTTTCTTTCCTTATAGGAATACATACAAGATTTGTCAGAACAAAAAGAACAATAGTAATCCGACCATTAACTACTTCATTTATGAATTTCATAGTAATTAAATGAATTTCATAGTAATAGAAATGTATGTCACACCAACATAGAATTTGTAACTTGCTATCCTCTTGCTTAGCAGACAAATATTCACCTCCACATAATCAGAACTTCAAGAATTATTTACAGTATCAAGCTTGAACAACATGTTCTACTAAAAACTCACAGCTTTCTCCTCTCGTTTTTGGTGTTTCCTAGCAAGGAGGAAGAACTTCCTTCACTTTCAGTGGAAGATTTATTTGCCTAGGGAAAGCTTTCGATAGAAGTTAACTCCAGTTCTGAGATAGTGATTAATTCAAGTTTTGAGATAATGATACTGGATGCTAGATGGCAGAAGAATTATCAGAATAATGGAACAAATTTTCTCTTACAAAGGAAGAAAGGTATGAAATAGTAATTACGGGGAAGGAAATAAAAGAAACTATAGAAAGAGGAAAACATGGTTTAGTGGGGAAAGTTAGAGTTGATAAGAAAATTAACCGAGATGCCATCAAGAACACTATGTTCAAGGTCTGGAAATTCTGTGTGGGCACTAAGATAATGGAAGTGGGAGAGAATCTATATGTATTTGAATTTCAATTTGAAGCATATTTAAACAGGATTTGGGAGGGCCAGCCTTGGATATTTGACATGAACCTGGTGTGTTTAAAAAGGTTTGAAGGTTTCACTCCACCGACTAAATTAACCTTCACTCATACTACTTTGTGGGTTCAATTCCACAACTTAGCTTTGGGATTCATGAATAAGGAAGTTGGAACAAGAATAGGATCCACTATTGGAAAAGTTATACAGGTGGATGTTGATATAATGAAAATTGTTGGAGGAAATGGTCAAGAGTTCTTATAGAAGTGGATTTGATGAAACCTTTGACAAGAGGGAAAGTGATGGAACTGTTAGACCATAAAGGTTTTGTGCAATTCAAATATGAAAGGCTACCTAGGTTTTGCTTTACATGTGGTGTTATCAAGCATGCTTCGAGTGGCTGTGCTGGATAGAACAATAAAGTGGAATCAACCAAAGTGACAAGTACTCAATAGTATGGATCATGGTTAAGGGCTACTAGCTCAGGTACAAGTTCTAGTTATGGCAACACTTGAGGGCAACAGATTGCAAGCATAATTAAGTCTAGGATGTCTGAAGGTTAGGACAAAATTGAAAAGAGCAACCAAGCTGATGAAGGCTCGGTGGCAGAAGGAAGGGAGATAATGGTGAAGACTTTAACAAATGAAGACACACATGACAGCAAGGTAGGAAAACATGGTCTGAATGTACTACCCATGTTGACTCTAGAAATACAAAACAAACCAATGGACAAATCAAAACCATTTTTTACAACAGCAATGGTAGCTTAGAGTAATGGTGTCAGGACTGATTCAGAGAAGGATCTGCACAATAATAGCATACCACAGAGAGCTTCTGATACAAGTGTTAATAAATGGAAGAGGTGGGCACGAGGACAAAACAATGCAGAGATGCTACCTTCTTCTCCTTATTCTACAAGGAAAAGAGAGACTAAACAAGACAAAATTCTCTTTGATTTGGAGAATAACCAAGATGCTAAGGGCCAAAAACAAGTAATGGCATCTGAATTGGATATACCGGCGGAGGCTGTCAATCAGCCCCGCCAGGATAAATGAGGCTTCTAAGTTGAAACTGCCTAGGGCTTGGCAACCCTCAGACAGTTAGAGACCTTAGCCTTTTGATTAAGGTCAACAAGCCTAGTATTTTGTTTCTTATGGAGACTAAAATGCATAAGAATTAGTTAGAAGCTATTAAGTAAAGGTTGGGATTCAACTGTTTGTTTTCAGTTGAAGGTGTAGGAAAAAGTGGAGGAATGACTTTGTTATGGGAAGATGATGTGAAGCTCAGAATCAGTATTGACTCACACAGACACATAAATTCATGGGTTGATGAAATAGACTTCTCTTGGATACTGACCTGCTTTTATGGTAATCCTGAAACATAAAAAAGACATGAAGGATGGAATATATTGAGACACCTCAAACTTCAAAATCCTAAAAGGTGGCTTTGTATAGGAGATTTTAATGAGATCCTACATCACAGTGAGAAATATGGAGAGGCTAGAAGGGAAGAAATACAAATGGATCTTTTCATAAATGTGCTACAAAGTTGCAAGCTAAGTGATTTGGGATCAATAAAAGGCAAGTATACTTGGTTTAACAACATAAATGATCAATCTTTTACCAAAGAAAAATTAGATCAAGCTACAACAACTTCTGATTGGTGTGTGAAGAATTTGGTGGGAGAGGTTTAAGTGTTGGCCTCTTCTACATCAGATAATTGCCCCATTTTAATGTCACTAGGTCAACAGAATGATAGGTCAAGGAGAACTACTCCTGCGTGTGTACATATGAGGATAGGTGGTCTACTTTTACAGACTGCAAATAGGTAATTACCAAGGCATGGCATCAATCTGGGAGTAATACTAGAGGACTGACAACAATCAAGAAGAAACTTGAAGGTTGTATGAATGAGTTAAAAAAGTGGAGCTATAGAAAGGAATTTGACTCAAAAGCCAGTTTAGTGCAGAAAACAAATAGACTGCAAGAATTACAACAATCTCTCACAGTTGATTTAGTGTAGCAAGTCAAAAAATTACAACAGGACATTGATGGTTTGCTAGAAAGAGAGAATTTGAAATGTAAACAAAGAGCCCAAGCGACATGGCTTCAACAAGGGGATAGAAATACAAAATACTATCATCTATGTGCAAGTCAAAAAAAGAAGGGGAATACCATTTCGAGAATAACTTATTAGAATGGAGTGAGTATTTTAGATCCTAGGCAAATTGGGAAAGCCTATACACAATAATATAGAGGTTTGTTTACAACCTATGAGCCTTGTAACATAGAGGCTTCTCTCAATGCAACTGCCAAAAAGGTCACTCAGTATATGAATGAAGTACTTTACTACCTTTTAGAAAACAGGAGATTGAGGAGGAAGTCTTCCAAATGGGTTCATACAAAGCATCTGGTCCAGATGGGTATGTGGCCTGCTTTTATAAAAAATATTGATCTGTGGTGGGAGATGAGGTATGTGAAGCTATTCTTTTTTTTTTTTTTTTCTAAACTTAGAGCAAGATATGGCAGGTATAAATTTTATATACCTAGTGACGATACCAAAGCACAACAATCCAGTGAACATTACTGAGTATAGGTCTATGTAATGTTCTCTACAAAATCATCACTAAAGGCTTCAAAGATGAGATGAGATGAGTTGAGATTAAAGTTAAAAAGTTGAATAAAGTATTGTTAAAATATATTTTCTAATATTATTTTTGTTTTGGGATTTGAAAAAGTTAAATTATTTATTTTATTTTGTATTGGAAGTTAAGAAAGTTGTAATGATTAGATGAGATGAGATGAGATGAGATGTTTTCTGAAAACAAACGAGCCCTAAATTGTTGGTCAATCGCTTGAAGCAGATTCTTCCTTCAATCATCTCACAAAACCAGTGTGCCTTTGTTCCTAGGCACTTAATTTCTGATAATATACTGGCCGCATATGAAACACTTCACACAATGAGAACAAAGCTACAAGGAAAAAATGGTTATATGGCACTGAAATTGGATATGAGCAAGGCTTATGATAGAATAGAATGGAAATTTCTCATAGAAGCCATGCTTAAGATGGGGGTTTGATGCAAAGTGGACTGAGTTTATTCAAAGATGTATAACATCCTCTTCTTTCTCATTTTTACTCAATGGAGTTCCTCAAGAAGTTTTCAAACCTAGAAAGGGATTAGACAAGGATTTTCCCTATCACCTTTTTTTATTCATTATCTGTGCTGAAGTGTTAACTGCACAACTTCACGAGACAGAACAAAAAGGACTAATCTCAGGGGTTCTACTAGTAAGGGGAAATATTAGCATGGATCATTTGCTCTTTACCGATGACAGCCTGCTGTTTTGTCAGGCAAGTATCCAAGAGTGGGCTTGTTTAAACCAGGTTCTCAACTGCTATGAGAAGGCCTCTGGACAAAAGCTTAACAGGGAGAAGACTTCTTTGTTTTTTAGCAAGAACACCAAGCAACCAACAAGGAATTATATCATGCAAGTAGTTGGGTTAAGAGTTTCTTACAATATGGAGAAATACTTGGGACTACCATATCTTATAGGCAAGTCTAAAATCAGAGCTTTCCAAGAAATAGTTGAAAAATTGAGCAAAAGAATAGAAAATTGGAAGACTAAATTCCTTTCACGGGTTGGAAAGGAAATCTTGATTAAGGCTGTTATCCAGGCCATACCTACATATAGTATGAGTGTGTTTTTATTACCCAAGCTCCTGTGCAATAAGCTCAATACTATGATGTCAAACGTCTGGTTGGGATTCCAAGATAAAGCTGCCAAACTCTACTAAAAAAACTGGAACAAGTTTGAGTAGTAGTTAAGCAATAGGTGGGCTTGGATTTAGAGATTTAGTAAGTTTCAATTTAGTCCTTTTGGCTAAACAAGTTTGGAGGATACTCACTAATCCAACATCACTTGCATCCGGAATATTCAAGGTAACTTACTTTCCTCATACTTCTATTCTACAAGCTAAACTAGGATCCTTCCTTTACATGAAGAAGTATCTATTCAGCAATTAAAATTGTTAAGGCATCATATGGCTAGTTGGAGATGGAAAAAATAAATAAAATTATGGCAAGACAAATGGATTCCGAGGGCAGGATCATGACCATTCAATCACCTGTGAAAGTACTGCCAGCATCTGTAGTTGTAGCAGATTTAATTGATCATCAAACAGGGTGGTGGAATATACAGCTTTTAAAAGAGATTTTCTGTGAAGAAGAGGTAATGGAAATTTTAAAGATACATGTTATACAGATAACTTCTGAAGACAAACTGGTTTGGAAAGACACTTCAAATGGATGCTTCTCGGTAAAGAGTGCCTACCATCTTTATAAACAAAGGTAAGAAATCAAGAAAGGGGAATCCCCAAAAAAGGTAGATCATAGAGAGTTGTGGAAACAAATTTGGAATATGCAGACTACAAACGTTGATAAAGTTTTCATATGGCGTGCATGCAATGATGCTCTACCACCAAACAAAATTTATACAAAAGGAAAATCACCATAGAACCTTTTTATCCAATTTGCCAGATATCAAATGAAACCCCAAGCCACCTCCTCTAGACATGTCCATCTGCACAAGGTTTATGGTTTCTAGGAAGTAGGAAACTTCAAAAAGCTTCAATTATAGAGGACTTTTGTTGTATATTTACGCAAGTGCTTCAAAGAATAGGCCAAACAGATATTAGTCTATTTGCAGAGATAACAAGATCAATGTGGGTTAGAAGAAACAAAATGATATTTGAAGGTAGTTTTTAGCCTCCCTCAATTCTGTTCATTCAAGCTACACAAGCACATGAAGAGTTCCAACAAGCACAAAGACAGAAATTTAGTTCAAGACTAATATCAAATCAACAGGTGAATATAACTTTGGACACCACCAAATCGGCTCAAAATGAACTGGGATGTAGCTGGTAGAGAGGCAGGTAATAAGATAGGAGTTTGAGTGGTGATAAGAGACAATGATGGGGATGTACTGGCTAGTTTAATGCAGCCTTTATCCTTTTGTTCACAACCTGCTCTTGCAGAAGCTAGAGGAATGGTTTCAGCTGTAATTTTGTGTAAGGAAATGAGTTTACAAAATGTTTTGTTTGAATGAGATTTAAGTCAGGTTGTGAATGCTATGAGACAACACAAACAACAACATGAGATGCTTAGCTACCTAGTGGATGATGTCAAAACTACATTGGCTTATACAAAATGGGAAATAAAACATGCCAAAAGGGATGCAAACAAGGTTGGCACGCCAACTGGCTCAACAAGTGGTTTGTTTGTGTACTGAAATTATAGACATTGATCATATAAATCCATGTATATTGTCTCTTATAATGGTTGAAGGCCATAGAACAGTTTGATGCAATGAAGGTCACAAAGTGTCAGGAAAAGAAAAACTATAACAACAACAGCCGCAACAACATGTTCTACTTGAATACCTCGATTATGCATCAAAGAATTTTCTGGCACTACAATACAATATACATTGATAAATAAGGCATCCACATGAAAGAATAAAAATCTGAAATATAAAGTGACATAGGTAAGAAGTCAGTTCATCATTACAGCATGTGAGATGTGGCAAAATCTACCCAGAAAAGGGTCTAAAATAATAGGGATATTTAAATTCTATCAATGAGACTGCCAAATCTTAAAAATAGGATGCCGCGACTTTTCTTTGGTAGCATATAATTACCTTTTGCAGAGAATAATTTTGTGGCGATCAAAAGTTTGTCACAAAAAGTCAATTTTTACATTCCCATCGTTCTATTTGACTAGTAAGAAATAGCCACTAGCTCTTACTTTTTATGTGAAAATGACATTGCCACAAATAATATTGACCACAAAGCTATATTTCACGGCAACATTAAATTGCTGCTAAATATGTTGGACAATATTTGATTATTTATGGTAACTATTTAATTATTTGCAGCAATATTAGACCGCCGCAAAAGTTCATTGAAAATGAAAATAGGGAAAAAAATTCAAAGCAATATAAAAAAAATCTGGTGACCCTTTTTCCTTTCTCCTTCCCTTGATGCCTATGCTCTAAACCCCCACCCTCGTCGTCGTCATCGTCGTCTCTCTCTCTCTCTCTCTCTCTCTCTCTCTCTCTCTCTCTCTCTCTCTCTCTCTCTCTCTCTCTGCGTCATTGCAGTCCCTCATTTTCATGGGTATATTTTTACTTTCCGTATGAGTCATGGGCTGGGTTATGCCAAGGCTTAGTCAATTTCATTAGTATTCCATTAAGGGCCATGTTGGACCACGTCTATTAGCAAGTAAGTTAGAGAAGCATGACACTTAGTGAAGCAAGCCTATTAGTATTCTATTAAGGCCTATAGAACCTTAGGACATTTATGGGCCAAGCCTTAGAAGCCTTTAACCAAACCTGTTAGGAATTTAGGACTTGGTAGGATAACCTTGGCCCCCAGTATGAGGAAGGCTTAAGGCTTTTGGGCCAAGCTTGGTACTGATTTGACCCATGGCCCAATTAATCCAAGGAAATCCTTTCAAGCCACATCCTTGTAGATATTGAGGTCTCTTCTAATGCCTCAAAATCTAGAAACAAGGCCCCTTACTCACTCAAGCCCAAAAGCCCATGAGCCATTAACCTACACTCATGGCCCTTTTAAGCCCACAAGGCCCAAAGCCTTGTTTTGTTTTATTTCACTCCTCAAATTGAAAGCCCAATGCATTATACCATGGGTTTCCTTAAGCTCATGTCATACCCTAATTACCTAAATTAAGTTTTGAAATTGGTTAAGACCATTAATCAATTTACCCAAGATTAGTGATTTTTAAACCATATTTTGAAGCTTAATTTTCTTTCTTAATCTTTCCTAACCTTTTGATCTGAATTTTATTGCTTTATTACTCAATTAAATCACTCTTAGATCATACTAAGACCCTAGATAAACCTCCACACATGTCATCAGAGGAAATGACATGTCAAATCCCAAAACTACACCGATCAGTACACATGTGTACCCTTTGTGTGCATGGATTGTTTTTCCCTTAAGCCCAACCTTTTTGTGCTTTTTCTCAAGGGACCTATGGTCCTTTAACACCTCATATGATTCCTTATAACCTAGGTGAAGCCTGGGACAAAATTAGTTTCAAAAACCAAATCAAATAGACAAAATCGATTGCACCTAGGGAGCTAGTTGGATACAAACTAAATTGGTTAAGTTTCAACCAGTCATCTGCCATGGTTAAGCCACCACCCCATGCCACCCTCAGCACCACCCAATCCCTAAGAGGTCCTCATGGTCATCATGATCATTTGACTCAGATTTCCCACCCAAAGAGGTACCAAAACCGTAGGCACCCAAGACCACTTCACTCGACAACCACCTCCCTTGCATTACTTTCTTTGAGCTAGACCTCCATGATCAAATGACAGGCGACCCTCCACCTTCTACCACCTGAAAAGACTTCAAGAAAATGACCTTACCTCTGCACAATTCAGCCTTCAAGAAAAGCCAAGAAGAGGAGTCAAAGTGATGATCAAATCTGTCCATGGAAACCACTTAAATCCATTAGCCCCCTTGGATGGTTTTGATGATTTTTCTCATCTCTTCTCTGCACCACGACTTGACCAGGCCCCATAGAAGCAATGTAGCAACTGTAATGATGAAATCATGGGGGTTTAGGGCACTATTTTGTTCTGCATAAGTGACACAAATTGATGGACTACAATCAGAAAAATCAAGCCCTTACACCACCGCCCACCTCAACCAATCCCCATGGACCAAGGCCAACGCCTCTACCCTCTTGGCCACCTATAAAAGGCCCTTTCACCTGCTTATTCTTCCGTACCTCTTGTGACGCCCCCAACCCCGCTTGGGATGAATGGTAACTGAAGCGTCGAGACATATAATACAAGGCTACATATCCCTCATACATGACAGTTAATATACAATGCACCTAATGATAACTAGTAGTATGTAGTATATCGCAGTGGAAAGTCTATTTAGGTCAAATAAATAAGTCAGACATCATGGTACCGAAGCACATAAATCCCAAAGCAGAAATTTCATAAGAGTCATCAAAAGACTTAATTGTTTTAAAAGAGACTCCCAAAACGTGGGACCATTACATCAAGTGTCATCAAAATAAGTCATTTATCAAAAGGGGTCCCATAACATAAGTCCTTTAGTGAGGCCGATCCTACTTGGCCTTATCCTGATTTAGAATCCTACTTAGTTTCTCAAAGAGCTGCAACACCTTAGCAATGAATTGGTTGGAAAGTTCCAACCTTTCCAAAATTGACTACTCCTAAGAGACCTCACGTCTCTCTGGAGACTCCTTAGGCATCTGGGGAGCTGGTCTCTTGTATTTTTTCATGACTATCCTCTTGGGTTCCTGTCACAACTTCTACCATTCCGAGTAGAGAAATGGTAGTGGAAATTACAACAGTGAGATTTCAAGAAATCTAGTAAGTAAACAAATAACATGTAACAGATATCATAAGCATATGTAAGCAAACTTGAAATGAATGCATCGACATGAAACTTTACTTATGCATTTGACTTTTTCGTGAACACCATGTATTTCATGGCTTTCATAACCCTTTTCTTTCATAAAATATCTTTTGTCATTTCATACTTGTTCATTTAACATTCTTGTGAGCTCGAATTCTTGTTCATATATCATAACATAACTTGGAGGTCAAGGCCTTTCTTTGACTTTTAACTTATAAATGGATACTTCACGACTTCCCTATGCACTGTGTGTTCCCCGCTAGTTACCGCATCAACTATTGGTCACTTTGACCAAGGTGACTACATCTTACTTTTAATGATTCATATTACAGCAGTTCATTTTTCGCCTTCACTGTAGGGCACCCACTAGCTTTAGGTACAACCCCGCTCCGGTATCCTTTTCTTTTAGGAACCATTCGAGGTCCGCTGACTATACTTCATCAACCAAGGGGTTACCACTCTATTTTAGACAATCCTGAGTGGACAGGGGAGTTCTGCTAGGACATTTCCCCATCCTAACCTTTGGGGTCGTGACAAAACTTTTTAAAATACTACTTTTCTTTTTGAAAGATTTCACAAAAACCAATGCATGTGACATAAACTATGAAACTTTGAACTTTCATAAGGCACATGCAACTGCCGAAACTTAATCATGACCATATAACAAACAATTATGCATATCCATGTATATTTCGAGTTACGGCTTGAAACTATTAGAACATGCTACCATGTTCTTTTTCATAAATTCTAAGGCATTCGATCAATAAAAAAAAATGAACATTCACAACTTCACATGTATCATGCAATGGTCGAGACACATAAACACTAACATGCATAAGAATTAATTTTATGCCTTTAAAAATTTAATCACATCATGCTAACCCTTCATCTATGGTCATGGGCAAAACCTATTATTCTTGAATATACATTACAACAACTTTCATGAACTTAGAATGTTCTAATGTGCTTAACAAAACTTTGTCAATGAAACCTCCATGTATAGCCGAAACATATATGTGAGCATGCTTAGGAAAAAAAGCATTTCTTTGAGTTCAAACCCTTAACGATTTAGGCAAGGTGACAATCTTTATGAACATGTTAGGAATCATGCAAAAATCTAAAACCTAATTATGGCAAAAATCCACTTCATATTTATGATATGAGATAACTACAATGAACCATTTCAATCATAGGCTGATCATTCCCACAAGGATCCAATTATATCACATAGAAGAACATCATCATATCAAGCATAATCATACAACCAAACAACAAGTAAGTTCACATTGCATATACATAAAATATCAAGTACAAGTTAGAAGTTTACTTACAAAAATCCACAATTGATAAATAAGCAAGCTGAAAATATATATACAAAAATCATTTGGTTCGGTTATTTAAAACCCTAACCCTTGTGTATATGTGCAAACTCAAGACATCTAGTCTAAGGAAAAACTCCCAATATTTTGGACCTCCATTTCTCAAATCCAAAACTTGCATCAACTCAAACCCTTGTTTAAAAATAAATCCTAAAACCATGTGTGTGCATGTGTGAGCTCATATGGAAAACTCCACAAAATAAGAGCTTCTTCCTCTAGCTTGAGCATGTGTGCAAGTGAAAGCATGAGCTCATGTTGAACTTGCAAAAACTAAAACTTGCCTTTCATGGCCATGTGTGTGGTGAAAAGGAAAGGTGGTTTTTGGCTTCATACCTTTGGTGATTTCCTCCTTATAAGGTATCCTGTAACTTTGCTTGCCTCAAAATGGTGTTTGAAAGAAAAGAGTGTAATGTGGGTGGTGTTTGGTTGGTGAGAAAGTGATGGAAAGTAGAGAGAAAGGTGGTGGCCGAAAGCTTCAAGAGAAAATCCTCCAAGTAACTAAAAAAATTAGGGTTTTTGGCATCCTCTTCTTTTTAGAGACATAAGAGGCTTCTTGTACAAGCTAAGTTTCCTTGCATGGATGCCATAGGACTTATAAGGGTCACTATGAGTTTTTGGTAATATCATTTGGCCTTACCAATGCTCCATCAACCTTTCAAGGGTTGATGAACGAGGTGGTTTGTGTTGGTTTTCTTCGATGATATTTTAATTTATAGCAAGACTTTGCAAAATCATTTACAACACTTACACACTGTTTTGGAGACTTTACAATCTCACCAGTTTTTTGCAAAGGCTTCCAAGTGTATTTTTAGGTGCAGTGAAGTGGTGTATTTAGGGCATATTATTTCCAAGGAGGGGATAAAAGCAGATCCACAAAAGATTGTAGCTACGCAAAACCAGGCAGTACCTAAGAACCGCAAGACCTTGAGGGGTTCTTAGGACTTACAGGCTACTATCGAAAGTTTGTGCAAGGCTATGGAACTATTGCTGGCCCACTTATAGCCTTACTGAAGAATGATGCTTTTTGCTGGACAAAAAGGCCCAACAAGCTTTTGTTAAGCTAAAGGAGGCTATGGTGAGTCCCCAGTACTAAGGTTACCAGATTTTACTAAAGATTTTGTTATAGAGTGTGATGCTTTAGGAGAGGGTCTAGGAGCTGTGTTAATGCAGGAAGGGCATCCCATTGCCTATCTAAGTCAAGCTCTGAAGGGGAGAAGTTTGAACTTATCTACTTATGAGAATGAGTTACTAGCTTTGGTGATGGCTATTCAAAAGTGAATAAATTATTTATTGGGTCAAACTTTCAAGGTACACACTGATCAACATGCCTTGAAATATTTACTGGAGCAAAGGCTGGGGACTCCAGCCCAATAGATATGGGTATCAAAATTATTGGGGTACAACCTTACTGTGGAATACAAAATTGGAAAGACCAATGCAGCAGATGCATTATCAAGACTAACCTACCCAGAAAACCCAAACACAGAACCACAAACAACAAGCTTCCCATCAAATCCAGGCCCAACCTGCAGTCAATCCGACCACAACAACCCAATACACCTTTGTAACACCCCGTTAAATTAACTCTTGATTAACTCTTAAGTACTCTAGATTAGGTTTTTATTTTTATTTTTTTGGTTAATCACTTTCATTAAGGTTGATAGTGAGATTAGCATTAATATTGGTACTTAGTATTAATGAGCAAAGGATTAGAGAGGCAAGCCCATTAGTAATTTTGGTGAGGCTTTTTACGACCCAAGTGCATTCATTGGCCTAGCCCATGAAAAACCTTGAATCAAGCCCTTAGGAAATGAAGGCTAGTCTTGGCTCAAGTATAGGAAGGCATAAGACCTTTGGTGTAGATTGGACCCTTGGCCCTTTTCAAGCCTATATGGCCCAAAGCCATGTTTGGACTCATCTTAGTATTCAAAGACCAAAGGCCCAATACACCATACCATTGGTTTCCTTAAGCCCAACATTTTTGTGGTTTATCCTCAAGGGTAATATGGTCCTTAAACACCTTATGAGACCCTCCAAAACTTAGTTTGAGCCTTGGACGAAAATTGGTTGCATCAACTCAAAGAACCAAATCGGGCGCACCTTGGTCTAGTTTGTGTAGGAACCAATTGGATTGAGTTAGAACTAGCCTCCTGCCATGGTTTGCACCACCACCCCACGCCACCTCCTTCTCCACCCAATCACCAAGAAGTCCCATGACCATCATGAAGGATGTTGACTCATTTTTGCTGTCCAAAAAGATCCAAAACCAAACTGATTTTCTGCCACCACAAAACCACCTTCATCCACCTGTTTTCAAGACTGGTTTGAGGGATCTTCTGCCATCCAAATGATGCCCCACGACCTGGAGTCATCTGTAGGACCCTTGCATCTACTGTGGAGAGGAAATGATGGAGGTTTAGGGCACTATTCTATTCTGCACAAGTGACCTAAGCTCATGCAAGCAAATCTGGAAATTTTTCAGATTTAAGCACCTCCCACTTCACCCAATCACCAAGCACCCAAGCCAACGTCCCTCACCCCTTGGCCACCTATAAATACTTCCCTCTCCTTCTCATTTCATCCACACCACAGCTCCAAGTATCATCTTGAGCCTTGAAAGCATCTCCCCCACTTAGAGATCAAAAGAGTGCAAACCGAATGAGTTTTGGTGAGTTCTTGAGTGTTCTTGTGTAAGGTAGTCTAGAGAGCTTGGAAGGCCACAAAATTTGTAAGTTTTCTTCCTTTTGATCTTATCTAGCATTTCAAGCTTTGGTTCCAAGTGTTGGTATGAAATTTGGTTGAGGTTTGAGAAGGTTAGGATGCTTAATGCAAAACCGGGTCAATTAAAGGAAGGTTTGAATGATTGAATGTTTTTAATTGGAAGTTTAGCTATGGCATGTCCTAAGCATGATTTGATATGATCCATCAATATCCTAACATGATTATGGAAGGTTAAAGTTTTGATTAGATGTAACGCCCCATTCCCAGAGGTCCGGAGAGTTAGCTCGTAATACTTAAAATTAACTTAAATAACACAACTATAAAATCCAAAAAATCCCATAAAATATTAATCCATTTAATCAATCCAAAAATCTAAATTCCTCCATGGTGAAAATAAAGAAATGCCCAATAACATAAATTAGAAATTCTCCAAAAACTCGAAAACATCCTCAACTCATCAAATCAAATACCCGAAAAAAATTAAATCAATTTACTAACTACGACTCTCGCATAAGCATTTGTACCCTCAGGCACTTATTCTACTACGATCATCACACCTTGCTAAACTTTCTACTCTTGTTCTCCAGCTGAAGCATCAAAATTATCTAAAAAAATATATGGAGACAAGGGGTGAGTTATCAACAACTCAGTAAGCAGAGAACATATACCAGTGTGTAAACATGAGCATTTACAAAAATCAGAATGCAGAACAAAACATTTTCATTTTCAGAGTGCGGAAGCAAAACATGTTATCAAAATATCAGAGCGAACATTTAGAAAAAATCTTATTCAAAACTATTCTTTGGCATAGCATAAATGATCATCATCATCAGAACAGAGGCCATGTATAAACCCCATGGTAGGGTTGTGCATCTACGGATAGCCAAGCAGAACATAAAACACTCTGTCACCAAGGTGTGCACTCAAAACAGAGACCACTACTATAACTCGTGGCAGGGCCGTATCCACTATTATTACCCGTGGTTGGGCCATATCCATTATTACTATCCGTGGTTGGGCCATATCCACTATTATAACCCGTGGTTGGGCCGTATCCACTATTATTACCCGTGGTTGGGCCGTATGCCACTATTATCACCCGTGGAAGGGTCGTAACTGAACAGAGCGGAAACATAATCAAATTCAGAATCAGAGAGTCATGCCAAAGGTTTTCAAAAATCACGTCTTATCCAAACAGAGTACTGAACAAAATCTTCAGACCAAAACAAAATCATATCACAACATTATTTATGCACAAATGTCATATTCGCTCTCTTTTTCAAAGTTCAGGAACAGAATGTCAAAAATAAGCTCATGTCTACACCAGTCATGACAGAAAATACGTTCTTCTTAAATAGAATCTCATGAGTAATACAGAACAAATATCTGAGGTTGTTTTCAAATTTCTTTTCATAGCAAAACATGCACATTTTTCAAAAAGGACCTCAGTTCATTTTATTTAATGCAAAGTCTAGCATAGGAACTCCGCTTGCCTGGTCTTCTTAGATTTTTCAGAATTTTTCTCAAAATGTCGAACAATAATTAATCGTCACCTATAAAATAATCACGTAATTTTCGTAAATTTCCAATTAAACACATACTTCGATATTTAATCCTAAACTTCTAAAATAACCTATTTTAATCATTCAATACCTAAACATCCTCATAACCTTAAAATACCACAACTTTCCAAAATCCTCATTATCCACTTAATAAAACGTAAATTCATCTCAAAACTCAACTTCAATTAAAGACAAGTCTGAGCTACAAAAGCTTTTGTAAAACACAAGCTGAACATAAAACCAAACCCAAACCTAAAACAAGGCCCATTCAAAACCCATTTTAAAAGAATACATTCAAATCCTACTTGGCTTAAGGGCAAAAAGGTAATCTCATAAATATCTCCCCCTACCCACTAACTTCACGTAATTGCAGCACTTAGAACCATATATTTCCAAAACTCACAAGTGAGGGAAGACGTGGGACAGGAGCTCACCGTGAGGGAAGGAGATCATGGTGGAGTTGAGTTGCGGTGGGCAGAGGCTGTCCCGACGGCAGCGCACTGAAAGAGAGAGAGAGAGAGAGAGAGAGAGAGATGGAGAGGGACGGAGAGGAGAGTTGAGTTCGGGGGTAGCTTATCGAGAGGAGAGTGACGAACCTGGATGGAGTGCAGCGCCCAACGATACTCGCTGTGCGGCGGCGATGTCGTGTAAGAGATTGGCGGGGGCGGCGCTCGGATGGTTTGCGTCGAATAACAGCAAACAGAAAAGGAAAAATGCTCTTTTTTCAGGGACAAAAACAGAGGTTTCTTCAATGGCTTGAACGATGGCTTAGGGTGGGACGCGATGGTAGCGTTGAGTCTGATCCATGGGTTGCTGCTACGGGAAGGACGCTGGTGGCAGCGGCTAGATTGTGTTGTGGAAGAGTTTGGCAGTGAGACTACCCTTCGGTGGTGGTTGTGTGGTTTCTCGTGGGGCTTAGGCAGTGGCTATCACCTGGTGGTATGCATGGCTGTGTGTGTGAAACAATGGTTGGGCGCGACAGGGTGGTGAACATGGGGTTGAGGAGCCTTGGGGAAGATGAATACAAACGGCAAGAGGGGCTGGGCTGGCTTGCGATTCAAAGTGGTGCGGCGGCTTGTGTTTGGGCAGTAGTTTTACTAGCATGGAATAACATGTGTATATAAATATAGTGCAAAAACCCTAGAGATAAAAGAGACGTGTGTGCGGATGGAAGGGTAAGCTGTGTGTGTGCATACATGTTGTGGGCGATGGAAATAAGCCCTGTGAAAAAAATATAGACGGAAAGAGAAGAAAACAAAAAAAAAAAAAAAACATGTGGGGAGAATAAAAAAATAAACGGCCAAGATCTCCAAATAAAAAAAAAATTACTACTCAAGTCCGTAATATAGAAACCTAAAATATCAAGCTCAAATAAATAAATAAATAAAATCCATAGTCCAACTATACTAATTTTGGGTCCGGGTGTTACATTAGAAGTATGTCATGATAGGTTTTAAATCTATCTTGTTTTGATCATCAAGCATGAATCGGTTTTAAGCATATTGGTGATTAAGGATTTCTTAGCTTTGATTAAGTGTTGGGATGAACTTGATTACTCAAGGATTAGACTTCATAATATCCCTAAAGATGTTAGTGATCATTAATGATTAAATAAAATCTCATATGCATGCATTCATAGGATCGATAGTTGAAAATACACATAGGTATCAACTAGGATGCATGCCACGGGTTGGGACTAATTGGACAAGTTCCACTTTGAATCTTGAAACTCTAAGGGCATATATGGTTTTAGAATGCCAAAAATATGAAGTCCATGAAATTTGGTTAAATTTGAAATTTGTTTGCAATTAGTGAAAATTTAGAGCCTAAATGGCAATTTTTGAAAGTCTAAGGGTATTTTTGTAAATATCCAATTTTTGAAGCCTTTGATTTTGAATCTATCCATAAGAGTATTAATCCTAACTTAGCATACACACGACTTATGCAGCTAAGATGCTAATTTCGAATTTCTCCAGAAGTTTGTAAGTTGGCCTCTAACTTACACCTTGATAAATTTCTTATGAATTATTGATAAATGCTTCATTTATTCTTCAATTATTATTTTGAGCATAAATTATCATGTTATATGAAATATTGAGTGCATAATTTTACATAACATATGACATTTTCACCATTTTTGCATATTACATTTATAAATGTCATTTTTGTATGAAATTTACTACATATGCACATGTCATAAAAAATATATTTTTTTAAAGCATAGCATGAAAATCATTTTTATCATGATCCCAAATGTCGGGATGGGGAATTATCCTGGTGGAACTCCTCTGTCCACTCTGGAGTGTTTAATAATGGAGTGATAACCCCTGGGTTGACAAAGAACAGTCAACAGGCTTCGGATGGGCTCTTTTTAAAGAACGCTGGAATGAAATCAACATGTTATGACACCTAACGCTGGTGGGTGTACACATTATAATTTTTATGATGTTATGTTTTTTACCAATGCATTGAGAATGAGTTTATAGACAACGTAGTTTCTTATAAACTATGGTCACCGACAGGTACTTACAATGCATATGGGGAACTGTGACATTACCACACATTATGTTATTAATTAAGATAATTATGTAAGTCTATGATGATGAAAGTTTATGATGAAATTTTTATGAAGAAGTTATGCATTTTCAAAATGATGATGAAATTACTTATTGAGTAAAAACTCGTGTCTCCATATTTTTAAAAAGATGTTGAGAATCTGGATAGGAGATGTGCATACTTATTTTTCCACATCTCATGCATTGCATGTCTATCATTTTTCATGTTTGATTTATCTTTGTGTCAGTTAATTGTTTAACTTACTGAGATTTCGAGTAAATCTCACCCTTTTATGGGACCACTATCATTCTACTCGGAATGAAAGAAGTTGTGTCAGGAATCGATCAGGACGAGATTGATGGAGCACTGGATTCGCATGATTGAGGAGGAGTTTGATCTGGAGAGGAAGCTGGACTTAATTATGATGCTCATAGCCCAAGTCCCTTATGCTTTAGATCGCATTAAGAGAATGATATAGCTTTGTATATAAATCTATGCTACTTTAGTATTTCGAACATGATGATTATCTAATGAAGTTGGGATGTTTTAGTTATTCAGGCATATTTTTCACCTTAACCTTTTATTTCAGTTGCGATTATTGCATACTGCTAGTTGCATACTAGGATGCATTGCATATTAACTATCATGAACGGGTATGTAACCTTGTGTTGCATGTTTCGACGCTCTAGGTCTTTGTTCTATTCCAAGCAGGGATTGGGGGCGTCACAGCGGTGGAATCAAAGAAGCTCGTCTCTTGGTAAACCCACATGTCCTTAGGAACCTTACGCCAGAATATAGGTTTGAATCATTAGTCTTGCATAGGCTTGAATCCTGCAATTAGAGCTCGGTCTGATACACATATATCGCAGGTGTCGGAAGGATTAAGACGAGATGACACGTGGCAAACAAGAGAGGAACGCTGATGGATCTAACATCCATAGAGATCGGGATCGTTGTTTTGATGGAGGACGTGAGTTGGCAGACGTAATTCGTCGAATGACGGAGACCATGAAGTAGCAGCAGGAAGTAATCCTGAGACAAAACCAACAACGCCCGCTGATTGAGAATCGAGGGTGTTCCTACGAGAAGTTCCTAATATATAGATACCCCAATCTCATGGGAACTAAGGGACCCATGAAAGCTAACAAATCGCTATTAGATCTTGACAGGACCTTCGAGATCAGCGGTTGTACTAAGAAACAGAAGGAACAGTACGCAGGGCACCTGCTGTAGGGTGAAGCTGGAATTTGGTGGGACACCAAGAGGTAACTTCTGATTAGAGAATTGGGAAATATCACCATTTTGACTTGGATGAGGTTTAAGGAGGAATTTGACAATCGTTTCTTCCCAAAGTCAATGAAGACCTAGAAGGCCCAGGAGTTTGTCACGTTGGTACAAGGCAATCTCACTGTTGAGCAATACGCTGCAAAGTTTATGGAGCTAGGAAGGTTTGCCCCACACTTGATTGCTACTGAGAAAATGTGTAAAAACCCGCTAGAAATTCACTGGTGGAATTTCTATTGACTTTAGGAACCTCGTGAAAACCCAATAAGATTTTACGAATCGACCAATCGCGTAGGTTTTAGTCTGTTAACATAGTCAGTGTTATCACTCACTATGGTGATAGAAATATGAGTTTAATTATTTGAGGCAGTTAGAAGTGTCAGAATCTGTTTTGGTCTGCTCCATTAGACTCAGTTGATTATTTAGGATTTTATGGCCCAATAGCCAATTTTCATAATTTCAAACCAAATGCCTGTTCGAAATTGTGAAATTATTTTTAGGAACCCTTCGGGGTTGAATTTCGGTAAACAATTTTCATTATAGGTTAATATAAATATTTAGAATTTTTCAGTACTAAGTTTATTATGTTTTTTTTTTGGAGTGAATAGTAACCTCGATAAGTCCACCCAATGTAGTGTTTTTAAAATCACAGTGTGGAATGTCCAAATTAGGTTAGAGAAATTTTATTTGGACACTTGGCAAGATCTTAGACACACTTAGTGAATAGTATTAGACACTTGGCACCATGAGAAACCATTAGATGGATTTAGGAAGGAAGTCAAGGTGTGAGATCATGCCACCTAAGCAAAGTTTTGTTTCATCTGATCAACTAAATTGTGCCAGACTAAAGAATGTTTCAATCCTAGCAAAACTCTAAATAGTTGGAATCCAATTGAAATCCCAAAAGCTTGGTTGAAACCGAAATCCTAAACGGTTTCTCCAAACCCTAAAGTTGGCCTCTCAGCCCTTTTTAATCCAATTTCTAGTATTGTGTTTAATCACTTGATTAAATCACTTCCACATGCTATTAATTAATCAAATCCTTACTATGACATCATTATCCAACCTTTTAAACCTTGAAAATTTGATTGGGCCAAGAAAAATTGGTTTTGGGCTTGATAACATCTCAAACCCTAACCAAACCCCCTTTAAACCCCAAATCGAAGCCCACTTGGTTGGGGCCCACCAAGGCCCACGAAACTGGCCACCTTGGCAAAGTTTCTTGAAGAATTTTCCACCCCCACATGTCAGACCATCCACTGTCATTGGCTACACCCAATAGTGCCTTGAGGTGCAGAAGAAATCCACTACATCAACCTCCATCTCTCATAGTTGCTGCAGGCAGTCCATTCCTCTCACTATTCTCCACTTTATGTCACATAGGCAACTCTAATCAAGGGCCATTCAAACCCACAACTTCTCCCTCCAGGATTCTAAAGTCGTGCAAGGCACATTTCATTCCATTTTATCACTTCTTCACCCCGTTCTTAGAGAGAAAATCCAAAACAGCTCTCTTGGGCATATTTTTGGGTCTTTTTGCATGGCCATCTTTTACTCTTTGTAAGTATTTTCGCACAATGATTACTTTACATCAGTTGTTCACCTTTGAGTTTATTTTCCATGAATATCTTATTAGTCTCATTCCATGCTAATTTGATCGGTCAAAAGTATTTTTAACCATGGAAAGCTCATTCTGGGCGTGAAACTGGAGAGTATGATATGTTTTGAAATTTTTTACCAAGCTAATGGACATATCTTGGTCCGAAACTTTTATGGAGTGTTGTTAGCATGTGTTTATGAATATTCATTGAGGTTTTGTTGCATGAATAAATCTTTTGATGATGGATTTCCTTAAATTTAGAAACTTGAAAACTGGAAGTGGAAAAACAGTTTTTGTTTTGTGAAAGTTTGAATATTTCCTGATTTGATCTTTTTCCAAAGGCTTTGACAATTTTATATGATGATCCTAAGCATCTTATATACATGTTAGGATGTTATTTTGTTAATATTTAGTATTAGTTTTAAATGTATAATTTTTCTATGCAAGAGGATTTTGGTTTTGCCTAAGACTTGATGTTTTTGGGTTAGATCCATGTTTTATTGAGTTTTAGCTATGTGATTTTAAGTTTAATGGATGGATCTTCTTTAGGACACATTTTTTAAACCATGAGATGTTTTATTTTGAAGATCACATGTCTTTAAGCCATAGAGCAAGAGATTGATCAAAGTTAGTTGAGAGAAAGTTTCTGCTTTGGACTAAGTTTAAAACCAAGAACTTCAAGTGTTGTTTTGTGATTTTTGGTGACTTTGTTTGATGATTTAACATGGTTGATCTTAGGATGATGTTATGAATGTGTTAGATGTATGATTTTATTTTTTTGGAAATCTTGGAGATGTTTTTATTAAGGCCAAAACTTGTGATTTAAGGGTTTATTTTTTGTTAAAAAGTTTGGGTCTTTTTACAAAACGTTTGGTGTTGATGATTAGCTTTTCTTAATAGATATTTTAAATGTATTGTTAAACTTAGGATAGGAAGATCCTTGTTACAAAATTTTGGTTTAATCATGGGTTTTGAAGATAGAAGAAATTGTAACCAAAATCAAGAGAAATGACCTATGAATATTTTGGTCATTTTGAGTTTTCCATAGTTGTGAATGGTTTTAAATTTTTCTGAGTTGATATTTGAGTCTAGGACAAAATTTACATGAGGAATGTAAATTTTGGTAAGTTTTGGAGTTAGGATGTGAAATCCTTAAGTTGAGGTTAAAATGGTCATTTCACTACATGTAGAGGGTGAAATGGTAATTTTGCTCTAAATTGCCTCTTTTTACATTTCTAATTATTAGTAATTAATTTCTAACTTTTAGAATACCCTCTTACAGTTCCTTGTGTTTCGCGCTTATTCTCTTAGAAAGCGACTATCGAGATAAGTTAGCTCTTAACTTACTATCAGTTTACTGTATATGTGTGATGAGTAAGGGAACTACAGTTTATGCTCGTATGTTGTTATATATGCCATGCCATGCCATGTCATCACATGTTTATCTATTTCAGGAATTATTCTATCACGAAATACTTTTCTGTTACACAATATATTATGTCACATGTTATTATCTGTTGCAAGTCTATCACATTACGTATGCCATCTGTTACATGTATGTCATGTCACATAATATTCACTGTCACATGTTTTAAAATATTACGAAAGGTTGTCTGTTACATGTTATGTCTTGTTACTAAATATTGTATGTCACATGTATGCCATGTTATGAAATGTCTTATGTTACATTTATGTCACAAAGTATGTCATGTCTGACATCTTACGTTCACGTCATGTTATGCTACGTCAGGATTTCTATCTCTTTGTATTCATGTCATTCCGTCTCGAATACAGTTTGTGTATCTCGAGAACAATCATGTTAAGTTATTCAAGTGAATCACGACCATAAGCGCTAGGATGGGGTAATATCCTAGTGGAACTCCTTGTTCACGCTGGAGTGCCTAAATAGGTGTAAAATTCCTTGGGTTGACGAAGTACAGTCAACAGGTTGCGAATGGGGCCTAACTAGCTAGTCACCGGAGCGCGCCAAGCACTAACGCCGATGGAGCCACACTTTATGTTACACGTGTCCACAGCAAGTGTGGCACAAACAATTCATGGAGTCACAACAACTGTGGAGCATATACTACATGAGACACAGCAATTGTAACAAATAGGATACGTGGAGCCACAACAACTGTGGAGTACGTATTAACACACTCACAACTAGTATACATACCTGTGTTGTGTTGCGGTAATCGGCAGGGACACACGGCTCGAGGGGACCCATGTAGCACCTGTTTGGTCACTTTATTAATTAAGTCTATTGAATAAGATTCCAAGTTCATGTATTTCACGTTCAAGTCATGTTTCACATTATGTTATGTTCAAGTTTACGTTCATGTCAAGTTTCAAGTTCATGTCAATCATGGTAACCCCATGAGATAAGAATACGCCATCATGGTAGTGCCATGAGATAAGATTACTCAATCATGGTGACCCCATGAGACAATAATATATTTCAAGTTCATGTGGACGTGGTTTGGATGTCTAGTGGCTTAAAGTTATTAGGTAAATTGTGTGTGTGTGTGTTAGCCTAATTTTTCAGGCTAACCCAGCTTACAAAGGTATATGCCATATTGCTCTTGCACAAGAAGGTCATTGAAGACCTGGAGAGGTAAGTTCTTTTTTCAAATCCATCTCAAAGTCAATAATTCATGTGACTTTTGTGCCTTAAAGTTCCATTGTTGTTAAACCCTATTCATTGCATTCAGGTCCTGCTGGGTAAAGAGTCTCACACTTGTACAGTTGGAGCATTTGACCAATTTAACTTTGTATTGATTTAATATATTAATTCACTTCAAATATAATATATGATTTCCTCTCAGTTTTTTAGTTTATATAAATTATATAATTGATGTTAGATTGTTTATGATAATGGTATGTTGACTACTTAGTGTCATTACTGCTTCTTTTGGTTTTTTTTTTCTTTCAGCTCTACTCAAGTGCACAAGCATCTGGTGTTTTGATGAGAAGTCTATGTCCATCTCATTAAGGAATGAATAACGAAAATGTCCAAGTATATCCTAGATCTAGTTTAAAATATTCATTGCTTCATCTTCAACTCTTGGTCTCTTATCTGTACACTTGCATTTCTATCAACGTTATCTTTTTTTACTCATGTCTATCTTATGAAGTTTACAGTGTGGCTATTATATCATTGTTTGGCATATCAATGCTCTTCAAGTTAAGAACCTAATATGAGTCTCCTTCCTAAAATTTATATATCAAGTCCAATGGCAATCCTTAGGCATGAAGTTGGTTTCATTGATTCAACTCATTACCCTATTTTTTATCAGGTTTCCAATCTTTGGTTCTAACAATCAGAATTATATATCAAACTTTCTTCATTTTGTTTGATGAATTTGTCTAGTGGATATATAGATGGAAGGTGTTGAGGGCTTGGGACATCATCTATTTGGTAAACTTAGACATTGATTATATTTCTGGCCAAATGCTTACATGGTTTCATGTACAGTGTAATATAAATCACCACCATGGTTTGTTGTATATTGTTAAATGGAAAAGTTTCATATTTACATTGCTTTCAATCTTGAATGCTTGTTGGAAACTCCCACATTTGCATTGTTCCGTATTAGTGTTATCCCCATCTGCAGTTCTTGCAACACCCACCACAACTTGTTTAATTCATTTAAATTACTTATTTTATTAGTTTAGAATAATTAGATTTATTATGAGAATGACTGAAGGGGGCACTTATTTAAGGGCAAGTTGGAAAAGTTATTATTTCTTATGAACTAGGGTTTTTGGGAAGGCATTTTATTTTGGCCAATGGCTTATTTGGAAAATTACTTTTTAGGAACTAGGGTTTCAAGACATTACTGTAGCCGAGTTACTATAGTGCAGTATTGTAGCCAATGCACTGTTCACTCAGGGGTATTTTTGGAAGATGGGACATTATTTTGGCTAGGGTTTTAATTAGGTTTTAGTTTAAATACACTTTGTTGCCTCATGTTAAGAAGTTTATGAAAATTGATGAATTTCTTCATTGTGAGTTGAGTTTTACTCCTCTTGTTCTTGATTGAACTTTTAAACTTATCAAAGGTAAATCACAACCTTTGTGGCGTTCCTCCTTTGTAATCTGGGTTCTTGAGACAGGTTCTTTAATGGGTTTAGATTTTAATATAATCTAGGTTCTTGAAACGAGTTTTCATCGGGTCTAGATTTTCCATCCATTGACTTGAGTTTGGCTTTCTTGGGGAGTTTTCAAATTGATTGTGGGTTTAAGGGATTCCATTCCCGCGGGTTCTTATCATTTGGTATTTTTAGGCGTGGAAGAGGACTTAGAGCAAACTCAGGGGGTCGAGATGGAGTAAATAAGAACCTTGGGAGCATCAAAATGAAAATACCATCATTCCAAGGTAGAACTGGCCCTGAAGTTTATTTAGAGTGGGAGAAAAGAATAGAGTTGATGTTGATTTTCATAATTACTTTGAGGAGAAGAAGGTGAAGTTGGCTGTAATTGAGTTCACTGATTATACGATTTTTTGGTGGGATCAATTAGTAACTAATAGGAGGAGGAATCTTGAGAGGTCTGTAGAAACATGAAGAGAGTTGAAAGCTATCATGAGGCGAGCATTTGTACCTAGCCACTACTATAGAGACCTCTACCAAAAACTACAAAATCGTACACAGGGGTTTAGGAGTGTAGAGGATTACTATAAGAAGATGGAGGTGGCTATGATTCGGGCTAATGTAGTAGAGGATCGGGAGGCCACGATGACAAGATTTTTGAGTGGGTTGAATAGGGAGATAGCCAAACTGTTGCAGCAACAAACTGCTGCATTAGGAATGTTCACCATTCAATCAACTTCAGCAACCACGAGCAGCACCCACGCACGGCCAACAACGAATCGACACCTCCACAAAGTTGCTGCCCGGTTAATCCACCCCACAAAAACCTTTGTACAGACCCCACCACCGTGCCTAGCCACACGAAGTCAACGCCTCCCATAGCCTCCGTTGCAAGCCACGAAACTCCCCTGTTTTAGACAGTCGAAACAGAGCAGTCACAACCAACGCACTACCCTTAAGCCACCGCCCATGCCGATTGCCTCAGCCCCTAAGGATGACACTTCCGCCACTCCCAACCATTTCGTCGTTGCTTCAACATTACCCACACGGTGAGTCCCTCTCATGTTGCTCTTTTTATTTTTCCTCTCGCGCACTCACCCTTCGTTCTCTCGCATCTCTCTCGCTCTCACCACCCCACATAGGCAGCTTCATCGCCGCACTCCTGCTCTCCAGTCGTGCCACCACGGTATTCCAGCCCAGCCGTCATGCGGCCCCTAACTTCTCCTGGTGTAAGTCCCTGCCAACGCTGCACTTCTATTATTCATATGTTTTTGTTTATGTTCATCGCTAGTTTCTTTCTCATAAGGTGTATATATATATATATATATATATATATTTATACGTATATATATGTAAAGTTTTAACCTAGGTTGGGTACCTACTAGTTTTAACCTAATATATATATATGGAAAGTTCCTGAGAGGTTTTTTTTTTTTTTTTTTATGTTTAAATGAGTTTTGTTTTAATTCTCATTAAATATTATATTTGTGTAGATAATATTTTGATAATATTTTTAATTAAAGGAAGTAAACCTATTTATCTTAAGAGATGAGTTTTTCATGACTTATTTTATGGAAATTTTAGTAGCCAATGTATTCTATTTATTTATAAAATATTGTTGGTATTTTAGATATTTTAAATATTACTTTTTATTGAGTTCTGTAATTATCTTAATACTTACTCGATTAAATTCTTATTCGGTACGAATTCGATTAAGTGGATATTGATCAATTTAGAAAATGTGACAATATTTTAGGATTACATGAAGTTAGGCTTTTGAAGAAATAAAATAGGCCATTTTAGCATCTTAGGCTTAAATATTGAAATATGTATTTGATTGGAAATTTATGAAAATTGTGTGACTATGTTGTAGGTGGCGATTAATTATTGTTCGACATTTTTAGGAAAATTCTAAAAAAAAAACTAAGAAGTCCAGGTAAGCATGATTCCTATGCTAGGCTTTATACGAGTTATTAAGACTGAGGTTGACTTTCTAAAAATTTTGCATATTTTGTGATGAAATGAGAACTTGGGAAAAACCAACCTCGGTCTCTTATTTGCAATACTCATGAAATCTGTACGAAAAAAGAAAAATATTTTCCGACATGCATTGTGTAGACATGAGCTAAATTTTGTCATATTTTCCCTAAAATTTGAAAAAGAGCGATATTGAAAATCTGAAAAGTTGTGCATTGATTTAGAAAGATGCTCTGAATTTTATTTTCAATATGTGAGAATGATCTAATTATATTTGGTTACTCTGTTTTATTTTGATATGGCATCTGAAAACCTTTGGCATTGTGTACTAATTTTGTATCTGACTCTGTCTCTGCTCTGCTCTGCTCTATTTGGGTTGGTACCAACTTCTCTGTCTCTGAGTGCACCTACTTTGAAAATAAAGTAGTTTTATTGTGATCTTTCCCGTGTGCACACTCGGGGCTCCGAGAAGAATAAGGGAAAGATTTCACCTTTGTCTCTGCCCGGTTTGGCTACTAGGGATAGCACAACCCTACCACGGGGGTGAAACATAGTCTCTACTCTGTAGGATGCTCTGTTTTGATGTGATGATGATGCTCAGGTTATGTTATGCCAAAGTACTTTGGGTTATACTTGTCTTAAAATCATCACTCAGTTACTTTTGAAAACATGTGTTATTTTGCATGATAAACTCTGGAAAATATTTTGTTCTGCATATTATACTTTGTAAATGTTCATGTTTGCACGCTAGCATATATTTCCTGCTTGCTGAATTGTTGATAACTCACCCCCTTATTTTCATAATATTTTCAGATAATGTGGCGAGTCCAACTGAGGACCTAGTTTAGAAATTGTGAGCATGATTAAGCTGAGAATAGGATGTCGAGTATCCTAGGGTACTATCGTTTAAAGAAGGATTTCTGATATCCTTTAGATTTGATGTCTTTTATATTTAATTATGTTTTTGGTTTAGTAGGACTTATAGATTTAATAGTTTGATATGTTATGACTACCGGGAGATTGTGGACCCCTTGGTTTATTATTATTGCAGTAATGACTTTGTGGAGTTTATAATGTGTTTATTTAAAAGATATGAGATTATTTTTGCTTATGAAGTCTTTGGAGATTTTTAGATGTGTTGGGAGACATGTTTATAAGTGACAGTGTAACAACCCGATCTTAAGATTAGGCCATAAGATAAGTTTTATGTATTTTTTATATACCTATAAATATTCTATTATTATTATTATTATTATTATTATTATTATTATTATTGTTATTGTTATTATTATTAGATTACGTTCACTAGAGTTTGATTTAAATTTAAAGTTTATTTCTCCCTATCTCATCTCTTGATTTTATAATCCTAGCCTCAAACTCATCCTAGACTCCCAAAATACAACACAAAACAACAGACCTTCCCATGCACATATCATTCCTTGCTCCGCAACAAACCCCACGTTAAAGTCATCTACATCGCATCCACTAGTAGTGCTGTCAACCTCGTTAGGCCAAGATGAAAGCCACCATCCCATTAAACAGAGAACTTCTCTCTCACGCCAAAAGCCACCAAGGGGAGTCACTATAGGTTATGCCGCTAGCCACCACAGAAGACGTCGGAGCACTATGCCGGACAGCCTAGAATTTACTGCCGCTGCACTGTGACGTTCGGACCAAGAGAAAGCACTACCTAGCCACGCAATATCATAGCATCAGCGTTGCTCCTCACCTTTGCAGCAACACCACCATTACCCACTCCCTTCCGATAAGCCCTTGACAGCCACCAGCCTCCTCTCCCTCTCGGTAGTTTTTGACCTAACAGTTCTCTCTCTAAACTCTCTCTCCCTCACTCGGTATCGCACCACCCTGCCCAGAGACCCAGTTGCGTTGCCGACCACTTCAAGCAGCTAGTTGTGCCGCAGTGACCCCCGCTTGTCGCCAAAACTGCCACGCTGCCCATCTCCGTCACATACCCCCTCTCAGTGAGCCCTCTGTTTCTCTCGAATGGCCATGATTTTTACCCGTGTGTTTTAGTTTCTTAAGGATCTTTGATTCACAATGGGCCCTTGGTATGCTGGGCTTATTTTCAAATGGGTTTGTGTTTTTAAAGGTAATATGGGCCAAGTTATATTTTTCAGAAACTATTCTAATTATTTTAAATGGACTATTTTCTCAATTAAGACTAGGCTAATAATTTAAACCCAAAGCTTTTAATTAAATAAATATATTAGTCACAGGCTCATTTTTTATAAGAAAGTGTTTAAAGAATTTGAAATACATTTTAAGCCTAATATTTTAGTTAATATTTCCTTTGTCTATTTAGTCGGATTTTTTTTAATCAAATTATTATGTTATACTTTAAATAGAAAAATTAAGGAGTATGTTAAGAATATTTAAATGATTATAATATTTATTAGATTTCTTATCCGATTGAATAATTATATTAAGAAAGGAAACCTATTTTAAGGAATAGGATTTTTATGACTTATTTTAAAATAGCCCAAGTATTCTACTAAATTATAATATGTTATTAGTATTTAAGTAATGATTTGATGATTATGGTGTTAAGCAAAAGATTTATTTGACTATCTTTTAGATTGTGAATTTAATTAAGTAAGATATTAGTACATGTTGTTCCTAGACAGATTTAGTGATAGTTAATATTGTATATAGGTGACGAGCTACGAAGTGAGATTCAATAAGAGGCGCAGTGAGGTAAATAATTTGATCATAAATTAGGATCATCACAATTCAGCTTATATATATGTATTATTCAAGCCAGTTCATTTACAGCCTTTATTTATGAACCACTCATGTTATATGCAAACATATCATCCAGCATAGCATACGATCATGTCATTCCGCATCATGTTCAAATTCAAAAATTATAATTATATATTATATCATGCATCTCATGTGTATAAGACACGTAAACTATCTTAAGTTCAAGTGCAAGATAAGATCAGATCAGTTAATAATCAAATGGCCATTCAGATGCATGGTACCAATGCAATTCAGTTCAAGGTGGATGTGCAAGCCACGAACTCAGTCGTGGTCCACCATAGTATACCAGAATACTATCAGCGGCTCCCCTTGCTGCAGCGGGAAGTGTGGTCGGTGCACAACCTCGCACACAGGGTTAAGTGTATTAGCCAATTAGATGAGTCAGTTAAATCAGATCAGTCAGTTAAATCAGATCAATCAGTTATTTCAGATAAATCAGTCATGTATAGCATAAGCATCAGTATGAACAGTCATGAATTTTAAACTCTCAGCATTAAAAATTTTATGAAAACCTTATGTTTATTACATTTACGTTGTGATGAATTTCTTACTGAGTCTTCGACTCATTTTAGTTTGTTTTCATATTTTTAACCACTCAGGTGAGGATGATGAATACGAGCAGGCAGGCCAGGAATAGAAGGAGCAATTATTTCTAGTTCAGACTTTCTAAAATAAAACATGATTTTATGACATGAATTTATTCAGTTTATTCATTTAATGTTTTTGGAAGACATTTTATTAGACATTTTTTTTCTACAAAATAAATTTCTAATTTCATTTATGAAATTTGAGATCTCTTGCCGGGTTTATTTTATAAAAAACACGTGACACTCCTAAAATAAGGGAAGGGAGTGTTACAGACAGGTAATAATTCTCCAATCCACTTGGGTATGGGGCGTTACATGAACATTATTGAGGAAGCTGTTATGGTAATTTCTTGGATTACAGTATTCACGGTGGCTGCGGCTAAGCATGTCGATGATTCGGTTTCGCTGTGATTTGGGGAGATGAGGATTCTAACAAGTGATTGTACCTGATGAACCTTGTCCTCGAGAATGGAGAAACTGTAATGCCCCGATCTCGTAGGGGTCGGAGTGTTAGCTCCTGTAGCCTAAAATCATCTCTCATATCACAATTATAAATACTAAAATTCCAAATATTAACATAAATTCAAATATTCAAATCAAATATATATGTTCCTCCACCAAGACACCATAGAAAACCCTTAATAAAAGAAACTAAAATCTCCACAGACTCGGACATATCCATAACTCAAAACTCCAAACAAAACATAAAATAATAATTCTATTAACTAAGACTCTTCAATAAATAATTGTGCTATTTGGCACTTATTCATCTACGATCAATAGTCTTGCTAACACTTCCTATTCTTGACTTTCAGTTGGGACATCAACATCATCTGAAAAATGTTGTGGAGATAAGATGTGAGTTATCAACAACTCAGTAAGCAAAAAACATATACTAGTGTGTAAACATGAGTATTTACAGAAATCAGAATGCAGAACAAAACATTTACATTTTCATAGTGCTGAAACAGAACATATTATTAAAATATCAGAGCGAAGATTCAGAAATAATTTCATTCAAAAATATCATTTAGCATAGCATAAATGATCATCATCATCATCAAAACATCATATCAGAACAGAGGCCATGTATAACCCCCGTGGTAGGGTTGTGCATCTGCTGATAGCCAAGCAGAACATAAATCACTTTGTCACCAAGGTGTGCACTCAAAACAGAGATAACTACTATAACCTGTAGCAAGGTCGTATCCACTATTATAACCCGTGGTTGGGCCATATCCACTATTATTACTCATGGTTAGATCGTATCCACTATTTTAACCCGTGGTTGGCCGTATCCACTATAATTACCTGTGGTTGGGCCGTATCCACTATTATAACCCAATGTTGGACATATGCCACTATTATCACCCGTGGCAGGGTTGTAACTGAATAGTGCAAAAACATAATCAAATTCAGAATCAGAGAGTCATGCCAAGGGTTTTCAGAAATCACATCTTATCCAAACAGAGTACTGAACAAAATCATATTATCTTCATAATCAAAGCAGATCCAAAGTATATTTATATAATTAGACACAAATTTTCATATTCGCTCTTTTTGCATAGGTCATAAATAGAATGTCAAAAACAAGTTCATGTCTACACCAGTCATGACAAAAATGTTTTATCTTTCATTAGAGTTCAATGAGTAATGACGAACAAATAACTGAGGTTATTTTCACATTTCTTTTCAAAGCATATAATGTACATTTTCATAAATTAACTTCAGTTCATTTTATTTTTATGCAAAATCTAGCATATGAACCCCACTTACCTAGACTTCTTAACTTTTCCAAAAAATTTCTCAACAATGCCGAACAATTAACAATCGTCACCTATAAGATAATCATGTAGTTCTCGTAAATTTTCATTCAACCATGTATTTCGATATTTAAGCATAACCTTCTAAAATAACCTATTTTAATTCCTCAAAACATAAAATTCTTATAACCTCAAAATATATCGTCACTTTCTAAAATCATCAATGTCCATTTAATAACTTCGACTAAAACATTTAAAAGTCTGACCTATTTACTCTTGAAGTGTAATTATAAAATCTAATACTAGATAATATAATTGTACCAAAATATTTTAAATTATATAGCAACAATATAGTAAGATAGATCATAGTGATAAAATACAACATTATTGTTTACTTTTTGAAAGAAAACCTTGCTTAATAACAATTTAATTTACTTAAAAGATTTTTGTAAAATATAAATAAATTAGAAAGTACTAATACATAATAAAAGTTTAAAAACACATTAATACAACTTGTACTAAAGGGTACTAATGTAATTTCATTTAATTAATAGATCAACTATTCGGTAAGGTATAGTTAGGCATTTTGTTGTTTGAAAACATATATAACATAAACAAGCGCCAAAAATAGGTTTGCCTGGCAGGGGCTCACTGAAAAGGGAACGTGTGACGGTGCAGGGAGCTGGCTATGGTCGACGGTGGTGAGGGCAGCGCCTGGGCAGCTGAAAATGATAGAGAGGGAGAGAGAGTGAGGGAGAGACGGAGAGAGAAGCAACCAAAGGTCGTGGCCTTACTGAGTGAAACAACAATGTGGGTGAGGATAGGTGCTCGGCGGCACCTTTATGCAAAGGCAATGACGGCATGGAGAGCTAATGACGTCCCTGAGTTCACTGCACCGTGGTTGGTGTCACCTAACGTAACAAGCTTGCTCTGTTTTGAGCTACAAAAACAGGGGTGTAATGTGTTGAGTTTCCGTGAGATGGGCATTCACGGTGGTGGTGTAGGGACAGCGCTGTGGGGGGTTGTAACACAGAGGTAGCAGGGACGCTCTTGTATGGGCTTCCGTGAGGGTCATGGACGGCAACGAGGGTGCACAATTTGATTTTCCTGGTGGACGGTCATGCATGGGCTGTATGCATGGAAGGGATGGCTTCAAAGGGGTGCGGCTTAGGGTGTTCGTTTCATGCAGGGGGTGAGCTTATTATAAAAAGGCAATTGAGAACCCCAACTAAAACCTAGATAAAAAAAAGACGTGCATGAGAGTGGAAACATGCGTGGCGGCGAGATTTCAAAAACTGATAGTTGTTTTTCAAAGCCTATCTCAATACAGAAAGTATTTCTTTCAAACGTGCCACCTACAATGGATAGGCCCGACGAGGACATCGAGAATTTAAGGGGGGTAGATTGTGATACCCCATATGATATGGATAAGGGTAGGTGGTGTATGGAATCTCACATTGTTTGGGAATGAGAAGTCCTTGCTCTTTATAAGGTTTCAATGGGGTTCTGATTGTATCATTGACTAGTCATTTTGAAATATAGGCCATGTGGTTTGACCTTTCCATTGGGGCATTACAGAAACTACAGAGAAGAGAGTTTGGATGAGAATCTAAGCCCGAGTTTGCATTAAGAGAGGAAGAAGCAACCTCTTCGGCCGTCATAGAGTACATCTGCAGCCCTTGTGACGAGACATTCGGGAAGCAAGGAGTACTCCACGAAAGCATTTTTAAAATCTTGCTCTGCTAGTGCCGCTGCTGCTTTTCCAACCAGCCAGCTTTGATGTGTGTATTAATCTTCTTTTTTGGATCACTTGCATGGGCTGAAAGATCGTTATGGAATCGAGGAGCTTTATATAGGGTAAGGCGTGGAGTCCTATCCTTTGGCAATTTGACGAAATATTTATGGTGGGTCGAGAGAGAGAAAAGATGCGAAGTCAACGTGCAGGCAGCTTCAAACATCAATCCCCAGTTAAAACCTCCCTCGTCTCTCGCCAATCTCATCACTTTAGGACAACAGCTTCAACAAAAAAACAATAACAAAGCTTTTAGATTGCTAAACAATTAAACCATAATTAAGCTCGCTTCTACAAATTGTCAACTTGCATGTTGGACAATAGAGCTAGATTGCATTATGTCCGATCGAGAACTAAATGGCATTCTTTTAACCTCTGAAAGCTGTCAGTATTTGTGCTTGAGCATGAGCTGAGGTGGTCAAGTGGGTAGAATCTTTATGCATTGGATGACGACAGCCTTTGCCAAATCAGCCCACGACTCAAATCATGTCATCGTTCGCCAATTACAATCCGACAGCCTGTCGGCCTTTCGGCCCATTATGCCACCCATGTATGAGCAGCACCTCTTCGATGAGCCATTCGCGCAGCATAAAAAATTGCTTTGTCTTTGTTTAATTAGTGGGGAATTTGTTTTTCTATTCTCTACTTGTACATGACTGTTTCCTGTAGCCATGCAAAAGTAGAAATGAATGGTCTCCATTATTGGTCCCACTTCCAAAGCTAGAGTGCAGGATGATGTAGACATTTGATCTTTCTCGGAAGCTAAAGTTCGGAGTTTTAATCCAAACTTTTCAAACCCCAACCGAATTTTTTGAGTAGTAGGAAATCAATATATAAATATATATATATATATATATATATGTATAGTTTTCAACCCAAGTTGCTGTTATTATATGGGAGTTTTTTACTTTCTTTTTTTATGGAACAGTTGAACAACCTTCAACTGGTTTTTCGTAGCTTCATATGGTCAGGTCTTCGGCACAGATAATTACCCTCTAAAGAAAGCTAGGAAACTTATCAAAATGTAGACACGTTTGAAAGAAATACTTTCTGTATTGAATTAATTGGTAAAAATAATACAAGAGTATATATACTAGTTACAAAGAGTAAAGTAAAAATAGATGTAATTACATGTAAAGACACGGTAAAAATATCACTTAATTGACAATAAAAAATAATATATCAATTATAAATTGTAATACTCCCTCTCAAGATGGAGAGTAAATGGAATAAACTACCATACTTCCATCTTGGTTATCAATGTAGAAAATTGCTGACTGTCCAAAGCTTTAGTAAGAACATCAACAAGTTGATGTTGAGAAGCAACATGAAATGTCTTAACAATCCCAACTTGAAGCTTGTCTCGTACAAATGACAATCAAGCTCAATGCGTTTTGTACTCTCATGAAAAAAAAGAGTAGCAAGAATATGGAGAGCAACTGTGTAATCACAAAACAAATGAGCACTATTAGAATGAGAAACTCAAAAATCTGAAAGTAAGGTAAGAAGCCAAACAATTTCATAAGTTGTAGTGGTCATAGAACGGTATTCAGCCTCTGCAGATAAACGAGAAATTGTTTGTTGTTTTTTGGATTTCCAGGACACCAAAGAATCTCCAAGAAAAATGCAGTAACTAGTGATAGACCTACGAGTATAGGACAGGAACCCCAATATGAATCTGTGAAAGCTTTGATCTAAAGTGAAGAGTCAGCTGGAAAATACAAACCATGTCCTGGAGTGGATTTTAAATACTGTAAAATACGATAAGCTACTTGTAAATGAGGCTCGTGTGGCTTATCCATAAATTGACTAAGCCGATGAACAGGGAAAGTTAGATCAGATTGGGTAATGGTAAGATATAATAATCTACCAATTAATTTTTGAAAAACAGTAGGATCATCTAATAAAGCACCACTATCTCAACTAAGTTTCAAATTTTGTTCCATCGGAAAAGATGTTGGTTTAGCACCAAAAAACCCAACATCTTGTAGTATTTCAAGTGCATACTTACATTGGCACAAAGAAATACCTTGAGAAGATCGTCCAACTTTCAAACCAAGGAAGTATTTAAGTTGTCCCAGATCCTTCAGTTTAAATTTGGTGTCCAGTAACAGTTTCAAATTATCAACAACATGTAAATCATTACTGGCAATCAAGATATCATCAACATACACAAGGAGTGCAATAAAAGAATCACCACTGGAACGGGTAAACAAAGAATAATCAGCTTTGGACTAGTTAAAACCAAGTTCAATAAGAGTATTGGAAAACTTAGAAAGCCACTGACGAGATGTTTGCTTCAATCCATAAAGGGACTTGTTTAACTTGCACACTTTAGACTCTCCCTTAGTATGAGAACCAGGAGAAAGAGTCATGTAGACTTCCTCTAGTAAATCACCATGTAAAATCACCATGTAAGAAAGTGTTGTTCACATCAAGTTGAATTAGAAACCAATTATGCACAGCAGCTATGGCAAGAAGTGTACAAACAATAACCATTTTAGCCACAGGTGAAAAAGTTTTAGAATAATCCAAACCTTCACGTTGGATATACCCCTTAGCAATCAATCTTGCTTTGTAACACTCAATAGAACCATCAGCTCTATATTTGATTTTATAGACCCATTTACATCCAATGAATTTTTTCCCAATAGGTAAAGAGGTAATAGTCCATGTATTATTTATTTTCTAAAGCTACAATCTTGATAGCCATAGCATCTCTCCAATGAGAGTGCTTGACTGCCTGATAATAAAATTCAGGCTCTATATCAGCAGTAATGGCTAAAGCAAAGGATTTATGTTTAGAAGATAGCCTATGATAAGAAACAAAATGATTAAGATCGTATTGAGTACTTGCTAGTATAGGAACAGAACCTGTGGAATTTGATAAAGAGTGTGTAGTAAGAGAATTGCAACAATAATGCTACAAATAACCAGGAGCTCCTCTAAGTCTAGATGATTTACAGATTGGAAGAGAAACTGTCTAAGAATCTGTGGATGATAAGACTAGTTCAAGATCTGTATGAATTTGTGATGAGGTGGGAAAAGTTGCATTTGGAGGGAAAGAATCCTTAGTAGTGGGTAAAGACAAGACACAATTGAAGGCATATGATATTGTTCAAATGTTGATGTTTCACTTGGAAAAGGCAATGGAACAGAATTAAAATGCATTGAAGTTGAATTAGAAGGAGATGCAAAAGGTAAGGAAAAACAAGCTTTATAAGGAAAAACATGCTCGTGAAAAACAACATATCTTGAAACAAAGGTAATTTTGGTAGCAAGATCTAAGAGCTTATAGCCCTTTATGTCAAAAGGATAACCAAGAAATATACATTTTCGTGCTCTAGGATCAAATTTAGATCGTGATCTAAGTAGAGATGATGCAAAACAAAGGCAACCGAAGGTTCTGAGATGATCATAAGTGGGAGGGGATTGAAAAAGTAACTCACAAGGTGATTTATTTCCCAATATAGGCGTATGTAATCTATTTATGAGATAAGTAGCCGTAAGAATTGCATCACCCCAAAAAGGAAGAGGCAAATTGGATTGAAACATTAAGGCTCGAGTAGTGTTTAAGATATGTTGATGTTTACGCTCCTCAACAGAATTATGTTGAGGAGTTTCAACACAACTCAAATGATGTATAACACCTATAGACTTAAGAAAGGATGTTAAGAAAAATTTAGTACCATGATCAGTATGAATTTTCTTAACTATTGTGTGAAACTGTGTTTTAATGAGTTTGAATAATTAAGGAATAAGAGAAGAAACTTTATATTTGCATTTTAAGAGATAAATCCATGTGGCCCGTGTACAATCATCAACAATTGTTAAAAAAAAAAATTATGACCTTCAACAGTGGGGGTAGAAAAAGGCCCCTATACATCACAGTGAATCAAATCAAATGGAAATGCAGAAAAATGAGGATTCTTAGGAAAATACAATTTTTTTTGTTTGGCAAGAGGACAAACAAGGCATGGAAAACCAATATCTAACATATTAGAAACAAATTTATTTAGTAATTTAATTCTTGAAATAGAAGGATGACCTAATCTATGATGTCAAAGTTCAAATAAGGCATGTTTTAATGATTTTGAACAAACAAACAATTGCTTAGCTAAATTGGAAGAAGATACAGGCAAAGAGTGAGATTGAAGTAAATCACTGGGAGAAGAGCCTGATTATTGCAGAAGGTTAAGGCCTCCCCTTGTGTCTACCCACTCTAATCAGTTTCCAGTGAGTCAGGTCCTATATAAAAACAAGATCAGAAAAAAAATACAAACAACAAGTTAGAGTCGAGGTTAACTTGCTAACATAAATTAAATTGAAGGAAAAAGTTGGAATACAAAGAACATCTCTAAGTATCAAATTCTTAGAAATGTGAACAATGCCAATATGTGTAACAGATACACTTTGGCCATTTGGAAGCTTGAATGTAGTGTTAATAGCTGGAGTGAAGGAAGAAAAAAAAATGTAGATGGAACCATGTGATATGTGGCTCCCGAATCGAGAATCCAAGAAGAAGAACCAAGGTTAGTAAGTATAATACGAGTGGAAGAGAAAACAAAGGAATATGAGAAGGAGAAGAACCTATACCAGCAATTGGAACAAAGGAAACTGCATTAGCTGTGTGTTGTGATATTGCAAAGGATATAGCAAGATCAGATGGTTGAAGCATAGCCAATAATTGATGATATTGAGACTGTTATTGAAATAGAAGATGCAACCGAAGAAGTGTTGTCAGAGACAACTTGATTGGCCCTGGACTGCTGTCGTGGCTAGAACTTGTATCCAAGGGGAAATCCATGAAGCTTGAAACATTTCTCAATAACATGGCCAATAAGACCACAATGCTTGCACACATGATGCTCTTTCTTGAACACAAGCATCACAGATCGATTATCATCAAATTTAACAGCAAAAGCATGATTCTCATGTGAAGAAGTAGGGAGAATTGAAATCTCATGTTGTTGTTCCTCTTGTAAAACAAGGCTGAAAACCTTGTTAAGAGGAGGCAACGGCTCCATTAAAAGAATCTGAGCCCCAACAGAGGATGGGACTCATTCAAACCAACAAAAAATTGAAGTACACGCTCTTGTTGAACATAGGAATTAAGTTTTTCAACAGCTCCACAAGAACAAACCGGAATCAGTTTGTAATTGATTAACTCGTCCCAAAGACCTTTCAACTTAGTAAAATAGGCACTAACAGTCAACTGGCCTTGAGAAGGAGTCGAAATCGACTTTGTAACTGGAAAATACAGGGGCCATTCTTTTGAGAGAATCGCTCCTTGAGATCATTCCAGATCTCATGTACCGTATTGATATAAAGGATACTTGCAAAAATCTCAAACAAAATAGAGTTAAGAATCCAGGAGATTACCATATTATTACAGTGCATCCAAGAAGCAAGCATTGGATTGGTCGGATTTGAAGGTTTGAGAACAGTTCCATTAACAAACCCTAACTTGTTCTTCGGAAACAAGGCCATGTGCATCAATCGAGACCACGAGTGATAGTTATCACCATTGAGAGACTGAGTAACGAGAACAATTCCAAGACTATCTCCTGGATTAAGAAAGAAGGGACTGGAAGATTCTTCCATCGAAGAGGAAGAAGAATCATTTGGAGCAATGAGAGGAAGAGAGAGAGTAGCAAAATCATGTGGAATACTCTAGAAAATCTCTAATACCATATCAAATGTAGACACGTTGAAAGAAATACTTCCTGAATTGAATTAATTGGTAAAAATAATACAAGGGTATTTATACTAGTTACAAAGAGTAAAGTAAAATAGATGTAATTACATGTAAGGACACGGTAAAAATAACACTTAACAATAAAAAATAATACACCAATTATAAATTGTAATAAAACTTGACCAATATATAGACCTATTTTGAGGGTATATATAGCAATGAATTCTACTCATCAACCACTATTCATTCCTATACCCCATAATTACATTTTTTTTAATGTGTGCAGGTGTTTTTCATAAGGTGTGGAGTAGTAAATAGTGACTAATGAGAAGAATGTTTCTTGCATAGCTTCACATATGAACAATTTAATGAGGGGAATTCGAGTATTGGTGCTTCAGAAGACTACAGAAATAATTAACTACATTTGAAGGCTGATCTTCTGTCAACCCCAAACTCAAAATTGGCAATATATATGGAGAGGACATCTCGACTGGCTAGCACGATATGGGCTTAGGCCATTGTCTATTCTTTTCTTTTTTCTTTTTTTTTTTATCAAAGAGTGAGAAATCACCTGTCCAATAGTGATCCCCACCCAATTTTATTAATAAGCCATCACTTGTGGCGGAGGAATACCGTGGTAACAAACATATGTACTCGGGACTTTACAATAATAAGAAAGACCAAATAAGCCCCAAGCACCAGACACCAACTCAAAACTCAAATAAACAATATAAAGGAATATTAAGAAAAATAAGAGAACTAACACTCAATCCTAAATACAACCACACTACCTGAGATAAGCCAAACCACAGGAATCAGTTTTAAGAATACCTCTTAATAGATGAGGAACATCCGTCTGCCCTAACCACTCATGAGAGACCCCATTACTACCCAATCGAGCCAAAAAATCTGCAGCCTTATTACCTTCCCTATAAATATGCTTAATAGAGAAATTCATCTCTGCCAACATATTCATAATATCTTCCCAAAAATCCTCTAGGTACCAAAGAGTACATCTTCTGTCCTGAACCCAATTAACAACCAAAAGCGAGTCCATTTCAATATTAATATTATTAATCCCCAAATGTTTACAATGTTCAATCCCTCTTCTCAAGGCAATAACTTCCGCAAGATTATTACTACCACTCCCAATGGATTCAGCAAACGCAAAAACCATCTTCCCAAACTCATTTCTTACTACTCCTCCTGCACCCAAAATACCAGGGTTATTAATACTACTTCCGTCCACATTCAGTTTAAACCAATCTTTCTTCGGTCTCTCCCATCTAACTGCCATAGAAACCCCTCTTTTTTTAAAATTAATAGGAAGATTCAAAGACTTCAATATCATTACATCCTTATCCACAAGCCGGGAATCCTTATGAATCTTAATACCCACCCAATTAATCCAATACTTTATCAATCTCCATAAAACCTGAACCTTCTCCTTCCTACCTTCCATTCTCGCTGTACATCTCCATATCCATAAATTCCAAGTGATAATGACAGGAATAACTCCCATAAGAATACCTAACTGAGAGGACTTCGAAGCTCTACGGAACCATGCCTCAACAGTTGCCCTCCAAGACCGATTCGGGACAAACGGAATACCCAAAATATTAGAACTAAACTTCCAAATAGCCTTAGCAATATTACCACTATATAACACATGATTAATATCCTCTATGGCCCCATCCCTACAACATTCACATTTCGAGGCTAAAGGCACACCAATTCTCCTTATACGATCATCCACTGCAAGGCATGAGTTTAAGGCCTTCCACATAAGCACATAAAACTTCTTAGGTAAAGCTGAATTCCAAATCCAATCCGACCATTGACAATTAGGATTACGGATCCGAACAAAAGACGAGGCAGTTTTGGTCGAGAAAGACCCATCCGAATTTTCCAACCAAATAAGTTGATCCTTACCATTCCTCCTACTACTAACTTCATTGACAATATCCTCCATTTTATCAGACCCTACTAGCTGCTCAAGTTGCTCCATATCCCAATTATTATTAATCATACAATCTTTCACCTTCAATTCCGGATCACCCACCATCTGATACTGCTCCATAAGTGGACCAGAATTTAGCCAATTGTCTCTCCAGAACGACACGTTCCCCTCCCTAATCTTCCACCTGGAACGTGAAAGAACAACAGGAATTTCTTTTACAATAGCTTTCCAAAACCTAGAGCCTCTCGAAGGATTAAGCTCAATCGGATGCTGACCATGCAAGTATTTAGCACAAAAAAATCTTTTCCATAAAGAATCTGAACTTAACAAATTCCAGGCAAATTTAAGATGCAAAGATCTTTGTACATCAACAAAACTTCTCAAACCAACCCCTCCTTCATCAACAGGTTTGCATAATTTGTCCCATTTAATCCATTTTCTCTTGGGATTCCCATTAAATGAGCCCCAAAAAAAAGTGCTAAATAATTTATTAAACTGAAGCAACACTAATTTCGGAACCTGCATCACAGATAACAAATGAATAGGCATACTTGACAACACATGCTTTAATAAAATGACTCTCGCCCCTGTGGAGAGAAAACTCACCTTCCAACCTTCAATCTTCTTTCGAATTTTTTGAATAACATCCTGAAAATGAATTAACTTTAATCTACTAGAAACAATAGGCACCCCTAAGTACTTGACCGGGAACACCCCTTCCGTGAACTGTGTATTCAATAAAAGGTGTCTACGTCTAACAGAATTAATTCTTTTAGAAAAGAAGATTGAAGACTTGGCACTATTTACCTGTTGACCAGACCACTCAGCATAAATACGAAGAACTTCGACAATTTCCGAAACTGAAGACCTTCCTCCATTAGCAAAAATTACCATGTCATCAGCATATAAAAGATGAGAAATAACAGGACCATGCCTAGGATGAGAAAAACTTTTAATTCTCCCCATTTCAAATTTATTTTTTAACAACCGAGAGAGAACTTCTTCTACCAAAATGAACAAGTAAGGAGATAGAGGATCTCCTTGACGGAGACCACGTCCACCCTTGAAAAAACCTTTGGCGACACCATTCATAACCACAGAATACCAAGGTGTAGTAACACATTGAGCTAACAAATGACAAACCTTCGGGGAAAACCCAAAAGCTTTCAAAATATGACTTAAAAAACCCCAGTCAATAGTGTCATAAGCTTTTGCAAAATCAATTTTCATCATAATATTACCTCCTCTAATAGGCTTGTTTATATCATGAATCAGCTCCTGAGTAAGACTAATATTTTCAAAAATACTTCTACCAGGCAAAAAAGCACCATGTTCCATAGAAATAATCCTACTGAAAACTGAAGTAAATCTGTTCACTAAAATTTTAGAACAAATTTTATAGACCACTGAACACAGACTAATGGGCCTAAAATTCCCAAACGACGTAGGATTCTGAACTTTAGGAATTAAGACAATAAAAGAGGCAGAGTAAAACCTTGGTAAGACAGCCCCGCCAAAAAAATCTCTAACTGCTTCCAATAAATCTTGATACACCAAGGACAACAATGCTGAAAAAAAACCCGAGCCAAATCCATCCGGCCCCGGACTACTATCCACCGGAATAGAAAAAAGTGCATCTTTTACTTCCCCAACCGACGGGATACTACCAAAAAATTGATTTTCCTCTTCCAAACTTCCTCAGAAATTAACCCAACCAGATCTGGCACAGAACTGGTTGCTTTAGCTTTGAGGAAATCCTCAAAATAAACACACGCAGCCTCATGGATATCTTCAGGAGAGTTAAGCACTCTGCCATCAGAGAGCTTCATTTCTACTACCATATTATGTTTGTTATTCTGCAAAGCTTTAAAGAAAGCAGTCGAAACCTCACCTTGCGATACCCACTTTTGTTTAACCTGTTGAGCCATACGAGACTCTTCCCTTTGTAACCAGACATCAAGCTCAACCTTGTTCGCTAAAACATCAGCTTCTACATCCTCTGAGTAACATTCTTGAAGTCTTAATTCACCTTCCTCCACTTTAGCTTCTAACTCTTTAATATGCTTTCCTGTCCAGCCAAACACTTCCTTGTTCCAAGATTTAAGAACCAATTTTAACCTCTTCAATTTAGCAGCTAGCTTCCACAAACCCGTACCATTAAGCTCCACCTGCCAAGAACTAGAAACACATCTCCAAAAATCTTCATGATTAGTCCACATATATTGAAATTTAAAAGAGGTTTGACCATACCTAGCAGATGAAACCAAGTGACCCAATACCATAGGGGAGTGATCTGAAGTCCTCCTAGGAAGATATTGAATTCTACCCGACGGATAAAGATCCTTAAACTTGGAATTACATAAAGCTCTATCCAGTCTAGCCCATGAACGCGCCATTCCTAATCGACCGTTGCACCAAGAAAAGCCATTACCTGAAAAAGGCATCTCAACAAATCTGCCATCATCAATAAAGGAACAAAAATCCTCCATTGCAATAAGCATCCTAGGATTTCCCCCTCTTCTTTCATTATCATTACAAATGACATTAAAATCCCCAATAATCACATGAGGAAACTGTAACCTATTAACACCAAGTAAATTAGACCACAAAGGCCTCCGATCTAAAAACCGACACTTTGCATAAACCGAAGAGATCAATAAGCTAGAGTTAATTAGCATAGTAAGGTGCTGATCCGAAACACCCATAACCTCCACCTTCAAACCAGCCTTCCAAAAACACCAAAGCTTACCATCCTGATTTGCATTAGAAAGACACTCATCAAATTCAAGAAACGTCTTCCAATAGTTCAACTGAGAATCATCCCTAAACGGTTCTGCAATAAAAAGAATAATAGGCTGCAGCTCACGTACAAGCCCCCTCAAACGTTTCCTCGAGGTACCAAGGCCACGGATGTTCCAAAATAACAAATTATTAATCAAGGATTCTACTTAGAGGGCTTGCTAGGAACCCTATAGGACCTACGTAACAAACGCTTACTTGGAGACTTCCTAACTACTAAATCAGAATCAGAATAATCATCTTTTTGTTTACCTGGGTGGTGATACTTACCTTCATCCTCAGATTTGGACTCCATCTGCAAATCTACCGTGTCTATCTGCACCTCTCCTTCTGCTACTAGGATATTCCCGCTTGACACCACGTCAATTCTGGACTCTAGCTGCACAGCATCCTCTGCTACCAATGATGTCTCGATGAATTCCACCCTTCTTGATTCTAATTGGCCACCCACTACAGCATCGTCTATCTGCACAGCAACATCCACTACTGGAATTGGCTCGATGAATTCCTCCCTTCTGGGTTCTAAATGGCCACCAACTCCAGCAGACAGCTCCTGAGTTATTATTGGTAAAAAGACCAACTCCTCCGCTGGTAAAGTCCCTCTAGCCTCTCCACAGATCAACCTCTGCTCGGGGGCCTCCATTTCTTCGATAACACTCTCAGACCCCAACTTTGACTTCCCTGCATCCTTGCCACCATCCAAGACCGGCACCTCAATCTCAACATCTTCCAATGCCAAAACAGGGGACTCTGTGGTTTTCTCCGAATGATCTGTAGTCTTCGCATCATCTTCTTTATCTTTTGGCACCCAGACTTTACGTGACTTAATCACCTGCAAACTCTTGCTGCTCTTTCCTTCTTTCTTGTTTGCCTTACATGTCGTTACGTTATGCCCTTGCACCTTGCACACGGAACAAAATGCAGGCAATGTTTCATACTCAATTTCTTGGAAAATGCTTGTAGGATGTCTCGGTGTCCCAATCCAAATGGAATGAATCAGCTCATGATCAATATTCATTAGAACACACACCCTTGCACCATCGGTACGAGTTGCACAGCGTGTCGCATTATCTCTCCTTAAAAAGATTCCAATCGGTGCAACTATATTCCGCAAGAATGCTTCTTGATAAAGATTTGGAGGTAATCCGGGCAACATGATCCAAACTGGAACCAATGATGGTTCGTCATCATCAGTAAAATCAGTAGACCATTGAAAGGGTCTATAAGCAACCCCTTCAATATCACAGCTTTCACGGGACAATGATTTCAAGAAATCATCTTCATCTGAAAATCGCACAAAGACATTCCGAGCCTTCCGCATAGCTGAAACGACTGGCTGATTTCGTTAATCCCCATCTGCTATGAATGAACCCTCTGATGCGATCCAAAGAAGGTCTTTGTCTTAAGAATTTTAAAACCATAGAGAACCGAAAAGGAACAGCCGAACGATCCAACTCCTCCTTAGTAAATTGCACAAAGAACTCACCTTCAACACATTTTGGAGGCCTGAATGGTATCGAGACCTCAGGGAGAGCCTGAGGAACCTGGGAAACCAATTCGGCAAACGTGCGTGTCTTTGCATGCGACATGGGGGGGGGGGGGGCTGGCAGCCCCCGGAACCATCCATGCACGTAATAGACTGACTAATCTAGAACGAAACTCCAAAATCAAACTTGAAAATCTTGGAGCATTCTTGAAGCATTCTTGGAGAAGACTCGGTTTCTATCTATTCCCTGATGAAATCTCACTTGCCATTGTCTATTCTTGAAATAAGCCCCACTACCGAAGAGACCAATCAATACTGAGAGGGCACAGCCCACTACCAACACCGAGTGGGTAACCACCCAGTGGCGATAGAGGATAAGAACGGTTACAATTCAAATTCATTAAAGGATGAATCATCATCTCCAAGTTTGAATTTGAATAATAGATATGCCTATTATCATTTAAACAACAGAACGGCTCAAAGACTCTATATAAGAGGAGAACCATGGTACATAAAAGGGATCTAATTCTTTGATACAAAAGTTATTCACAGTCACTGACTTAAACATCAGAGGTGTTCCCTCGAACCCCAAGCCGCCTTACTCTTTGGTTGTAAGCGATCGTTCAGCGGTGGCGATGAAATATGTCCATCACAGTTGGCACCGTCTGTGGGATTTTTAAGTCTCACACTTAGCATGCTTTTCACATGCCCATCACCACACAATCTCAGGCAACTAGAGATCAGGGAGAAACTTCACAGAACATGGAGGAAAGACTTGCGAAAATGGAGGAGATAATAAATAAACTTACCACAGAGATTGACTCACTTTGAATGGATAATGAGGCTCTCAAATCACGAAACGGGCCGTCAGGAGAGGACGCAACACCTAGTCAGGTTGACAGTGTAGAGATGGAGGAAAACAATGCGGGTGTTGGTAAAGACCACCAAGAGGATGAGGAAACGAAGAAGCTGTACCACGATGTGCGCAGCCTCATGGATAAATATGAGGAGATGGCCAAGAAGATGGGAAAGTCCTCTTTGATCGACCAATTACTGTCCAGCACAAATCTGCCGTTCTCTGTGGAAATTATGGCAATGCCTCTACCTCAAAAGTTCAAGGTCACATCGGTAGACCTATATGACGGCTCAAAAGATCCTGTGGAGCATCTTGAAACTTTCAAAGCATATATGACGCTTCACGGATTCTTGTGAGAAATTGTGTGTAGGGCTTTCTCTTTGACTCTAAAGGGATCGTCGAGAGGATGGTTTGGAACACTACAACCAAATTCCAAAGAAAGTTTCGAAGAATTGGGCCGGCAGTTCTTGACCTAGTTTATGGTGAGTAGAAGACGCAGGAGGCCAGCCGCATATTTATTAACTGTCAAACAGAGAGAGTATGAAAGTCTGAAAGCATATTTAACACGCTTCAATAAAGAGAAGATGGCAAACAATGATCAAGACAAAAAGATTATGCTAGCAGTGTTGCTTGGAGGTATTTGGCTAGCCCTTTATGCCCAAACTGGCCAGGAAAACCCCTTCCACTTTACGAGAGTTCATGGACAGGGCTGACGATTTTGTTAATGCTGAAGAAACACATATCGCCTTGACTGCCCAACCAGAAAGGAGGAGTGAGCAGGAACTGAAATGTGGATAGAGGAAAGACCACGATGGCAGTCAAAAGGCCAAGAGAGACCAACAGGATAGGCGAGATAGTAATTTAAGAAGACATAATGGTAGTTATGTGCACTACTCAAAGGCACACAATTGGGACAAAGCAAAGGAAGAAATACAAAAAGACAGCAACGAGTGACAAACCAAGAAGTATTGTACTTACCATAAAATGAGGGGACATAGAACTGAGGACTGCCACAACTTGAAGCGAAAAGTAGAAGATATGAGAGGCAGTGGCGAGTTGGAACACCTAATCGCCCAGAACATTACCCCGACGTACAAACGATAGGAAGCCCGGAAAAAAAAAAAATAAAATAAAAAGAAGAGTGAGATTGTAACACCCCCTTCCCGTAGGCTAGGAGTGTCACGTGTTTTTCATAAAATAAATCCGGCAAGAGATCTCATATTTAATAAATAAACTTAGGATTTATTCTATAGAAAACCTGTTTAATAAAATGTCTTCCAAAAATATTAAATGAAAACTGAATAAAATCTTATGTCATAAAAATCAATTTTATTCTAGAAGGTCTGAAACTAAAACAACTGCTCTTTCTAATCCTGGTCTGCCTGCTCGTATTCATTATCTTCACCTGGTGGTTAAAAACATGAAAACAAACTAAAATGAGTCGAAGACTCAACAAGAAATCCATCACAACGTAAACATAATAAACATAAGGTCTTCATAAAAGTTTTCATGCTGAGAGCTTAAAATTCATGTTAGTTCATACTGATGCTTATGCTATACATGACTGATTTAACTGACTTAACTAACTGATCTGACTGATTTATCTGATTTAACTGATTTATCTGACTAGCCAACACACTTAACCATGTGTGCAAGGTTGTGCACCGACCCCACATCCCGCTGCAGTAATGAGAGCCGCTGATAGTATTTTTTTTTATAAGAAACTGATCTCATTAATCAACTTCAAGCACATACATGAAAGCCAGTAGGACAAAGGAAAATAGACAGGATCATTGACTCATTTCCTTAGTAACCACTTGAAGTATACAACATGGGCATATCTCGATATCATACATATCTTCAATGCACTCGAATGCCGCTTATGCAAGTCTGTGAGCTGTCATGTTAGCCTCACAGTATACATGTGAAATTGACCAAACAGCAGCTGAGTTTAGAATAGTTTTGGCATCTGATATGAGACATCCACCTATGCTCTAGTTAGGACTATCTTGGTTCATTTGGTCCACTACCTATTTTGAATCCCCTTCCAAACAGAAGTGCCTTACACCAATTTCCTTGCAAAAAACACTTGCCAAAAGTAGCCCATATGCTTCAGCATCAAAAACACTGCCTCTCAAGGGCCTGTTAGCACGAAGGGCACCTATCACAAGACCTTGATGATCTCTGATGAGTACCCCAATGCCAATCCTTCCTTTCCTCGTTTACACAGCTGCATCCCAATTCACTTTAAGAATTCCTACTACTGGCTTTGTCCATCTGTGAACCCTTGCCATATTCTCAGAGTTAGCACCAACTTCTTTCTGGAGAGCCTCGTTATGAAGAGATAGATATGTCCTGGCCTGGGCAATGACTTCTCGAGGGTGTTTAAAAGCTTTTCCATGCAAGACATCATTTCTTCTCGCCCATATCACCCTCATTGTAATAGCAACCTCATTTAACTCCCTTGGTTCAAGCTTGCCAATCAGTTATGCCCAAATATTAAAGATCAAGTCACTGTGAAAAGAAAACTTTTGCACTTTCTTTGGACCTTGACACCATACATCTTGAGCACCACTACATCCCCATAAAGCATGGCCAGAAGTCTCACGTTCCTGCTTGCATATTAAACAGATGCTATCCTCTACCACCTTCCTCCTTTTCAGATTAGCCATAGTGGGCAGGACTTCACTGCATGCCTCCAAACAAACATTTTGGTGGCAGGAGGTACATTGAGCTTCCAAATAGACCTCCACACTTGGCAGTCCTTTGCTCTGCCTAAAGTTTCTCCTCCTTGCTCTCTTTCCAATTCTTTGCCAAGATAGTATCCACTTTTAACTGTGTAGCTGCCATTAGGAGTAAACTGCCAAGTAAGTTTGTCTTCTCTTCCTCCTAAGCTGATGGGAATTAATTTTATGCCCTCAATTTCCTGATGAGTAAATAGTTAGAGAGGAGAGATTCCTGCCATATCTTCTGTCGAGGATCAATGATGTCACTGACTTTATCACACCAGCAGTCTACATCTCGAGGAGTCATTATCTTTTGTGAAGGTAAAGAGGATATCCATCTGTCTTGCCAAATGTTAATCTTCTGTCCATTTCCAACCCTCCAAATGAGACCTTTTTTTAACAATGTTAAGCCAGCATGTATTCCTCTCCATGCAAATGAAGGCCCATTTCCCAACTTTGCTTCAAGCAAATTATCTTGGTTGAAATACTTTTGCTTTAGAATTTGTGCCACTAGGGATGTGGGATTTTGAAGAATCCTCCATTCCTATTTGGAGAGTAAGGCAAGATTAAAACATCTCAGATCACGAAATCCAAGCCCTCCCATATCCTTCCTGCCACTAAGATGTTCCCAGTTGATCCACTGAATTTTTAAGGAGTCTTCATTGTATCCCCACCAAAACTTTCTTAGAATCTGGTTCAATTTCCTTGTTATAGATGCTGGTATAAGAAACATCCCCATTGTATAGGTGGGAATAGCTTGAAGCATAGTTTTGAGCGCAATATCTCCTTTCCTGCTGTAGAGAGAAATTTAATCCTCCAATTAGTAACTCGAGACCAAGTCCTATCAATTAATGAGTGGAAGGAGGCTATCTTCTTTCTACCCACCAAAGTAGGTAAGCCCAGGTAGTTCTCAAAACTAAAGGTGGAGTGGACACCTGCTAGTTGCAAGATCTGCTGTTGAGTCATCAAGGCAGTGTTCTTACTAAAGTAAATGGCAGACTTGTCCTTGTTTAAAACCTGTCCTGATCCTTTCTCGTATAGCTCAAGAATATTAAGGACACACTTAATTTCCTCATACTTAGCTTGGCAGAACAAAAGGCTATCATCAGCAAAGAAAAGGTGGTTTACTTTAACTGGACCTCTGCCAATAGCAACAGGAGTTAAACTGCCACATGCCTCAGCATGTTTTAGGAGAGAAGAGAGGGCTTCTGCACATAGGATAAATAAATAGGGAGACAAGGGATCTCCTTATCTTAGGCCTCTCGAAGGTACAAACTTATTCTAAGGTTCTCCATTAACAAGTATTGAATAAGAAACAAAAGTGAGGCAAGCTTGTATGATGTGGATCCAATGTGCAGGAAAGTCCATTTTGATCATGATGGCTTCAATGAATTTCCACTCTACCCTGTCATAGGTCTTACTCATGTCCAATTTTAGAGCCATGAAGTCTTTCTTCCCTTTCATTCTAGAGTTCATAGAGTGGAGAACCTCATAGGCTACCAAGGTGTTATCAGATATGAGCCTTCCAGGTACAAAGGCGCTCTGATTGGGAGCAATGATCTGAGGCTGAATATGTTTCAGTCTATTTGCCATGGTTTTAGACACAACCTTGTATAAAACATTACATAAACTTATAGGTTTGTAATCCACTACTCTTTTGGGGCTCTGAACTTTGGGAATATGAGTAATAAAAGTGTCATTAACCTCATTGAGAGAGCCACCATGATTGAGAAAGTTAAGAGCAAAGTTGCAAACTTGTTCACCCACTACCTCCCAGTTTTTTTGATAGAATTGGGCAGGGAAACCATCAGGGCCTGGTGACCCCAAGGGATTCATTTGAAAAACAGCTGCAGTGATATCTTCCCTAGTGAAGGGATTTAATAGCCAAGCCTTCATATCCATGTCTAATTTGGTGTCCATTGCATGCAGACAATGATCAATAGATAAAGGTTGGGATGTAGTGAATAGAGAGGAGAAAAAACCTGTGAATACCTCTCCAATTTCTGACTGATCAGTGACAAACCTTCCTTGAGAATCCTCTATGCTTTTGACTGCATTGATCTTCTTTCTCTGACTTGCTTGCATGTGAAAAAACTGAGTGTTTCTATCCCCATGCTTAAGCCAGTGTTGCTTTGCCCTTTGCTTCCACTTGATATCATTTGCTATAATGGCAGATACCACCTCCTCTTGAATTTGTTTCATAGCTGCCAAGTGCTCACCTGTACCAGAATTCTGAAAGTGCCCAATAATTTGTGTCCCATTTTTTATGATCTGATCCTCTTGTTGCTTAAGAGTTTGCCTCCAGGTCAAGAGACCCTTTTGGCATAGTTCAAGCTGTGTCCTTAGGGATTTGGCCTGACAATCTATTATACCAGCGCATTCTACCAAGCCTCACTCACCACCTTCTGACATTCTTCCTTTATTTCCCAGGCCATCTCATATCTAAAACACCATCTTCTTTTCTTCCTCCCATGAGTAGTGTTGTGTAAATTAATTGACAAGGGGGAGTGATCAGATCTAATAGCAAGAAGTACATTGCAGGCACCATGACAATATAGTTCATTCCATTCTTTATTTCCAAAAGCTCTATCAATTTTTTCTTTAGTAGAGTCAGTACCACTTCTGTTATTCGACCAAGTAAACCTTTGCCCATATGAATGTATATCATTGAGACCACAGCATTCCACAGCTTGTCTAAAGTCCTCAATCTGTTTATATGGTCTACTGGCTCCACCTATCTTGTCACTCTGATGAAGAATCTCATTAAAGTCCCCAGTGCATAACCAAGCTATAGAATTGGTGGGTTTGAGCATCTTAAGCAATTGCCAACTACTGCCTCTCTTCCCTGTGTCAGGATGTCCATAGAAGCCCGTGAATTGCCATGTTGGTCCATCTCCTTTCTCCTAGATCAGAGCACTAACGTGTCATTTAGTATAATTAATGATTTTAACGCTCCAATCATCTTTCCAGAGGAGAGCAATACCCCCACTAAGTCCCATACAATCCACTGCAAAGCACCCATCCATTTGCAAACACCTCCTAACTGCCTCCATTTTCTTTCTTCTACATTTAGTTTCCACTAGGAAAACTAAATTGGGGTACTTTTCCTTAGTCAAATTCCTAGGACCTTAACTGTCCGAGGGTTCCCTAGCCCTCGACAGTTCCACACTAAAATGCTCATTGATCATGGCAGGGCTGGAAGCCAGCCTCTGCCTTAGCCATGGGGATTTCTGTGGTATTATAGCATCTCCTTGTCTTTTTTGAACTAGACTCCTGTAAAGTTGAACTTCTTTTACACCCCCTCGCATACATGTTCCTCGCATTGCACTTTGAACTGTCAACTGGAATTGAGTTACTTTTGCCTTTTGTATTAGTCTCAAGCTCCCGAGCTTTCCTTTTCCATTTCCTCAAAGTCCTCAGCCCCTCAACCTTTGCCATTGGCATGATACTATCTTCACCAGGTAATTGATCCAGAGCCACCCTTTTTTTATCATGTTGATTAAAATCACATACCCCAATAGTGGGTGCAACCATACTACCATTATTAGAAATCTCCCTTGTTCCCCTTTCGAACCCTACTCCCCTCATAGGATCATGAGGGCTATATGTCCCCGACATTAGGTTAGCTGCAAAATCCTCCCCCACATGAAGACCCTGGATCTCTTGAGGGCCACCAGTTCTAAGCACCTAACATCCTCCTGTCCAACAGTAACCTTTGCCTGGTCAGAGAGTTGACTTACGCCCTGGTTTCTAGCCATGGATCCTTAGCAGCTCCTTCTCCTGCTTTTCCTTCAGTAGGTGACTGATTTGTGCCTGCCTGAGTCCCTCCTTCCTTTTTTTCCACTGACACATTCTCCTTTTTCTCTGCCACCTTTTTCGAATAGACTTCTGAAGTACGGTGCAATAACATATATTGGACCATAGTACCCTCTCCCCCTTGCTGACCTGTCTGTTGGTTGTTTCCGCCCTTTGAGCCACCGTATCTACGGCTATCGAAGATGTTTGTGTTCCTGGGTTGTCCTCGAAGCCATGGACCAAACTGAGGTGGGGGCAATGTATCTACTTGTTGAGCATTACGAGATATTGAGCAACCTTTGCCTTTGTGGTTAAGAACTCCACACTGAAAACAAAAATTTTGCAGCCTCTCGTATTTAAAAGAGATCCAGTGTTGTTTGTCATCCAGCCGTAACCATTTCCCTCGTAGTAATGGTTTGTTGAGGTCCACAGCCACCCATACTCTAAGGCATCTTCCCCATGCACGTCCATCTGCCTCTACGTCTACTCTAATTGCCGGGCCTATCGCCTCTACAAACTGCTCACCGAAACCTTCTGTCATGACTGATAGTGGAAGATTGTGGAGTTGTATCCAGAATGGCTCAAAGCGGAACTTCAACCCATCTATGGATTCCTTCTCATCCACCTCCATCATGGTGAGGAGGTGTCTGTCAAAGAACTATGGACGTCCACTCAGCACCTTTTCTTTGTCTTCTATATTCTGAAACTCGATCAAGAAGCACTGATCACCAAGCTCCTTAAAGGTCACCCACCCATCCAACCTCCATATTTGAGACATTGTGATTCTGAATCCTTCACTGTTCACTCCCTTCTCCGTCATAGCCTTCCCAACAATACAATATTTTCCTTTTTTTTTCCCTCTCCGTTGGTGCTCTTCTGCTGGACATGGAAGCATGCACTTTCTTCTTTAGAAAGGTGTAACCTTTCCCAACGTGATGCCAAGTCCTCCTCCTCCATTGCGTCCTACTACCCAAATACACTACCAACAACCAAGAAAGAATCCACCAACTCACCAAAGTGAGACTTAAACCTTTGTTAGACAACAAAGGCACTGGAACCTCACGCTTTAATTACTAAATCAAGCCGCTGATAGTATTCTGGCATACTATGGTGGACCACGACTGAGTTCTTGGCTTGCACATCCACCCTGAACTGAACTGCAATGGTACCATGCATCTGAATGGCCATCTTATTAATTGATCTGATCTTGTCTTGCACTTGAATTTAAGATAGCTTATGTGTCTTATACACATGAGATGCATGACATATACATACATAATTATAATTTCTGAATTTGAACATGATGTGGAATAACATAATCATATGCTATGCTGGATGACATGTTTGCATATGACATGAGTGGTTCATAAATAATGGTTGTAAATGAACTGGCTTGAATGATACTTATATATAAGCTGAACTATGATGATCCTAATTTATGATCAAATCACTTACCACGCAGCGCTATTTCCTGAATCTCACTTCGTAGCTCGTCACCTATACGCAATAATAACAATCACTAAATCTGTCTGGGAATAATATGTACTAATATTCTACTTAATTAAATTCACAATCTAAAATATAGTAAAAAAAAATCTTTTGTTTAACACTATAATCAATAAATCCTGATATTTAAATTACTTAAATACTGATAACATATTATAATGTAGTAGAACAATCGAGCAATTTTAAAATAATTCATAAAAACCCCAAATTCTTAAAATAGGTTTCATTTCTTAACACAATTATTAAATCTTATAAGAAATTTAATAAATATTAATATCATTTTAATACTCTTAATGTATTTCTTTATTTTTCTATTTAAGGTATAGCATAATAATTTTATTAAAATCCTACTAAATAGACAAAGGAAATATTAACTAAACTATTAGGCTCAATATTATACTTTAAAATATATTTCAAATTCTTTAAACACTTCCTTATAAAAATAGTATTTAACTAATATATTTATTTAATTAAAAAACTTACCTTTAAAAATATTAAGCCCAATAAAATTACTAAAACTGTTGTTGAAATAAAATAAGATCAAGCCCAATTTAAAATACAAGTCCATTTAAAGATCATTAGAATTTGTAAGAGTTGAAATCTGGCCCATAATAATATTATTACTACATGAGCCCAACAAAATGAATAAGCCCATCCCCCACACATAAAGGCCTAGGGCCCAAGGCCCATCAAGAAACTTAAGATTCTTTTAGGGAATAAGACACACAACCAAACAAAATAAAGGAAACAAAAACAGAGAGTTTGAGAGAGAGGGAGAGGTCCTGCGATGGGCTCACCGAGAGAGGGTAGGCGATGGAAATGGGCTGCTCGGCGGTTCTGGCAAAAAGCGAGGGTCACGGCGGTGCAACTAGTGACTTCTCTGTGGTGGTGCGACACCGAGAGAGAGAGAGAGAGAGAGAGAGAGAGATTGTTAGATCAAAAACTACCGAAACAACCGAAGGAAGAGGAGGTTGGCTGCGGTCGAGGGCTTACCGGAAGAGAGTGGGTGCATCAAGACTGAGCTGGTCGGCAGTTTCTATGTCGTCGGAGGGGGCTTCGGCGCCTCTTGAGGTGGCAACCGTAGAAGAGGGGCAACAGCTCTGTTTCGAACAATAGGGGTTCACCAAAAATGGTTTCCGTGAAGAGGGTGAGTCGGCTTACTATGTTTGGGGAAAGCTTAGCCTTGGTGGTTGATAGTGGGGGAAAGCTCACGGTATGGAGAAGTATCAGTGGGATGTCTTATGGCCTCGAGTTTATCCTCTCGTATACGGGGTAAGCAAGATTTATAAGTGTAGAAGATAGAGAAAATAAAAGGAAACCTAGAGGAGTAGAAACGTGCATGTGCATGAGAGTGGAGACGTGCGGAGTGGAGAAAAATTACTTATCAACAGAGTCGGTTTCCACTAGAATTTGAATTTACTAAACTAGGGATGAGGATGAATATGAGGTTAGGATTTCAAGTTTGAAAGAAAAATGGGATGAAACTTACGGGTTGGTGGTTTAAAGTGTTTAACTTAGAGGCTAAAAACAAGAGATGAGATTCGGTGGAGATAGAGAAAAATAAATTTTAAATTTCAAACCAAACTCTAGTGAACGTTAATCTGATACAATTTAGTTATCATTATTAAAACAAAACTCTAGCAAAATTTCAAATAAAATTATAATAGTAATTATTAAAATAAAGTAAATATAAATTTTGATAAAACTATAATCATAATAATAATATATTTATAGTAATGAGAAAACATACATAAAACTTATATTATGGCCTAAACTTAGGATCGGGTTGTTACAGAGAGCCCTAGGCGACGAGAATCACCAAGAAGAGAAAGGAGGTCACATGAACCTCGAGACCGAAGATCGAGAGTAGACACAAATTGGGGAAATACACCTTTAGGCAAAATACACACAATCATCGGCGGATATGTAGAGGGTGGCCCGACTTCCTCAGGAAGAAAGACATATGCAAGGCGGGCAATGTATGAAGAAGTCTATAACGTAGAAAGACCTATCAAGCAACTCCGAGTACAGGTATCCCCCACAATATCTTTGGATGAGGGCTGCCGAGAGGTTGTATATCCTCACGACGATGCCTTAGTGGTAACGATGCTAGTAGCAAATTTTACCACGGGAGAATTTTGATTGAGAGTGGAAGTTTGGCGGATATCCTATTCTAGGATGCCTTCAGCAAAATGGGGATTGGTGCAGAACAGTTGAGATCAGCACCAACTATGTTAAAGGGGTTCATCGGAGACACGGTACAACCTATGGGATCCATTACGTTGCCAAGCCACTGCTATGACTGAGTTTTTAGTGGTAAGAACTCGGTTAGCATACAATGCAATCATTGGGCGACCTGCATTGAATTCCTTAAAGGCGATCACCTCAACATATAATCTAAAAATGAAGTTTCCGACAAAAGCTATAATAGGTGAGGTACACGGCAAACAAATCCTAGCCAAAGAATGTTATGTGTAGGAACTCAAGCAAGAACGAGGAGAAGTGAGTATTGTGAATACTTAGGGGGGCGATTTTCCCACTGCCGCCCCAACTACTAATAACTAAATTGGAGACTAGAGATGAAGGCGCTTTGAATCAAGGGGAAGTAGATGAGCCCCTTGAGTTGGTCATCCTGAGAGCCATGTGAAGATAGGGACCAAACTATCAAGAAAAGAAAGGCAGTTGTTGATAGATTTCCTTCTGGACCATAAAGATGTGTTCGCATGGAGTCATAAGGATATGCCTAGGATAGGCGAGGAGATCATCGAACACAAGTTAAGCGTAGACCGAAAGGTGCGCCTAGTTAAGCAAAAAAAGAGAAACTTTAGCGCCGAGAAGTATGAACCAATAGCAGAGGAGGTTGATCGGTTACTGACAGTGGGATTCATTAGAGAAGCACAGTATCCAGAATGACTGTCCAATGTAGTACTGGTGAACAAGTCCAAGGGAAAGTGGTGAATGTGTGTAGATTTCACTAATCCCAACAAAGCTTGCCCGAAAGATAGCTTTCCACTCCCATGGATATATTTGATAGTAGATGCAACAGCAGGGCATAAAATGTTAAGTTTTATGGACGCCTACTCAGGATACAACCAAATTAGGATGAAAAAAACCGATCAGGAAAAAACCACTTTCATAACTGACCAAGGTCTATATTACTATAAGGTGATGTCCTTCGGCTTGAAAAATGCTGGGACAACTTATCAGAGGTTGGTAAACAAAATGCCTAGAGATCAGATTGGGAGGAATATGGAAGTATATGTTGATGATCTGCTGGTAAAAAGTATGGAGTTTGCCCAGCATGCAGAGGACCTTGAGGAGGCTTTTTAGGTTTTGCGGCAATATTGGATGAAGCTCAACCCAACCAAATTTGCATTCAAAGTGCAATCAGGAAATTTTCTTGGATTTATGGTGTCAGAAAAAGGAATTGAAGCAAAGCCTGAGAAACTCATAGCAATAATAGAGATGAAGTCGCCCACGAATCTGAACGAGGTACAGACGTTGGCGAGAAATATAGTAGTTCTTAACAGGATTGTATCCCAATCAACAGACAAATGTCTTCCTTTCTTTCAGGTGCTAAAGAAAGCACAAGATTGGGATAACATGTGTGAGGAGGTGTTTGCACAGCTAAAGGAATATTTGGCTAACCCACCATTACTTAGCCACACCAAACAAGGAGAGCCATTGTCGTTGTACCTGGCAATGACCCTAGATGTTGTATCAGCAGCATTGGTACGAGAAGAGAGGAAGGAACAAAAGCCAGTGTATTATGTAAGCAAGGCCCTGAGGGGAGCTGAGGCCAGGTATCCAAAGGTTAAGTTAGTCGCCTTCGTCGTGGTGGTAGCAACAAGGCGACTACGACCTTATTTCCAAGCCCATGCGATAAAGGTAATTACCTCATCACCTTTACAGAAGATATTACAAAAGCTAGAGACCTCGAGACGCTTGGTCAAATGGTCTATCGAACTAAGCGAGTACGACATCAGTTACATACCTAAAAGCGCTATTAAAGGGTAGATCCTGGCCAATTTCGTGGAAGAATTTTTAAATTTTCAAGAGGGAATCCCTAAATCCCCAGAGAAGAAGCCATGGCGAGTGTATGTGGATGGGTCATCCTGCCGAATAGGGGGAGCAGTTGGTGTATATGCGAAAGTCGTACCACGTCGTACGGTTAGATTTCAAAGTAACAAACAACGAAACCGAATATGAAGCAGTGCTCACCGGTTTAGCAATAACAAGGATGTTAGGGGTAGGAGATTGAAATGAAAGCCAATTCGTAGGTAATGGTCGGGCAAATCACCGGGGAATACTTCGCGAGGGGGATCAAACTCATAAAATATCTCCACCAAGTTTAGGAACAATGCAAATGCCTCAAATACTTTCAAATTGAGAAAATACCTCGAGGAGATAAATTCAAGGCTGATCGGTTCGCACGAGCGGCCTCAGCAAGGCAGGAAGAAGCGTTGCCGTGAAAGGTTGATCTACACGGTAGCCAGTCCAGCAGTAGGAGAGAAAAATTTACAGATTGGAGAGAATACGTCGGGGTAGGCTGATGAAAGTATTTAGAGACGGGTGATCTTCCCCCATCCCAGGAAAAGGCAAGGAAGGTAAAAAGCAGGGCGGATAGGTTTACTATGGTAGACGGGGTGCTTTACAGGCGGAGTTTTTCAAACCCATTATTAAGATGTGTAGCAAAGGAGGAAGCATAATACGTGATGAAAGAAATACACTAGGGGATATGCGGGAGTCATTCAGGAGGACAATCACTCACTGCAAAGATTGTAAGGGCAGGATATTATTGGTCACACACGCTCAAAGATGCAAAAGAGCTCCCAAAAAGGTGTGTCCAGTGCTATATTCATGCACCACTTCCAAACGCACCCCCCGAGGAGTTGTGATCTATAACTTCACCATGGTCATTCGCCCAATGGGGGGTAGACCTAATAGGCCCTATGCCTCACAGCAAAGGAGGAATCAAGTTCATCACCGTAGTCGTCGACTACTTTACGATTTGGGCAGAGGCTGAGGCAATGGCAATAATAACAACCAGAAGTGTGACAAGGTTCCTATGGAAGGCAGTAGTGTGCAAATTTGGGATACCTTAGTGTATCAGTTCTGATAATGGAATGCAGTTCCATTCCAAACATTATTGCCAATGGTGTGCGGAGCTAGGAATCAAAGTCAAGTATTCTTCCCCAGGCCACCCCCAGGTGAACAGGCAAGTTGAAGCAACTAATAAAACTATCATGGGGATATTGAAAAAGAAAATGGGTGACATAAATGGGTTGTGGGCCGATGAGCTCCCAGAGATTTTATGGGCTTACAGAACCACACCAAAAAATCAACGAGCGAAACACCTTTCGCCCTAGCATATGGAAGTGAGGTAATGGCACCAGTGGAAGTTGGGTTACCAAGCTACAGAAGGAAAAACTTTGATCCAGAAACAAACGTAGCAGGGTTAGAAGAAAACCTAGATCTGTTAAAAGAGATAAGGGCAGACGTAGAAGTCAGAGTTGCAGCTTCTAAAAAGAAGGCAGAGCAATACTTCAACAAACGACTGAGGCACAAATCTTTCAAAATTGGCGATTTAGTGTTTAAGGAAACCGGTGTCACCACGAGAGAAGAAGGGAAATTAGGCCCTCGATGGGAAGGCCCTTATGGTGTAGTAGCAAGCCACAGACCGTGAGCTTACCAAATCAAAGATGCCGCGGGGTGTGAGATACCCCACCCATAGAATGCAGAACATTTATGAAAGTACTACATCTGAGGGAAAGATATGTAAATTTTCTTTCATTTGTTAATTTACTTATTGATATCATTTTGCAATAATAAATACCTGCACATTTTTTCCACCTTTATTTGACTTTTTACAACCTCAAATAATGTGGACAAGACCTTTCTCGCCAAAAGGTGACGTGGTCGAGGGACTCTCCCACTAGCCTAATACTTAAAGGTACAACGATCGAGGGATCTCCCGTTAACACCTTCTTGCCCAAAGGTGACATGGTCGACGGACTCTCCCACTAGCCTAATACTTAAAGGTAAAATGGTTGAGGGATCTCTCGTTAACACCTTCTCGCCAAAAGATGACGATGTTGAGGGACTCTCCCACTAGCCTAATACTTAAAGGTACAACGGTCGAGGGATCTCCCGTTAACACATTCTCGCCAAAAGGAGAAGTGGTCGACGGACTCTTCCACTAGCCTAATACTTAAAGGTACAACAGTCGATGGTTCTCTCATTAACACCTTCTCACCAAAAGGTGACGTGGTTGAGGGACTCTCCCACTAGCTTAATACTTAAAGGTAAAACGGTCGAGGAATTTCCGATTAACACCTTCTCACGAAAAGGTGACGTGGTCGATGGACTATCCCACTAGCCTAGTACTTAAAGGTACAACGGTCGAGGGATCTCCCGTTAACAGCTTCTCGCCAAAAAGTGGCGTGGTCGAGGGACTCTCCCACTAACCTAATACTTAAAGGTAAAATGGTCGAGGGATCTCCCATTAACACATTCTCACCAAAAGGTAACATGATCGAGGGACTCTCCCACTAGCCTAATACTTAAAGGTACAACAGTCGAGGGATTTCTCGTCAACACCTTCTCGTCAAAAGGTGACATGGTCGATGGACTCTCCCACTAGCCTAATACTTGAAGGTAAAATGATCGAGGGATCTCCCGTTAACACCTTATTACCAAAAGGTGACATGGTCAAGGGACTCTCCCACTAGCCTAATACTTAAAGGTAAAACGATCGAGAGATCTCCAGTTAACACCTTCTCGCGAAAAGGTGACGTGGTCGAGGGACTCTCTAATACTTAAAGGTACAACGGTCGAAAGATCTCTCGTTAATACCTTCTCACCAAAAGGTGACGTGGTCGAGGGACTGTCCCACTAGCCTAATACTTAAAGGTAAAATGGCCGAGGGATCTCCCTTTAACACCTTCTTGCCAAAATGTGACGTGGTCGAGGGACTCTCCCACTAACCTAATACTTAAAGGTGCAACGGTAGAAGGATCTCCCGTTAACACCTTCTCGCGAAAATGTGACATGGTCGATGGACTCTCCCACTAGCCTAATACTAAAATGTAAAACAGTCGAGGGATTTTCAGTTAACAGCTTCTCGTGAAAAGGTGACGTGGTCGAATGACTCTCCCACTAGCCTAGTTAAAGGTACAACGGTAGAGGAATCTCCCGTTAACACCTTATCACCAAAAAGTGACGTGATCGAAGGACTCTCCCACTAGCCTAATACTTAAAGGTAAAACGGTCAAGGGATCTTCCGTTAACACCTTCTCGCCAAAAGGTGACATGGTCGAGGGACTCTCCCACTAGCCTAATACTTAAAGGTACAACGGTCAATGGATCTCTCGTTAACACCCTCTCGCCAAAAGGTGATAGGTATAAAAAACGTATCTTTAAGCATATTACTAAGAAATAGCAATGGGTGCTTAAAATCAAATAAACAAAATTTCATGGGATCCATTAAGTTAAATTGTTCCCTTGCGGGTTACAAAGCTTTAAAAATAACAACACAAATATCATAACATACAAAGTGTTAGGAAAAGTTAAAAAGTTCCCTTACGGGATACAAAGCCTTAAAAAAAATAAAAGTCTTGGGATGGGGGAGGGAAAGCATCTGTCATTTCAGCCCGACCAAAGGAGTCACAAACATGCAGAGCAACCTCATTGGCACAAATAGATTTCCAGTCCAAAGTGTACAGGTTTGTCTCTGGTTTGCAAAGGAGAAGCTCGCGAAGTTGTTTTACACCAAGTTTAAAACCAATACCCCAGGCTCGCGCCCGAACTTTGGGAGCGGCTGCTAGTTGGGGAAGAACCCGATTGAGGTCTTGTTGGGAATCCTCCAAGTTGAGAGCAAGCTCAGACACTTTTTTCTCTAAAATAGAGATTTTCTTTTTAGCATAATCAACAACTGCGCAATGTTGAAGATACTCATTATCACTATATTTGAGATATTTCTTCACCTCAGTCAATGTCTTTTCTGCCTTAGCTTTCATGCCTTCCGCCGCACCTAACTTTATGATTTGCTCTCCCCACTCATTTTCTAGGGAGACCAGGTGAGAGGCGTAGTCAGACTTGGCCACCGCCACCTTCACCTCTTCAAGCTCTACCTTTCCCCTATCATGGCTGGCAACCGAGTCATCTCGCTCTTTCAAAGCAAGCCCTAGTGACCAGTTCATCTCCCTCTTTGCGAGCAGCAAAGTCATCTCGCTCCTGCTCAACGGTCTTCACCTGGTTTAGGAGGGTAGCAAGATCATCTCGCTCCTTCTTGAGTATAGCCACTTCTTGACAATAGTAATCGGCATCCACAGTAGAACTTGCCAACTCTCCCTAAAGTGAATCAATCTAGGCACGAAGAGCAGCCAATTCATCATCAACCGTGCGGGAACGAGCTTCCAGCTGGGTCAACTCATTGGCCATTTGATCATTTTCCTCCTCTAGGTGTAATCTTTCTTCCACCAAGTCGACAGCAAGGCGATTGACCTCCTAAAAAATAAAATATATATATTTTTTCAGAAATGATGAGAAAAATATAGAGAAGAAAAGTGGGTACAACAAGATTATTGGCGCAAAAATATTCTGGAGATGTTGAACGGCGGCGTTGAAAGCCTCTTCACAGCGAGCATGTGAGGACGACGAGGAGCCTGACAGATGAGGGCTAGAAGATCCTCTCGAGTTAACGGCCTGAAAAGGGGTATTAGCAAAAAGTCCCCAAGGGGAAGCCCCATTGGCTTGACCAGGCGAAATGATAGAAGGGATGCTAACAGGTACCTCAACATGAGGACCCAAACACTCTTCTGCTTCATCCCAATGAGATAGTCCCTGATTAACTTGAAGTTCTTCCTCAGGAACAAGTAAGGATGGCTCGCCTTCTCCCCTAGGAGAAACACTAAAGGAAGGAGAAAGGATCAAAACCTTGCTCCTGCTAACAAGAGAAAGGGCTAGAAAAACAAAAGGCAAGTCAGGAGTAACTCCACCAGATATCATTGAAGCAAGAGGCGAGCCAGAGCCTACTGCTGCTTCCTCGACATATTCCTCCTCAACATGCTCCTCCTCGACATTTTCCACCCATGAAGTTTCCACGGGAACATCAAGGGACCAAGCAGTGGCAAGCGGGGACAAAGGCAATGTAGGCAGAGGAGCCTCGAAGGATTGGAAGTCCGCTTGAGTAGATGGAGGCACCCGCAAGTTAGGATTCAAAAGGATGATGTCATCCTCCCCTAGAGGGCTGTCATCGCCTTTCTTTGGAAAATAATCCGCTGATATGTTTGAAGGCTGAGCAACGGCCGCAATAGCAGCTTCCGCCGCAATTATGACCTCAAGGTCCTTTTTAGCTAAAGATATCACATCATCCATGGAAAGAGTTGATGGCGCTATAAAAGTAGTTAGTTTACTCAGTTTCTCCCGAGGAACTGCCAACTTTGTGCTCCCACTCACCTGAGATGTCTTTTCACTCGGTTTTGCCCAAGGGAGAGCCAATTTAATACCTCCACTCGCCTAGGGCGTCACTTCGCTTGGTTGCTCTTAAAGAGGAGCCAACTTACTACCTCCACTCGACGCAAGAGGGAGCAAGGAGCCACGCTTCGATGAGATGGACTCATCTAAACGAGGTGAGACCCGAGCCCTCTGGAGTTTTCTCTTCTTTGGTCCATTTATATCAAGGCGGTTTCTCCTTTTTAAATCACTCACCGGTGGGGGGCACCCAAAAACTCACATCATGATATATGGGCTTGATTGGGAACCATCAAGAACTTTTCAATGTTGCTAGGGGTCAAAAGTACATTCGAAAAGCATAAGTGGGAATGAGCCTGCGCCCAAGAATCTACTAACTTCACAAGGACCTCCTCACGTGGGGAAAGAATAACCTCAAAATCATCCCCATCAGGAACAAGAGACCAACATTCCCTAACAGGAAATTCCCAACTAGGATCTTCATTGGCAGGAAATTCTCAACCCAAGCCAGTGAGCAAGAAAAATTTGTTAGTCCAATCTTTTACATGTGAATACTTGCGCTCTAATTCAACCAGTGTCTTACGAGATCTAAAACTACAAAGGTTCCCATCCAAACACCTTAACCCATGAAGGGACAAAAATTCACTGGTTGTTAAGTTTGGCTACTCATCACCCAAGGGTTCCAGTACTTTTCACCACAAAACACAACAAGCCATCAAAATTCTCCAGGCATCAGGCACCAACTGAGTAGGGGCAAACCCTAGGACGTCTAACACATCGCGGACTGGTCGCACAAATGGCAATCAAAGCCCCATAGTAAACATGGCAAAGTAAAGGGCAACAGAAACTACCATACATTTTGCATCAATAGATTTTTTATTTGGAGTGGGTACCTTCAAAGCAACAAAATCGGGAATGTTGGAGTTGTTTCAAGCGTTCTCCAGTTCGCAATCAAAAATAGTTGAGACCATCGAGAACCCGCAAATATAGACACCGGAGGAGCAACAACTATTCGAGTGGATAGGTCGCGGGGTGGTGAAGAGTCGCAAGCAAAAACCACAGCCTTGCCTTTGGAAGAAGAAGAAGCCGTGAATGAAGGAGAGAAGTTGCGAGAGAAAGAAGGGAAAGATCGCCCAGAACAGTAAGCAAGAACCCAGAAAACTAAACAATAAACGTAAAAGAGAAGGAAGTTTAAAAGAGGAGGGAAAACAAGACCCAAGGAGTATTAAATAGGAGTTGAGGTGAGTTGACAATTGATGTGCAAAGGAGGTGAAGGCAAAACGACACTCTGACACATGCCTCGATTAGTGAAACGACGCCTGAATTCAAGTCTCATCACACCACGCATAATGAGACTTCATGGGATAACTGGAGAGGACATCTCAACCGACTAGCCCCATATGGGCCTGGGCCATTGCCTATTCCTGAAACAAGCCCCACTACCGAAGAGACCAATCAATATTGAGAGGGCCCAGCCCACTGCCAACACCGACTGGGTAACCACCCAGCAACAATAGAGGATAAAAACGATTACAATTCAAATTCATTAAATGATGAATCCTCATCTCCAAGTTTGAATTTGAATAATATATATATATCTATTATCATTTAAACAATAGAACGGTTCAAAAGCTCTATATAAGAAAAGAACCTAGGTACATAAAAGGGATATGATTCTTTCATATTAAAAGTTATTCACGGTCATTGACTTAGGCATCGGAGGTGTTCCCTCGAACCCTCAAGCCGCCTTACTCTTTGGTTGCAGGCGATAAGTCAGCAGTGTTGGTGAAACACGTCCATAACAATATATATAAGTTCAAGGAAATCTCCCACATTGAAAATTCAAATTTCCTAATAATTTCCATTTTCTCGCGTATGAGCGACGACCATTGCAAGGAAGACCTTCACAATTAAAAAGAGGTTGGGAGTAAACACCAAATACTGCCAGCAAAATTAAAACTGCCAATAATCATCTCAATTGCTTAACTTATAAAATTACAAAAAAATCTTATTAATTATTTGCATCTTTCTTAGACACACTTCGAATCTTATATACATCTCATTAATTTTGATTTAAAATTAACAGACACCTAAATAAATAAGAGACACAGAGCAAGATATATTTATTTAAAAAATAACACAAATCACATGATTATCTAAAACAATGACAATAAAAAAACAATGAGGGCTTGACTTATGAAGGTTGTAAAATGTATGGTGTGGGATGATAAGTAACATAACCCATATAATAATGTTAGTTACAAAATCTAACAATAAGTCTCGCGTAGACCCTTTGTAAAAAGGTAAGTTCCATTAAAAAAAGAATATTTTTTTTTTACACTTTTTTTAAGTGGGATCTGATTTTTTACGAAGATCTGTGCAAAACTTATCTATTTAGTACATGTACAAATCATTTCTCATTCTCAAAAGGCAGGTTTCCCAAACAATATTAATTAATTCAGGCTACAATAATACATAAACTTTGTTGTCCATTATTAGGTGTAACAGCCCGCTAGAAATTCATTGGCGGAATTTCTTTTGACTTTAGGAATCTCATGAAAATCCCATAAGTTTTTACGAATCGACCTATTGCATAGGTTTTAGTCTGTCAACATAGTCAGTGTTATCACTCACTATGCTGCTAGAAATATGAGTTTTATTTATTTGAGGTGGTTAGAAGTGTCAGAATGCATTATGGTCTACGCCATTACACTGAGTGGATTATTTAGGATTTTATGGCACAATATCCTATTTTCATAATTCCGGACGAAACGTCTGTTGGAAATTGTGAAATTATTTTTAGGGGCACTTCGAGGTTAAATTTTGGAAAAAAATTTTCACTATAGGTTAATATGAATATTTAGGAATTTTTAGTACTAATTTTATAATTCTTTTTTTTTCGAAGTGAATAGTAACCTCGGTAAACACACCAATTGCAGTGTTTCAAAATCTCAGTGTGAAATGTCCAAATTAGATTAGAGAAATTTTATTTGGACACTTGGCAAGATCTTAGCCACACTTAGTGAATAATATTAGACACTTGGCACCATGAGGAGCGTTTGATGGATTTGAAGGAATCAAGCTGTGAAATCATGCCACTTAAGCAAAACTTTGTTTCATCTGATCAACCAAATTGTGCCAGACCAAAGAGGTTTTCAATCCTAGTGAAACCCTAAATGGTGGGAATCCAATTGAAAGCCCAAAAGCTTTGTTGAAATCGAAACCCTAAATGGTTTCCCCAAAACCCTAAAGTTGGCCTCTAAATCCTTTCTAATCCGATTTCTAGTATTGTGTTTAATCACTTGATTAAATCACTTCCACATGCTATTAATCCTTCAAATTTGTGTTAGAACATCATTATCCAACCTTGTTAACCTTGAAAAATTGATTGGGCCAAATGATATTGGATTTGGGCTTGATAGCAACCCAAACCCTCTTTAAACCTCAAAATCTAGGCCCATTCGGTTTAGGCCCTTTAAGGCCCACGAAATTGATCACCATTAGCATTGCTTCATGGCTAAGTTTTGTACCCCCACTTGGCTGGCCAGATCTGTACAAGAAGGGCCTAGAAGGTTCTTGAAATACATAGCAAAAGGGCCACCTCACTCATTCACTCTTACACTCCACCTTAAGAAAAGATCTTGGACTGATTTTTATGAGAAGAAAAGGCCAACACTCAACCTTCACTTCAGTCCTATCACTCTCCATAACTTGTGTAAGAGCCTCTCCAGTCCACTTCCCACGAAAAGCAACTCTCCTTTACACTTTTCCTCCATAGAACACAAAAGATACTCTCGGACAGTTTTTCGTACCTCTTTTGGACGCCTGTTTCAAAGCTTTTGTAAGTATTTTCTCGCAAAGTTTCCTTCATAAAAGTTGTTTCTTTTGGAGTCTAGTTTACGTGGATATCTTATGCGTTCCATTTGGAGATCATTTGATTGGTCAAAAGTTGTTTAGACCCCAGAAAGGTCATTCTGGGCGATAAACTGGAGAGTGTGTTATATTTTGGAGTTTTTGACCAAGCTAATGAATAGATCTTGGTCCGAAATTTTTATGGAGTACTGTTAACATGTGTATATGATTATTGGTTGAGGATTCGTTGCATGATTAAAAGTTTTGGTGAAATATTTTCTTAGGTCTAGAAACTTAGAAACTGGAAGAGGAAAAACAGTTTCTGTTTTGAGAAAGTTTAAATCTTTTATGGTTTAATCTTATTCCAATGGCTTTGATATTTTTATTGGAAGATCCTAAGCATCTTATATACATGTTAGAATGTTATTTTGAAGATATTTGATGTTAGTTTCGAACATATGAAATTTTATGGAAGGAGATATTCGGTTAGGCCAAAGTGATGATGTTCTTGGCTAAATTTATGTTTTGGTTGATGTTTACCCATGTGATCTTGAGTTTGAAGCTTGGATCTGTTTTAGGACACCTTTTTGAACCATGTGATGTTTTGGTTTGAAGATCACTTTTTTATAAGTCATGGATCAAGAGGTTGATCAAAACAAGTTAGAAACAAAATTCTGTTTTGAACTTTGAAGAGAAACCAAAAAGTTCAAGTATGGTTTTAGTGATTTTGATGACTTTTGTTCATGATTCAAAACATGATTATTCTTAAGAATATGTTATGAGTGTAGTAGAAGAAAAATTTTGGTTTAATCATGAGTTTTGAGATTTGAAAGAATTACAACAAAAAGCAAAGGAAATAGCCTTTGTAAGTTTCGGCCATATAGAGTTTTGATGGTTGTGTTTAGTTTTAAATTTTTATGAATTGATATTTGAGTTTAGGACAAAATTTACATAAGGTATGTAAATTTTGGTGATTTTTGAAGTTATGATGCAAAATCCTTAAGTTAGGGGTAAAATGGTCATTTTCCCACATGTAGAGGGTAAAATGGTAATTTTACTCTAAGTTGATATTTTTCCATATTCCTAATTGTTAGTGATTAAGTTCTAATTTTTAGAAATCACTACTTTCAGTTTCCCGTGATCGCACTTGAGTTTTGTCTCGAAGCGCGAAGATCGAGGTAAGTTAGCTTTTAACTTACTATCAATTTAATGTGTATGTGTGATAAGTAAGGGAACTAAATTGTATGTATGCATGTTATCATATGTGCCATGCCAAGTCATTACATATTTATCTGTTACACAGAATTTATTCTGTCATGAATTATTCATCTGTTACACAAGATATTCTGTCACGTATTGCTATACATGCTATACATTGCAAGTATGTCATGTTAAGTTAAGTATGCCATCTGTTACATGTATTTCTTGTCATGTAATATTCATTGTCACATGTTACGCCACGTTAAGAAATGTTGTCTGTTATATGGTATGCCATGTTACGAAATGTTGCATGTTACATGTATGACATGTTATGAAATGTTCTCTGTTACATTTATGTCTCGAAGTATGTCATGTCTGTCGTCCTACGTTCATGTCACGTTATGTTACGTCAAGATTTCTGTCTTTTATGTCACGTTCATGTTACGTCACGTTACGAAATGTCATGTCTGCCAGTTAAGTCATTCATGTCAATCACGACCCTAAGCGCTAGGATGGGGTAATATCCTAGTGGAACTCCTTTGTTCACGCTGGAGTGTCTAAATAGGTGTGAAATTCCCTGGGTTGACGAAGTACAGTCAACAGGTTGCGAATGGGGCCTAATTAGCTGGTCACCGGAGCGCGCCAGGCACTAACGCCGATGGTGCCACACATTATGTTATGTGTGTCCACAGCAAGTGTGGCACAAACAGATAAGTCATGGGGCCACAACAACTGTGGAGCATGAAGTATGGGGCCACAACAACTGTGGAGCATACACTACGTGAGACACAGCAATTGTGACACGTAGAATACGTGGGGCCACAACAACTGTGGAGTACGTATTAACGCACTCACAGCTGGTATAGAAACCTGTGATGTGATGCGGTAATCGGCAGGGACACACGGCTCAAGGGGACCTGTGTAGCACCCATATGGTCACGTTAATGATTAAGTCTATTGAATAAGATTCCAAGTTCAAGTCATGTTTCACGTTATGTTATGTTCAAGTTTACGTTCACGCAATCATGGTAATCCCATGAGACAAGAATATGTTCCAAGTTCATGTTATGTTATGTTCACGTTTACGTTATGTTCCAAGTTCACATTTATGTTATGTCATGCTCAAGTTCAAGTTCAAATTATGCATGTTCACGTTCATGTTATGTTTCAAGTCCAGGTTATGTTTCAAGTCACGTTCATGCTAAGCTTCAGTTTCAGTTTAAGTTATGCCAGTTATGTTATGTTGTATGTCAAGTTATGCTATGATTACTTACGATTTGATTATGCATTCATGCTTTTACTGCCATGCATGCATCATTAACCTGTGTGGAAGTTTCCTGTTAACTTGCTGAGATTTGTAATCAAATCTCACTGTGGTAGTCCCAACTACCATTCCCCCCGAATGGTAGATTTTGTTACAGGATCTGAAGGAGAATCGGGAATCGACCAACTGGAAATGGTCGACTAAGCGACGATGCGATGTAGGTGTTAATACAGTAGTTACCTCAGATTACTACTTGTATTTGTAGAGTTCAATCTCCATCACTCTTTTGATCACAACCATATGGATTAATATTGTGATCTCAGTTGTTTAGTATGTCATTATGTATGAAGTATGTTTTAAGTATTTGGGATATTTCGGTTTGGTGCATAGTATTGCTAAAAAGAAAAATTATCCGCTGCGAATATTGCATAATGCTAGATGCATGTTAGGAATATTGCATCTTATATGTCATGAACAGGGGCAGGTAACCTTGTGTTGCATGTCTCGACGCTTCAAATGTCCGTCCGATCCCAAGCAGAATTTGCGGGCGTCACATTAGGGGTGTGCATCAGGACCGGATTTTTTCCCGGTCCGGTCCGGAACCCGGAAACCCGGGTGCATCCGGGCGGTTATCCGCCCGGATTACACCCGGGCGGTTAATAAGGTTCCGGATCCGGTTCCAGATCCGGTTATGTGACCCGGTTACGGATAACCGGGTCCTTTAAAACGAAAAATCCGCCCCATTTCAGTTTCTTCTTCTCGGCGTTCTCGCATCGATTAGGGTTTGCACTTACCCATCCTTAGCAGCTTTCTCGTCTCGACGTTTCTCGAATCCGCCTTCTCTCTCGGTCTCGAAGTCCTTTGCAAACTTGCAGCTCTCTCGTCTTCTCGAATCCCTTCTGGCCTTCTCTCTCAAGTCTTTCCAATTCCCGAACCCCTTCTGGCCTTCTCTCTCAAGGCTCTGTTCTCTCTCATGTTTTTCGACCTCACCGAAACACGAAAATAGAAACTTCGAAGCTCTTAAGGTATTTTCCTTTGCTCTGTTTTATGGCATTATGCCTTCTATTTTCGTATGCTTTTGATGATGTTTTCCAGTTTTGGGTTATCTTTGTTCTTCTGCCTCTCATTTTCATTCTTATTGCTGGATTAAGCAAGGAATTAAGCATGATGCATGCCATTTTCATGCTGCATTATGCCATTTTCATGCTGGGTTATCTTTGTTTATCTTGTTGCATGCTTGGGATCGATAAAGATGGAAGAACCCTTTAGTACTCCTTCACTTAGCAGCTTTCATCACTACTTTAATATTCCTTTATATTTTTCATAAAAAAATAACCAAGTAGTACTGTGATTGAAAATTATCAACATTTTTTGTCTTTTTATTTGCTCTCAAGGTGGTGGGGAAAGAAGTAAAAGCTACTTTTAGTTTCTGTTAGGGTTTTCAAAGGGTCAAAGAGTATTCAACAAATTTGTAGAACAAAACAAAGAAATGGGAAGATCATTTTCAAAAGAAAATGACCCATTTTCATGATCTCCATTATACTTTTGCCATTGATGCACCTTTGAAATGCTTTTGCTATATTTTAAGTAATTGTATAGCCCACTAAAAACAATCATTACCATGTTTTGATCCATATTAGCAAGCTTAGGTCACTCAACATGTGTTACCACCAAGTGGGAAAATTGCTTGATCCATACTACTTAATTTCAGCTTTAATTAACAATGCTAATCGATCGAGTTGGTGTGTGTGTGTGTGTGTGTGTGTGTGTGTATATATATATAGTGGAAGTTAAACCTAGATCAACTCGAATAAGCTTTAATTAAAGCAGTTCCATCATGCACCAATAGTTCCTCAGAGTCTCTGTTATGTGAAGTATATCTTTAACACTCCCAAGTGGAATCAATTTGTAGATTGTTGATGCATTTTTTTTTTTTTTTGTTGTTGTCAAGGTTGGATGTATGGTTGCATGATTTATAGTGGTGCTAGGTGGATTGTTGTTTAGTTCAGTGTGTTTATTTAGAGCTTGAAATGGAAGTAAAGAGGCAAAGAGCAGAAATTAGAAAAATGAGAGAAACAGTGAGGTCCCTGTTGCCTCGAAAGTAAAGTCTCCTTTGCTTCTACCTCTTGCACTTAAATTACAGCTTGTTATAGGACTGCATGAGTGGAGTGAAGAAACAAAATGGCCTTAAATAGTCAATAAATATTTTAAGACATCCATATTTTAATTTTTAATCATTGCGGTCCACGGGCTAGGGCCATGAACCATCATCAGACGGTTCACATTTAAGATAGTTAAACCATCTGTTAGCAAGGTTTAAATTATTTGCCCCACTCATGCATGAGAGAATAATAGGCCAGAATGATCAAACCAACTTGCAGGCAGCTACGTTTAGATGTGGAAGTGATCTTAAATAATTTGTAAATAACAATAAAAAAGTAATAAATAATAATAGAGAAATAGTAAATAATTTGTAAATAATAATAAAGTATCGCCTCCCAAACCAAAAACTTTCGTAATTCCAGTCCATCAAAGCAACAAACAACAACCTGAGATTAGGGAAAAAAAAAAACCCAGAAGCCGTGATTTACAGTTGGCTAAAATATCCTAACAGTGCTTGTGGTTGGTGAAGCTGACTGCATACTACCAAAAATATTAAAATAAGAAACGATCAAGCGATATAAGAGTTCCATTGAGATTCAAGTAGTGCGCAATAATCTGCACCATATACTTTGCTTCGTAAAAGAATTTCAAGAGCTCTAGCAGCTAATTAAAGGAAAAATGGTGGTCACCAACACAGCTGATCAAGTTTCGGCTTTGGTTGAATCTGACTACGACCGCTTTAATATTTTACGTAAAATGGTGGTTACTCGTTAGAAAAGAAAAAAGAAACGAGGTAGATGCCCATGATGGAACTGCTTTAATTAAAAATCTGCACTTAATAGTATAACGTGTTGATGGCCAAAATTCTTGATATTCAAATCATGTACGATAATCAGATTACTTGATTGTGAATCCAATATCAGATTACTATTTAACTTAACCAATCAGACTTTCCTTATTGAATAAACATCATACTTATTATGCTTACTTTACATGTAATTCCTGGGAGACACCTCACTGTTCCACCTACAAAAATAGCTTACACTTCATTGTTCCATACCTTACATGGCTGGAATACGTATGTACAGCTAACTAACCTGTATATATACTGTCATTGTTGGTTTTGTCTGTTTTGTTACTTAAGAATGATCTAATTGGCCAAGCTTGTTTGATATTTGCTGTCATTGTTGGTTCTTATTATATTTGCTGAAATATATACATTATTTTTTATGTTTAAAACAGATGGAATGTAGTTTTAATAGTAGTGTTGGTGGATCAGCGCCTATTTCATTGGACATGGAGGAAAACACTAGTCCTTTAGTGCCTTCCTCTATGAATACCCAAAACCCCACACAATCTCTCCCCCCAAAGTCGAAAAGAGCCAAGAAGGCTACGAACCAATCTCTTGTATGGGATCATTTTACAAGAGTTGAACCTATTGATCCCATTGCACCCAAAGCTCAATGCAATTATTGCTTTAAGATTTATGGATGCCATTATAAAAATGGTACTTCATCAATGTCACACCATCTAAGATATTCTTGTCCGAACTCTCCCATTAGAGAGAATAAAAATCTTGGGAAAGATAAATCACCATCACACACTGGAGTTAGGATGGATGGTAAATGATCTAGTCCTCAAGTGTTAGGACAATATGATCGTGAAAAATTAAAGGCGATGATTTCCAATTTGTTTATCCAGTGTGAATTGCCATTCAAGGTTATAGAGCATCCGGCATTTGTTAAACTTTTGGGTTATTTAGAGCCTAGACACACTTTGTCATCCCGAACCACCTTCCAAAAAGAGTGTATTAGTTTATACAAGGAGGAGAAGCAAAAGTTGAAGGCATTGTTGAGTAGTCAAAGAGTTTGTTTGACTACCGATATATGGACATCGGTGCAAAACAAGAATTACATTTGTGTTACATGCCATTATATTGATCAAAGTTGGGTATTACACAAGAAAATTATAATGTTTTTCAAAATTCTTAATCATAGGGGTGAGACAATTTCTTGGATGTTAGAGTCTTGTTTGGCGGATTGGGAGATTAACCGCATTTGTACGATCACCATGGATAATGCATCCTCCAATGATGTTGCTATTGATCATGTGAGGAGGAACATAAGAGATAATGAGTTCACAATTTTGGGAGGTGAGTTCATACATGTGCGATGTGCTGCACATATTTTAAACCTCATTGTATGTGATGGTTTAAAAATTATTCATGATGCTGTAAATAAGATTAGAGAAGCAATTAGATTTGTGAGGTCCTCACCGGCTAGGCTTGATATGTTTAAAACGTGTGCAAACGAGCTGAATATTATGTGTGGAAAAATGGTGTGTCTAGATGTTCCTACCAAATGGAACTCAACATACATAATGCTTAGTATTGCTGAAAAATACGAAAGAGCTTTCGTACTAATGGGAGTGAAGGAGTCACAACTTTTGGCGCCTCCGTTTGAAGATTGGCAAATGGCTCGTATTTTTATTAAGTTTCTAAAAGTTTTTTATGATGCCACTTTGAAAATCTCTGGCTCATTGTATGTGACCTCTAATATGTTGTTTCAACAAATTTGTACAATTGAGAACACTTTGAACAACATGGGTCAGAGTGAGGATGATATGTTGATGAAGATGGCTTCTACTATGAAACTTAAGTTTGATAAATATTGGGGGAAAACAGATAGGATGAACATGATTGTTTATGTAGCTTTTGTCCTTGACCCTCGATATAAGATTACAGCCTTGTCATATTGGTTAAAATGTGCAAAGGGGATGAATGCGGAGATAGAATTGAGGCCAAAGTAAGATTGCTCATGAATCGTTTGATTGAGCAATACCATGAGTTTTATGGGCTAGGTAGTGGAAGATCAAATATGGCCCATAGAAGTTCCTCAAGCATTATTGTTGATGACCTGGATTGTGAAGATTTTGATACAGCTATAGAGCAATATCTTGAGAAGCAAAACAGTTCAGTACTTAGCTCGGACATGGATAGGTATTTGTCAGATGTGATTGAACCAAAAATACCCGAGTTTGATATTTTGGATTGGTGGAAGAAGAACTCATTTAGATATCCCATCCTTGCGGAGATCGCACGTGTTGTATTGGGCATCCCTATTTCCACCGTCGCATCCGAGTCCGCATTCAGTACCGGTGGACGTATAATAGATCCATATCGAAGCTCATTAGCTCCGGAGACTGTCCAAGCACTAATTTGCACGCAAAATTGGTTGACTTGTGAACCACTTAGTTCTTGGGAGGTCGAGGAGCATGTAGAACGTGTTGACATCGAAGGTAAACACTTTTATTTGTTAAGTTTGATTTTTTATTATTAATTTATCCATTTAACTTATATCTTTACATTTTTTTCTGCTTAAGGTAACTCTCTTCCTTCAACTTCAACAACTTAAGCATATTGACTCCCACCCTATGCATTGAAAACTCTCCTTATGCAGTAAGTTATCGGAACCATGCCATTTTTAATTTAAATAGATCATGAGTTTCTTAGTTCTTTGTATTAATATTTGTGTCTTTTTTCCAAAAGAAAGAAGTTAGGTATTAGCCATTTTGCTTTGCTGCTGCCTACTCTTGCTTTGCTGACTATCATCTCTGAGTTGAGTAAACTTAGATGGGAACCAGGCTTGCAGAGTTGGGTTGGTTTCAAGACTTAGGAGCATTGGTTGGCAGGCTTTTTAAAGGTTGTTTCCTGGCAGTGACAACTTGTTTCCTTATAAATTTCTAGGTGGTTTCTGTCATTTAAGGAAAGAACTTTCCTAATTTGTCATTTTATAAGAACTTGTTTCCTGGCATCATCCTGTTTTATTTTCTAAGTTTTATTTTGTGCAGAATTATCGGCGTTAGAAAACTTGGAGAGGTTGAATTTAAGTAGCAAATTAGCAATCGTCTCACTGAAGGTACGTATATATGTGCATTTAAACTTGAGTTTTTTTAGATTCTTCAATTAAGAAATAGCATTTTTTTTTTTTTTTTGGTGAAGAATATAATATATCATGAAGAAATCGAAGGGCCTCTTTCTATATATATGGATCTCTCGCTACAATAATTTCAAACTAACAAATGTGTTCCTTCATTATGTGATATAGAAATGGCTAATCTAAGCAACTTGGAGGTCTTGATCTTGCGAGATAACCAACTTACTGGAAGATTACCAATCCAAGGTAATAACTGATCCATTAATATCCAATCAAGGCTAAGATAAATTATGCAAGTTATATAATGAGAGGGAATTTGTGAAATTTCTCTTTAATATCAATCCTTTTTACCTTTCTAAATTATATTTTTTTTCATACTTTCTGTCTTCAAATATGCACAGGTTTTTAACAAAGATATAGACAAAGACACAGTTGTCTTGCTTGCAGCCAGAGCAGCAAGACAGGAAAATCAAGATGCTATTGATGCAGCCATCACTAACATGCTTGCTGATCCAAAGGGAATATGGGTTGCATTTGGTCTATTTTGTAAATTTATTTCTTTTGTTCTTTGTAAATTTATATTTTAGTTTAATTAGTTGTGATGTATTATTTTTTCTTTTGTTTTTTGTAAATTTATGTCTTGCATTGTGATGTAACAACAATATTATTTGTTTTACACTTTTATTTATTTTGCTTTTTTATTTATTTTGTTTGTTAATTTATTATCAGAATTAAAAAAAAAAAACTAAGTGCTATAAAAATATTTTTTTAAGTTTTAAAGTCTTTTTAAAAAAATAATAATAATAAACCCGGATTAAATCCGGTTATAACCCGGATTAAATCTGGGTTATAATCCGGATCCGGATTAAATCCGGATATCCGGTTACAATCCGGATATCCGGATTGAATCCGGTTATCCGCCCGGATTAAATCCAGATTAATCCGGGCGGATAACCGCCCGGATTTTAACATCCGGATCCGGTTATGGCCGGATATCCGGATCCGGATCCGGATCCGGATCCGGATGAACACCCCTATCCATTATATATATCTCCTTATACTTAAAAGAGTCTATCGGATGATGAACATGAATGAACAATAATGAATAGTTTGTCCATTATATATATCTCCTTATACTTAAAAGAGTCCATCGAATGATGAACATGAATGAACAGTAATGAATAGTGTACACTTCCGTCTTCCACTTATGTCCTTGATCTGTACAACCTCATACAATCACAGCAAACATAGACCAAACTCACCGTAAATCATATCAAAATCACAGTAGGATGATCACAAACTCACTGTAAATCATCTTAATTCTACAAAATCACAGCAATCACATCAAACACAGACCAAACTCACCGTAAATCATCTCAAAATCACCGTAGGATGATCACAAACTCACCGTAAATCATCCTAATTCTATAAAATCACAAAATGTACAAAATCACAAAATGGGAGAGGTAGAGGCTAAGCTGGGCATGGGGGAGTAGGGGAGATGCCGTGGAAGGCTGGTGGTGGCATCGTGGGCTGTAGGCGGCAGATCTAGGCCGTCGTGGTGGTGCGGTGGCATGGGGTTGACTAACAACGGCACTACGGAGAGAAACTCGTGTGTGGAGTGGCACTGCGTAAGTCGAGCTAGGGAGGAGCTACGGGGGATGGGTTCCATGGAAGTGGCCCACAGCGAAAGGGGAACTCGATGGTGGTGCTTGGTGGAACTGGGGCTAAGCCGCAGTGGCGCAAGGGTGGAGAACCCATGCGTTGAGACCCATTTCAGGTTGCTCGCATGCAACTAAGGGAGAGGCTGCCAAGGCACTTCGACGATGGGGTTTGGTCGCCGATGTGAAGGGAAGCCGGTGAGGTGGTCGGTGATGCCGCAAGGTGGCGCACGGTGGCACTGGGCTACTTGACGGAGGAAATCGGGTGAGAGAGAGGGAAGACGTGAAGCGGAAGGAGAGAGAGTGAGAAAGGGTAAATGAGGGGAAAATGAAAGTTTTGGAGATTTAAATCTTAACCCTTCGTCTTAAGTATCATATTTGATCCAACGGTAGAAATTTAAATGCTGATTTAAACTATTTTAAAATAAATAATTAAAATATAAATACCATATCATACATAAACTATCAAATTTATTTTATAAAATACTAATATTTCATCATTAAATAAATGATGAAATAGTGTTAAATATTTTTTAAGTAAAACCATATAAATAATTAGAGTTTTAACATAATTTAAAGATGATAATATTCTTAATTAACTAAATTATGCAAACTTCCCTTGGACGTTACTCTATTACTAGTGTGTGTGTGTGTGTGTGTATATATATATGCATGCAACGCATGCTTTGTAAGCTATATATCATGCGTGTTTTGGGGAGCACGCCTGTTTTGCATCCAATTATCTTATATATCAATGACTTTCGCTTAGTTGTTTACCGGATTACTATTTCAGCAAACTAATTTTAAAGTAATGCTTATAGATATTGATCAAAAAGTAGTGCAGCAATATGTTCTCTCAACAAAGCACAATCATAGAAAGTGTGGCCATCACGCCGGCCCTAGTTTTTACAGAGAGACTCCACCTCTTCCCTTCTTCATCTCTCCTTTCTCTCCTATCTAGTTTTTCTCCTTTTCTTTTTTTATTTTTAGGTATTTTTTCATGGCTAAGTATAGAAGAAGGCAGCCGATCTGCTGCTCTCAGGTGACCACCATGCGCCATGCCGTAGGCTTCCCAATGCACCAATCTTTCAGATGGGCGAAAAATTTCATTGAATGGAGCAGTGCATAAGCCACAAGCGCGGTCCAAAAGGTGTGCGTAAAATCCACACGCCACCACTAAGGGTTCCCTTCTGCCGCCACACGCAGCTTTTCTGGGTTCAAGACCACCGGTTACTTCAGACCTGACTATCCGCCATACCTCCAAGGTGGCGCATGGCTCTCACGCACCATCACAGTCGTTGTTTTTGTATTTTTTTTCCTCCAAGACTGAAAATGCTGATCTATATCTTTCCAAAATGTAATCCATTATTTTTCGATGTATTTTTAATTTCTATAGTGTCTTGTTTTAGAAAAAAAAATAATACATTCTCTTAAATTTTCATCTGTAAAGTGTGTCATCTACTGTGTCTTACACGGAGTATGGTTTTTGGTTAACTCTGTCATGAATAGAGTTGTGTTGTCTCTCAGACTTTAAGTGTATAGAGATTTGCAACTTGGACTAGGCCATGTCAGTCACAATGTGTACTGGGGATATTAATATTGTAGTTGACTTGTAATGTATTTTTCAGGTCAAGTTTATAATGTCCATTATATTAGTGAATGCAATATGTTTTTCTCAAAAAATAAAAATAAATAAATAATACGCACAATCATACTTTAAAAAAAATAAAAAATAAAAACCAAAAGAACAAAGCACAATCATACTAGCTAGTACATTATACGCATAATAAAAGGAGATCGAATATTCTTTTCCTCTATAAATCTTTGAACAATTTTACTTGTTATCTTTATATTTTAATACATATATTTTAGTTGAGCTATTATATTCATCAATCCTATACCACGCACTAGATTTTTATTTTTTGATCTTTTTATTTTTTCCCTTAACAGGTGTGTGATGTAAGACTGCTTAGTAGAATTTTTCATTTTATTTTTATCCTCATATGTAACTCTCTGTCCCTCTATGAATAATGCTAATTTTAGAAAATAAAGGGACCAAAATGCTACTCCCGTTAAAAAAATTCCTTTTTTATGAAGTGTCAGATATAAAAGATTCAATTGCATTAAAATAAACCATACATTATAGAATCAAAATAGAGTCTACGAAAGTTCTTATTAGAAGTTTCTCAAATATTTTTCTATTAAAAGCATAAAATTAAGCCTCTGTACGTAATCTAGGACTTTTTCACTTCTCCCTAATCCAAGTCTCATCCTACGGCTTCAAATCTCATTTTAAGCACCACTTGGGACAGTCACACATTAAAACAAAAATGAGTCAAATATTATGTATGTAAGAACTACATATTGTAAACATAAAAGAACGTAGATTTTTGGTCATGTAATAGTCACATTCAATCTCATTCATCATATTCAGTCACATTAATACTTACACATACATTCCCCTTGATTTCTCAAGGTCTCGATTACACAGTTTAGTCACACATTAACATTTAGTCACCTTTAGCCACATACAGTCTCAATTATGCCTTTATAGTCTTTCATCTTTTAACTTCATGGCCAATAACACTGTTAATCCTCTTGTGTTAGGGTGACCGACCCTTGCGGTCTTGGCCTTTCTAAGGACTGTCGAGAGAGAACATAATCCTCCTTAAGAATGGGCATTACAAAGCACATCGCTAGTGATGCATCGGCATTGCAGACTACCCTTTAACCCCATGGTACCGTCTTCCCTATCATGGCCATTTTAACATTTTACCTCAAATAGTCAACATGCATTTTAGTCCATTTCCTTTCCTTCTCATTTAACCTTTCATTTTTTTATCTTTTATTTATTTTAGGATAATGATAGGCTTACTACTTCCTACCACCCATTTACCACTCTCTTTATTTATTTTTTTCCTTTTATTTTTTTTTACTTGTTAAGGAAGTGACTATTAGTGAAGTATATATTTTTAATTTTTTCTTAATGATTAAGGATATTAAAAAAATACTTAAAATAAATAATAAAAAAATAAAAATTTCAAATTTACTATGGAGTAGTAAATGGGTGGTAGGAAGTAGTAAGTTTATTATTATTATTTATTTTATATATAGTGATAGTATATATATACCGCAAAACCACATAGTCCCTTTCATTCATACATCACATGTAATAATAATAGTACATGTAAAAGGGACTGTAGAAGAAAGGCATGTACACATGTATCATTAAAACATGTACATATAGTATAGCTTGCAAAAATGATATTTCTGTTTACATAAAGCAGTTGAAGGGTAACATAGTCACTTACCTCGAGTTTTATGCAAGACCAGCTTTATGCATAAAACATTTTCATGCAATCAAATCACATTCACATCACTTGACACCTACATTTAACATATTATCACATTAATTTCATTCTTAAGCGCACCATTAATGTGAAGACTTAGAACTTTACTTAATAAGCTACTAGTGAGTGACATTAGACTCATAATGCATTGTCAAATAATTTTCACTTGAACTCGTGATTATTCAAATATTCAACTGATGACTCCATAACAAGTCCTTAACCATCCATCCTTTCTTTTGTTATCAACAAGTCCTCTCTGTAGGGTGAGGTTTCTCTCTGTCATAAACAAAGGCTGGTCTCTTAGACGCTAGGTCTAAAGAGGTTATAATGGAAAAAGAATTAGAGCAAATGTGAGCCGCCTTCAATCTCTCTGAACAGGAGAAGAAGGAAGTTGTTTTATCCTCCTTGTCCATTTATGTGTCATTGTCAAAAGGTAAAAGTTGTCTTCTGGCTTTGGTTATCATAGAAAAGAAGATCAACAGGGAGGCTTTCAGAACTACAATGTCTAATATATGGAAATCAGTGGGTTGGATTCGTTTCAAGGATGTAGGGGTTAACATAATTTTGCTAGAGTTTTAGAAGGAGCAGGATAAGGTTTGAGTTTTACAAGCGAGACCTTGGTCTTTTGATAGGTATCTGATCTGTATCCAGGAGTATGATGGCACAACCCCTCTGAAAGACATTATCTTCTCTTATGAAGTGTTCTGGGCTCAGATACAAAACATGCCACTGGCTAGCATGAAACATGATGTTGGAATCCAAATTGGTCAGGGGTTAGGAAAGGTTCTGGATGTAGAAGTTGACAATAATGGTTATGGATGGGGTCAGTTTTTACATGTAAAAGTGGAGGTCGACATTACCAAACCTTTGATTATAGGGAGATTCTTGTCCATTAAAGGGCAACAGACATGGCTTAAATATGAAAGACTCCCTATGTTTTGTTGTAAGTGTGGAACTATCAAACATGCAAAGAAAGCTGCTCTGTGGAAAGTGATGGTCCTGTTTCATCAGAAGTTAATCAACCTCAATTTGGTTCATGGCTTCGTGCTAATCCAACCAAGATGGATGGGGATTCCTTTAGAAAGTATGGAGGAAGAGGAGTCCAGCAACCATGTCAGGAACACTAGCAGGCAAAGTCCAGCGAGAAATCCAATTTGGAAAGTGTTGAAGTTCAGGCATCTTCTAAACAGCCAGCAAAAGTCTCAACAGCAATTCAGAAGGACAGTAGTTACTTTGGTGTGGTAACTGCAGAAATGAACAGCATGTTGACTAAGAAATTCACTGACATGGAAGTAACAGAAGCTGTTTTTCAAATGAACCCTCTTAGCTCACCTAGACCTGATGATTTTCCCCCTGCCTTTTACCAAACTCACTGGGAATCTGTGGGAAAGGAAGTCACTGAAGCAACCCTACATGTGCTCAACTACTCTGGAATGGCTTCTGACATAAATGACACTTTCTTGGCTCTTACCCCAAAGGTTAAATCCCCTAAAAAGGTTTCAGATTTCAGGTCAATTAGTCTTTTTAATGTTCTCTACAAAATAATTTCAAAAACAAATTGAAAAAGATACTGTCTGATATTATTTCACCAACTCAGTCAATTTTTGCTCCTGGGAGGCTCATTTTTTATAACAACATAGTGGCTTATGAGGCCACGCATACCATGAACAGTAGATTAAAAGGTAACACTGGTTCTATGGCCTTGAAACTTGACATGAATAAGGCATATGATCATGTTGAGTAGCTATTTTTAAGAGATATTATAAGCAAAATGGGGTTTGTACAGTCTTGGATAGATTTGATTATGAAGTGTATTGATTCTATCTCATATTCCATACTCCTTAATGGCAAGCCCCAGTCCACTTTTAAACCAACTAGAGGAATTAGGCAAGGTGATCTCTATCTTACCTTTTTATTCCTTGTGCTAAAACTTTGAGCTCTCTTCTGAACCATGCTAAAGACATAGGTGCTATAAATGGCATTCCCATTGTGAGAGGAAAGATCCACATTAATCACCTTTTTTTTGCAGATGATAGTCTGCTCTTTTGTAGAGCCAACTCTCTTGAATGGAGCAGGTTGCTTTTTGTGCTTAATTCTTATGAACAGCCCTCTGGCCAGAGGCTTAACAAGGACAAGACTTTTATTCAGTTCAGTAGAAATACCTTGAAGGAATCACAGGACATTATCTTGAGCATTGCAGAGATCAGAACCAGTATGCCCTATGAGAAATACCTTGGCTTACCAGCTTTGGTTGGGAGAGCTAAAACCAAGTCTTTTGATAGTATCCTGGACAGAATCAGACATGATATCAATAACTTCAAGGTCAAATCTCTTTCGTGTGCAGATAAAGAAATTCTACTTAAAGTTGTGGTCCAAGCACTGCCTATCTACTGCATGGAAGTTTTTAAGCTGCCTTACACACTAATTCAAGAGATTAATAAGGTGATGTAGAATTTCTGGTGGGGCAGCAAGAAAGGGAAAGGAAAATTCACTAGATCCCTTGGAGTGCAATGGAGAAATCAAAGGCAATGGGTGGTTTGGGATTCAAAGAGCTTGAAAGCTTTAACTTAGCCATGTTAGCTAAACAAGAATAGAGGCTCCTCCAAGATCCACAATCTCTAGCATCCCAAGTGTTAAAATAGAAATATTTCCCACAGTCTCATTTTTTTAAGCTAAACTGGGAGGTAAACCCTCCTTCATTTGGAGAAGTATTTTGGCAGGTAGATCTCTAGTAGAAAAAGGTTCTTATTGGAGAATTGGTAATGGAATGAGGTTCAAATCTGGAAAGACAAAACCAACCACTTTCATGATTCAAAGCAAAAGTGCTTATCACCCTTGTGAATAAGTTGGAGGAGAAAGCAAAGTCAAGGAGCTCATTGATCCTACTACAAATCAATTGAGGGCTTCTCTTATAGCATAAATCTTCTCAAGGGTGGAAGCTGAGATGATAATGAAAATTCACCTGAATTTTTCTAATCAACCTAATAAATTGATTTGGGCAAGCTCTCCTAATGGTCTCTTCTCAGTAAGGAGTGCTTATCATTCTCATAAAGAGGTAGCTGAGCAATCAAGGAGCCAACCATCTTGTTCAAACTTAGGGAATGTAGTGTGGTCAGCTATATGGAAACTAAATATACATCCAGCTGTTAGGATTTTTTTGTAGAGGGCTTGCTTAGAAGGTATCCCCACTTATTTGAACCTTTACAAGAAGAAGGTTATGGATAGCCCTTGTTGTTCTTTATGCTTTGAAGAAGAGTCAATTTTCCATGCTTTATGGTCATGCCCAGCAGCTCAAGATGTTTGGAGCCAATGCTCTAAACCACTTCAGGAAAATGCCTACTGGAAAATGTCATTCCTGGATATGATGGAGGATTTTTGCTCTAACTATGAGGTGGAAGTAATTGAAGAGGTTGTAGTGGTAGCTAGGAGAATATGGCAAAGAAGGTCCCTATATGTTTTTCAAGCAGAACTTCAAAATCCCAATGTGGTGGTTCAGCACTCTCAACAAGTCCTTAAGGAACTCAAGGCAGATCAAGGGCAGAAGACAAACTCTACTGTTGTGACTAGTAACATAGTCTCAAGTTGGGAGCCCCCTCCTTTGAACCAAACTAAGATTAATTGGGACATTGCAACTGTAACATCCCGATCCTATATCATTAGAGACAATTACACGGATATTTTATTAGGTTTGATAATTAGGTTATTATTATTATTATTGTTATTATTATTCTTAGCAGATTTTACATTTATTATATTTGTTATTATTATTATTATTTAAGATTTTATTGTTGTTAGGATAACTACTATCATATTTTAAGTTCCACGTTTTCCCTCCTCTCCGCCCCGCACGTCTCCTCTCCTATGCAGGCACGTCTCTTTCCTTAGGGTTTTATTTTTTAGGGTGTTCTCTACCACCTATATATATATATGTTTATACGCTGGATCTTCTGCATGAAGAAAACCTCTCGCCGCAGACCAAGAACCACTTCGAGCCTTGCCCGGCCCATGCTCAGCCCCGCTACCTGCAGTGCCGTAGACCCAACGGAAACCAACGTTGCATGGAATGACAGAACAAGAATGACTCTGTTTCTCTCTCACGAAACAGAGCACCCCATGTGTCGTGCCGCGAACCACCATCAACCACGGCGACTCCAAGCTGCCCAGAACACGCCGACGCCACCACCGGCCACCTTAGAAGACACCGGACCATCCCCAGCCGCGAGGACACGCCGCAGCAGCCACGGACGTGAAGGCCGAAGCCTCTGTTTCGCTTCAACGGTAGCCACCTTGAGGAACGTCGAACCACCGACCAGTCACCACAGAAACTGCCGGACGCCCTTGTTCCGTCGCACCCACTCCCTTCCGGGAAGCCCACTGCCGTCGCCACCCTCCTCTCTCTCTCGGCAGTGTTTCAGCGTGGCAGAGCTCTCTCTCTCTCTCTCTCTCTCTTCCTTCGGCGTCGCACCACCACAGATGAGCCCCCAGTCGCGCCGTCGTGACCCCCGCCTTCCGCCAGAGCCGTCGTGCCCTGCAGCCCTCTCGGTGAGCCCCTGCCTCGTACGTTTCTCTACCATTCTCCCAGCCTCTGTTGCCTTGAGGTTTTAAGTTTTATTTCTTTTAGATTTCAGTTGCTGCAGTGTTTAATAAGATTACGTATATGCCTTTTTAATCTAGTGTCTGGCAGAAATGTTTTAAATTACATTCATAAGTTTATATATGTTAATTATGGATATTATTAAATCATTTCATTTATAGTTGAGTTGGGCTTAATATTTTCAAGTTGAGTTTAATTTTATTAAGTAAATATATTAGTCAAATGCTCTTTTATTAAGAAAGTGTTTAAAGAATTTAAAATGTGTTTAAAGGTATATTATGGAGCTTATAGTTTATTTAATATTCCTTTACCTATTTAGTCAGACTTTAATGAAATTATTATGTTATAGTTTAAAAAGAATTAGGGAATATGTTATGAGTTTTGAATAATATTATGATTAAATCTACTTTTATTAATCGAAGGCTTTCACCAATTATTTTATATTTATATATATATATATATACAGTTAAATTATATTTGAAAGATTAGATATCATTTTTTCAGCAGTAAGAGTTTTTAAATTATTTTGAGCGTTTTATTAAATGAGATTCTACTGTCTATTTTTAATAGATGTTTGTTATAATTATACTATTAAAGTTGTAGGTTGAAAATAGAGAAATATGTTAAGAATATTTAAATGATATTAATATTTACTAGATTTCTTATAAGAATTAATAATTATGTTAAGAAATGAAACTTAGTTTAAGAATTTAAGTTTTGTGAATTATTTTAAAATAGTTCAAGTATTTCTACTAAATTATAAATTAGTATTTTAAGTAATTTAAATACTATGAATTATTGATTTTAGTGTTAAACAAATATTTGTTTGACTATCTTTTAGAATTCTGAATTTAGTTAAGTAAGATATTAGTATTTATTTTAGTTCCAAACAATTTAGTGATAGTTATTTATTGAATATAGGTCTCAAGTTACGAAGTATTATTCAAGAAGAAACGCATCGAGGTAAGTAAATTTGATCATAAATTAGGATCATCACAGTTAGCTCATATGTATGTATTATTCAAGCCAGTTCTTTGATAGCCATTATTTATGAACCGCTCATATCATATGCAAGCATGTCATCCAGCATAGCATACGATCATGTCATTCTGCATCATGTTTAAATTCAGAAATTATGATTTATGTATGTAATATGTCATGCATCTCATGTGTATAAGACACGTAAGCCATCTTAACTTCAAGTGTAAGATAAGTTCAGATCAGTTAATAAGATGGCCATTCAGATGCATGGTACCAATGCAGTTCAGTTTCAGGGTGGTGTGCAAGCCACGAACTCAGTCGTGGTCCACCATAGTATGCTAGAATACTATCAGCAGTTCCCCTTGCTGCAGCGGGATGTGGGGCTGGTGCACAACCTTACACACAGGGTTAAGTGTGTTGGCCAGTCAGATAAGTAAGATAAATCAGTCAGTTAGTTCAGATAATTCAGTCATACATAGCATAAGCATTAGCATGAACAGTCATAAATTTTAAGTTTAGCATGAAAGTTCTTATGAAAATTTTATGTTTATTATGTTTTCGTTATGATAGATTTCTTACTGAGTCATCGACTCATTTTAGTTTATTTTTATGTTTTTAATTACCCAGGTGAAGATGATGAGCAGGCAGGCCAGGAGTAGAAGGAGCATTTTAATTTTGTTCAGACTTTTTAAAATAAAATGTGTCTTTTATGACGAATTTATTCAGTTATTTCTTTAATGTTTTTGGGAAGACATTTTTTATTAGACCTTTTATTTCATAATAAATTACTTCAGTTTATATTTAAATTATGAAATTAGAGAATCGCTTGCCGGGTTTATTTTTCATGAAAAAATACGTGACACACCTAGCCTACGAGAAGGGGGTGTTACAGCAACATATAAGGCTAAGGGAATCATTGGTATTGGAGTTGTGGTTAGAGACGGGGAAGGGTCAATTCTTAGCTGCTTGACAATTAAAGATGCAATATTCCTAACATGCAATATTCACAGCGGATAAATTTTTTTTCTTTAGCAATACTATGCACCAAACTAAAAATATCTTAAGTACTTAAAACATATTTCAAACAAAAAGACATACTAAACAACTAAGATCATAACGCTAGTCCAAAATGGCTATGATCGAAAGAGTACTGGAGATGCAACTCCATAATACAAGTAATTTAAATTAACTACTATATTAACATTGACGTCACATTGTCACTCAATCAACCGTGTCAGATTGGTCAAATCTTGGTTCTCCTTTGGGTCCTGTAATAAGATCTATCATTCGGGGGAGAATGGTAGTTGAGACTACCACAGTGAGATTTGATTACAAATCTCAGCAAGTTAGCAGAATACCTCAACATAAGTTAATGATGCACGCATGGCAGTAAAAATATGAATGCATAATCAAATTCATAAGTAATCATAGCATAACTTGGTATACAACATAACATAACTGACATAACTTAAACTGAAGCATAAACTAAACTTGACTTGCTTAAACTGAATTAGACTTAAACTGAGACTTAACTTGACACGAACTTGATCTGAGACTTGACTTAACATGAACTTGGAATCTTTTTCTTTAACTGATTAAACTCAACTTCTTATGTGCTACATGGATCTCTTAGAGCCATGTATTCTTACCGATTACTACATCACAACACAAGTATTTGCACCAACTGTAAGTGCGTTGTATGTGTCACATATATTGTGGACCCCATACCTCATGTGCCACACTCAAGTGTGGACCCCATGAAAACTGAAATGTGGCTCCATCAGCGTTAGTGTCTAGCGCGCTCTGGTGACCTACTTAGGCCCTACCCACCCGCTACCCGTTGATAGTCTTTTCTCAACTTAGAAAATTTTACACCTATTTAGACACTTCAGCGTAAACAAAGAAGTTTCACTAGGATATTACCTCATCCTAGTACTTAGGGTCGTGATTGATATGAATACCTTGACATGACTGTTCTCAAACTACACAAACTATATTTGAGACAAAACATGACTGGAATACAAAAAGACAGAAGCTCTGGCGTAACACAACATGAATTGAACGTAACTCAAAAGATATGACTTATTTGAGATATAAACATTTTGTAACATGTAACAGACTTAACATGACATAATATGTAACAGATAACATTTCATAACATAGCATAACATGTAACAGGCAACATACTTAACATGACATACTTGCAATAGTAAATATTACATGACATGACATACATATTATAATTATAACAGATTAATAATTCGTGACAGAATAAATTATGTGTGACAAATGAATATGTAATGACTTAGCATGGCACATAAGATAACATACATACATACACTGTAGTTCCTTTACTTATCACTCATTCACATTAAAATGATAGTAAGTTAAAAGCTAACAAAACTCAAGCGCAATTGCGAGGAACTGAAAGTAATGATTTTTAAAAATTAGAACTTAATCACTAACAACTAAAAATATGAAAAAAAATATTAACGAGTAAAATGATAATTTTACACCTACATGTGAAAAATGACTATTTTACCCCTAACTTAAGAATTTTGCATCCTAACTCCAAAAATCTCCAAAATTTACATACCTCATTTAAATCTTGTCCTAAACTCAAATATCAATTTAGAAAAATTTAAAACTAAACTCAACCATGAAAACTCTATAGGGGACGAAACTTACATAGGTTATTTCCCTTGATTTTTGTTAAAATTCTTTTAAATTCAAAACTCATGATTAAACAGAAATTTTGCAACAAAAATCTTCTTATCCTAAGTTTAAAATCATACTTAAACATCTATTAAAAACAAATTTTAATCATACCACCAAACGTTTTAGTAAAAAGATCCAAACGTTTTAACCAAAAATAAACTATTGAATCACAAGTTTTGACCTTATTCAAAACATATCCAAGAATTCAAAAAAATTCAAATATTACTCCTAACATATTCATAACATCATCCTAAGAACAATCATGATTTAAATCATCAAATAAAAGTCACCTAAAATCACAAAATAACACTTGGAGTTTTCAGTTTTACACTTAGTCCAAAAATAGAAACTTTTCCTTAACTAGCTTTGATTAATCTCTTGATCCACGGCTTAAAACGATGAAATCTTCAAACTAAAACATCACATGGTTTAAAATGTGTACTAAAGAAGATCCAACCATCAAACTTAAAATCACATAACTAACAATTGATAAAGCATGGATCTAACCCAAAAACATCAAATCTTAGGTCTAACTGATATCCTCTTGCATAGAAAAATCAATTATTTGAAACTAATACTAAATATCTTCAGACCAACATCCTAACATACATATAAGAGGCTTAGGAGTATCAAATAAAAATATCAAAACCATTGGAGTAAGATTAAACGCCGAAATATTAAAACTTTCTCAAAACATAAACTGTTTTTCCAATTTCAGTTTCTAAGTTTCTATATCTAAGAAACTCTTTCATCAAAAGTTTTAGTCATGCAACAAATCATCAATGAACATTCATAAATACATGTTAAAAACACTCCATAAAATTTTCGGACCAAGATATGTCCATTAATTTGGTCAAAAACTTCAAAACATAATACACTCCCCAGTTTAACGCCCAAAATGACATTTCCATGTTTAAACAAATTTTAACCAACCAAAAGACCACGAAATGAAACAAATAAGATATCCATGAAAACTATACTCAAAGAAAACAATGTTCATGAAGGATTCATTGTGAGGAAATACTTATAAAGAGTTTAAAAGTGACACTCAAAATGACTCAAAAATCTGCCTAAGAGAGCACTTTTGGATTTCTCTCTAAGAACGGGGTGAATAAATAATAAAATGAAGTGAAATGTGTCTTGCAAGACTTTAGACTTCTGGAAGAGGGAAGTATGAGCTTGAATGTCCTTTGATTGGAGGTGTCTATGTCACATAAAGTGAAAAAATAGTGAGGAGAAGGACTTTCTACTGCTGCCATGTGGTATGGAGGGTGATAAGGTGGATTTCTTCTCTCACATCAATGCATTATTGGGTGCAGTCAAGGGCAGTGGATGGCCTGCCATGTGGGGTTGGAAACTTTTTCAAGAAGTTTTGCCAATGTGGCCAAATTCATAAGCCTTGATAGGCCTCAACCAAGTGGGTTTCAATTTGGGGTTTAGAGAATGTTTGGTTAGGACTTGGGAAGCTATCAAGCCCAAATCCAATTTTTCTTGGCCCACTCAAAATTTCAAAGTTTAAAGGGTTAGATAATGATGTCATAACATGAATTTGAGGAATTAATTGCATGTGAAAGTGATTTAATCAAGCGATTAAACACAATGCTAGAAATTTGATCAAATAGGGTTTGGAGGCCAACTTTAGGGTTTGGAGAAATCATTTAGGGTTTCGATTTCAACTAAACTTTTGGGTTTTCAATTAGATTCTAACCATTTAGGATTTCACTAGAGTTGATGTAACAACCCACTAGAAATTCACTAGTGAAATTTTTATCGACTTTAGGAATCTCGTGAAAACCCCATAAGTTTTTACAAATCGACTAATCGCACAGGTTTTAGTCTGTCAACATAGTCAATGTTATCACTCATTATGGTATTAGAAATACGAGTTTAATTATTTGAGATAGTTAAAAGTGTCAGAATGTGTTACGGTCTATGTCATTAGACTCAATTAATTATTTCGGACGAAACGCCTTTTCAAAATTGTGAAATTATTTTTAGAGACACTTCGAGGTTGAATTTTAGTAAACGATTTTCACTATAGGTTAATATGAATATTTAGGATTTTTCAGTACTAGGTTTATTATGTATTTTTTGAAGTAAATAGTAACCTCGATAAGCGCACCAGTGCAGTGTTTTCAAAATCACAGTGTGAAATGTCTAAATTAGGTTAAAGAAGTTTCATTTGAACACTTGGCAGGATTTTAGCCACATAGTGAATAGTATTAGATACTTTACACCATGAGGAACCATTCGATAGATTTGTGAAGGAAATTAAAGTGAGAGATCATGACACCTAAGCAAAACTTTGTTTCATCTGATTAACCAAATTGTGTCAGACCAAAGAATGTTTCAATCCTAGCAAAACTCTAAATTGTTGGAATTCGATTAAAACCCAAAAAATTTGGTTGAAACCGAAACCCTAAACGGTTTCCCCAAACCCTGAAGTTGGCTTCCAAACTCTTTTTAACCCGATTTCTAGCATTGTTTTTAATCATTTTATTAAATCACTTCCACAAGCTATTAATTAATCAAATCATTGTTATGACATCATTCTCCAACCTTTCAAACCTTATAAATTTGATTAGGCTAAGAAAAATTAGATTTGGACTTGATAACATCTCAAATCCTAGCAAAACTCTAACAAAACTCCATTTAAACCCCAAATTGAAGCCCACTTGGTTGAGGCCCGCCAAAGGCCACGAATTTGGCCACCTTAGCAAACCTTCTTGAAAAAATTTACACCCCTGAATGGCAGACCATCCACTGCCATTGGCTGCACCCAATAGTGCTACCTTGATGTGAAGGAGAAATTCACTCAATCAACCTCCATATCTCACAGCTGCTGTAGACAGTCATTTTCCCTCACTATTATCCACTTTTGTCACATAGTCACCTCCTATCAAGAGTCATTCAAGCTCATAACTTCTCCCTCCAGAAGTCTAAAGTCATGCAAGACACATTTCACTCCCTTTAATCACTTCTTCACCCCGTTCTTAGAGAGAAACTCAAAAGAACTCTCTAGGGCAGACTTCTAGGTCTTTTTGCATCAAAAATTTTTACCCTTTGTAAGTATTTTCGCATGATGACGCATTCATAAAAGTTGTTCGCCTTTAAGTGTAGTTTCCGTGGATATCTTATTAGTCTCATTTCATGCTCATTTGATCGGTCAAAAGTATTTGTAACCATGGAAAGGTCATTCTGGACATGAAACTGTAGAGTATATTATGTTTTGAAACTTTTGACCAAGCTAATGGACATATTTTGATCCGAAAATTTAATGGAGTGTTGTTAGTATGTGTTTATAAATGTTCATTGAGGTTTTATTGCATGACTAAAGCTTTTGATGATAGATTTCATTAGATCTAGAAACTTGAAAACTAGAAGTGGAAAAATAGTTTTTACTTTCAGAAAATTTGAATATTTCGTGGTTTAATCTTACTCTAAAAGCTTTGATATTTTTATATGATGATCCTAAGCCTTTTATATACATGTTAAGATGTTATTTTAAAAATATTTAGTATTAGTTTTAAAAATATGATTTTTATATGCAAGAGGATTTCGGTTAGACCTAAAATTTGATGTTTTTGAGTTAGATCCATGTTTTATTAAGTTTTAGCCATGTGATTTTAGGTTTGATGGTTGGATCTTCTTTAGGACATTTTTAAACCATGTGATGTTTTAGTTTAAAGATCACATGTCTTTAAACCATGGATCAAGAGATTGATCAAAGTTAGTTGAGAGAAAAGTTTCTTTTTTTTTACTATGCATAAAACCAAAAACTTCAAGTGTTATTTTGTGATTCTTGGTGACTTTTGTTTGATCATTTAAAGCATGGTTGATCTTAGGATGATGTTATGAACATGTTAGAACTAAGATTTAATTTTTTTGGAATTCTTGGATATGTTTTATTATGGTTAAAACTTGTGATTTAAAGCTTCATTTTTTGTTAAAAAGTTTGGGTCGTTTTACAAAAAGTTTAGTGTTGATGACTAGCTTTTTCTTAATGGATATTTTAAGTGTGTTTTTAAACTTAGGATAGGAAGATCTTTGTTACAAAATTTTATTTTAATCATGGGTTTTGAAGATGGAAGAAATTGCAACCAAAATCAAGAGAAATGACCTATGAATGTATTGGTCATAGTGAGTTTTCCATAGTTGTGAATGGTTTTAAATTTTTCTAAATTGATATTTGAGTTTATGACAAAATTTACATGATAAATGTAAATTTTGGTAATTTTTAAAATTAGGATGTAAAATCCTTAAGTTTGGGGTAATGTAGAGGGTAAAATGGTAATTTTACTCCAAGTTGTCTCTTTTCACATTTATAATTGTTAGTAATTAAATTTCTAACTTTTAGAATGCATTTTTACAGTTCCTCGTGTTTCGCACTTTATTCTCCTAGAACGCGACTATCGAAGTATGTTAACTCTTAATTTACTATCAGTTTACTATGCATGTGTGATGGCTAAGAAAACTACAATTTATGTTCATATGTTGTTATATATGCATGTCGTGTCATGTCATCACATATTTATCTATTACACTATTTATTCTGTCACGTATTGCTATAAGTTGTAAGTATGTCATGTTACATTATGCCATCTGTTACATGTATGCCACATCATATAATGTTCATTGTTACATGTATGTCATGTCACGTAATATTCATTATTACATGTTATGTCATGTTATGAAATGTTGTCTGTCACATGTTACATCAAGCTACAAAATATTTTATGTCAACTACGTCATGTCTTCCGACTTACGTTCATGTACGTCTTTGTATAGCTAAATTATTATTCAGTTCATGCTTATTGTTATATCATGGTAATCCCATGAGATAAAAATATGCAATCATGGTAACCTCATTAGATAAGAATACGCAATCATAATAACAACATGAGATAAGATTACGTAATCATGGTAACCTCATGAGATAATACTACTTTATCATGGTGACCCCATGAGACAAGAATACGTTTCAAGTTCATGTTTATGTCATGTTATGTCCAGGTTCATGTTATGTTCAAGTTCACGTTCATGTTATGTATGTTCATGTTCATGCTATGTTTCAAGTCCATATTATGTTTCAAGTTCATGTTCATGTTAGGTTATGATCACATTTATGTTATGTCATGTTCACGTTCATGTTATGTTTCAAGTTCACGTTTATATTATGTTATGTTCAGGTTCATATTCAAGTTCATGTTCAAATTATGTATGTTCAAGTTCATGTCATGTTTCAAATCCATGTTATATTTCAAGTTCACGTTCATGCTATGTTGCTAGTCCATGTTATGTTTTAAATTCACATACATGTTATGTCACGTCAAGCTAAGTTTCAGTTTCTATTCAAATTATGTCATATATGCCATGCTATATGTTAAGTTATATTATGCTTACTTACGACTTTAATTATGCATTCATGCTTTTACTGTTATGCATGCATCATTAACCTGTGTGGAAGTTTCTTGATAAAATTAAACATGGTGGCATCCAATGCAAGTTTTGTAATGACCTAGCCTGTAGGGCCCAGGCAAAAGATCCATCTCTAAACCTATACCTAGCCTAGTTGGCATGAGTTGTTTAATTTTTTCATTTTGGCGTTAATGTTAGAGTTTGTTTGTCATGATCCGCGCTTAAGTGGTCTAGGAACTCATGGACCCCCTGGGTCCATCTACAGCAATTACCGATCACGTCGACTCATTCTCGAAGAAAACCCACGCAAGGCAGTTGTGGAGCCCTAAGGCCCATTCCCAGAGGAAACCCGCTGGGAGCGGTTGTGGCTCGAGTGCAAACAGTTAGTGTTTGCTAGAGAAGATGTTGTGTCGGCGTTGCTATCTAGATACGAGCGGGGAGCTCGGCTTCAATTCAGGCCGGTGGCTAACTCGACCTCGTTGGGTGGCGAGGAGGGAGCCACTGGGTGCACTACCAATAGAACCGATCGCATTGTAATCTGCCCCTTTCTTTGGTACTATCATCATTCCATCATTGGCCCTTTTTTTTCCTCTCATAACATTTTCATTATCTTTCTTAGTCCAATGTAGTATGCATTTTCTTTCTTAAAAGAATCCATTTCATGCTATAACTTTATATTAAGAAAATCACTAGTTTTTAAGAAACATGTACATGATAAATCTCATGAATGTGAATGCTTTACATCATACTTACACACACATTTATAATTAAAAGGATGTTTAACATGAGCTACCAAGAAGGTTTATACATTATATACATTTACTTTTTCATTACCAAGAAGCATTTGAAGAAAAGAGAGCATTTAGTAGAAGAAAATATTATGTAAGAAGTATGGTCATAGCTACTTATCTCCAAGCTCGACCTTTGTTTCTTCTTTTTGCACTTCAATACATCCTATTCAATGAAATGGAATGAACATATCAATACCCACTTCGCACTAAGCTTTATTGAATCAAAATATGTGAAGAACTAAAGCTTACTTGATGGCTGATTTTGCCCCCTGTTTTTCAGTAGTTTATCATACAAATAATTAACTTCAGTTGAGTGAAAGATGAAATGGAAAATAAAGATAAAAATGAGCTGGTTTGAACCCAAAACAGAATGCATAGCAGAAAAAATTCTGCACTGACTTGTATAGCCAGCAACTTGGTTGTGTTCTTGCTTTAAACTCCCTTCATTTAACCATGATTCCAGCTACATCAACAAAAGATAATAGTGTTGAAGAAAAATTGAAAAGAAACATCATTTTTTGTGTAAACATATTAAATCAGGCAATACAGTCATCACAGCAGCACACCATGCAAGCTACCTCATCTACGTAAGCTGCCACAAGTCGTTCAAATAATCAGCATTTACAAAGATGATTCCAGAAGCAAATAAAGGACAGCAGTATTCTGTTAGGATTTTCTGTAAAGTTTGTTAGGCATATATTCTTTATTTCTTTTCTATTTTTGGCCTTTCCTGCATATACTATATATAGCACAAATGACCTAAGTTGTAAGTAAGTTTTTCATTCAATACAGAGCAAATTTATTCCTCTGCTTTCTTCTTCTTCGAAACACCAACACCAACATGGTATCAGAGCCATAATGGCTTCCGACAACAATAATCCTCCTCCGCCTCCTCCACCTCCTCCTCCAACCAACAAAAACCCTAAAGATCCCTCTAGCCCATACTTTCTCAATCCGAACGATGGACCTGCAACTCTTCTCACCAGCCACCTTCTCACAACTGATAACTACCATTCCTGGGCACGCACCGTTCGTCGCTCACTACGAATCAAAAAGAAACTGGGTTTTATTGATGGTATCCTACGGGAACCTACTTCTCCTAGTGATCCCTTGTTAGAACCATGGCTTGAATGTAATGACATGGTGATAACTTGGCTTCAAAATGCAATGTCATTGGAAATCAAAAATAGCGTTGTGTATGTTGATACTGCTCATGACCTATGGCTTGAGTTGGAACAACGATTTGCACAAAATAATGGTCCTCGAATTTATGAGCTTAAGCAATCTATTAATTCTCTTGCTCAAGGTGATGATTCTGTCAGTCTCTACTTCTCAAAATTGAAAGGGCTTCTCGATGAACTGCTCAATTTTGAATCCCTCCCATCATGCACCTGTGGTGCCATGAAAAATGTCTTTGAGCATCAGCAACGTGATTGGTCCATGAAGTTTCTCATGGGGCTTCATGAGTCATTTACAAATATCAAAGCTCAAATTATCCTAATTAAACCAATTCCAAGTCTGAGTGAAGTCTATGCTTTGGTTCAACAGGAGGAGAAACGCAAGCAAATTTCTAATCCTCCCACTTTACATGATACCCTTGCCTTAGCAGCCAAATCCACTTTCTTCTCTAATCAAAACATCTCCAAACCACATGGTTCTCCAAGGCGAGAAAGACCATTTTGCAATCACTGCAAAATTCCTGGTCATTCCCTGGAAAAATGCTTTAAGGCCAATCCAACTCTCCAGAAACCCATCTGCACTCACTGTCATATGGTTGGTCATACGGTGGAACGTTGTTTTAAGTTGCATGGCTATCCACCTAGCCATAAAACATTGCCTCGAGGCAAAGCACCAGACTCCTTCTCTAACCAAGTTAGTTTATCCAACCAAGAACAGATCAATGAGGATTCCCAAGCTGTTCTCACCAAAGCGCAATATCAGCATCTCTTGGCTTTACTGCAACCTCAAGCTACGCAAGCTGCTGTTAATCAGGTTCAAATTGATTCCACAACCTCCTGTCCCTCGGCTTCCACCATGACTGGTATGAATTTCTGTTTCTCAGCTTTACCATGCAACTCTCCATCAAACACTAGCATCCCTTGGATAATCGACACAGGAGCAACAGATCACATGATATGTTGCTCCTCCCTTTACACCAGTCCACCCACTCAAGTGTCTCTCAATGTAAAATTCCCAAATGGTCATCATGCACAAGTAACCCACAAAGGCATTGTCCATCTCAGTAACCAGCTCATTCTTCATGATGCTTTGTGTATCCCTACATTCAATTTTAATTTGATTTCAGCACGAAAATTAACACAAGATCTTTCATGTTGTCTATTATTCTTCACTAATGAGTGTTATTTACAGGACCTTTTCTCTTGGAGCACGATTGGGAAGGGTGAAATTCACAATGGCTTATACCACCTCCAATGGACCACAGTTTCACCTACTGCTCTATCCACTTTTTTTTCTGCTTTACCTTGTAATCCAATTTCTTTATCTAACTCTGTTACTTCCCATTCCAATGACCAACAGCTTTGGCATTGTCGAATGGGTCATCTATCCAATTCACGGCTTTCCTTGTTACAAAAAGACTTACATAATCTTGCTGCTATAAATACAAATACACCATGTACTGTTTGTCATTTTTCTAAGCATCACCGTCTACCATTTCCATCAAATGAACATCGCACTTCCAAACCTTTTGATCTTATACATTGTGACATATGGGGGCCTTGCTCTGAAGTAGCTTATGATGGTTCTAAATTTTTTCTAACCATTGTAGATGACTACGCAAGATGCACCTGGTTGTATTTAATGAAAAATAAATCTCAAACCAGACCTCTTCTTCAATCTTTTTGTTCTCTCATTGAGACCCAATTTCAGTCCAAAATTAAAATCATTCGCTCAGATAATGGAGCTGAATTTGCAATGACTGATTTTTATTCAAAACAATGAATAATTCATCAAAAAAGCTGTGTTGAGAGTCCCCAATAGAATGGTGTTGTCGAACGCAAACACCAACACATTCTTAACGTTGCCCGAGCATTACATTTTCAATCTGGTATTCCGCTTTCTTTTTGGAATGATCTGGTGTTAACTGCAACTTACCTCATCAATCGCACCCCCTCCCCTAACCTACAAAACAGCACTCCATATAAATTACTCTTTCAACAAACACCAACATACACTCATTTGAAAACCTTTGGATGCCTTTGTTATGCATCATCTCTTAAACAAAACCGCCACAAGTTTGATTCTCGCGCTAAACAATGCATTTTACTTGGTTACCCTTTCGGCATCAAGGGTTACAAGTTGCTGGATTTAGCTACCAAATCCATCTTTCATTCCCGTGATGTCATATTCTATGAGCACATTTTTCCTTACAAATCATCTTCCATTTGCACCAATCACATTAACTTATCACATTCCATGCCATATTTTCCCCTTCTTGGTCCAACCAATTCCTTCCCTACACCTCTTCCTCCCCCATATGACCCTTCCAATTTTACCTCTCAGCTTCAATCCTCTCCCACATCATCCACTCCTCAATCACCCATCTCTCAAGCTGCCACTCCAAATATTCCCTCTCTGAACCTCTCTCAACCTCGAAGATCCACAAGAGCAAAGAAACAACCTTCCTACTTGCAGGATTACTCTTGTCACCAGGCCATTGTGACTTCTCCTTCAGATCAAACTTCCAAGATAAAAGGTACTGCTTCTCTTTATCCTTTATCCTCTTATTTAACTAACAACAAATTTTCTACCACACATGCTGCATTTACCACTGCCATTCTTCAAAATCCTGAACCCACCACCTACTCTCACGCTGTGAAATTCTTAGAATGGCGCCAAGCCATGGATGATGAAATTGCTGCTTTGCAATTGAACCACACTTGGGATGTTGTTGATCTGCCTATTGGAAAGAAAGCCATTGGTTCAAAATGGGTTTATCGCCTCAAATACAACTCAGATGGCTCTATCGAAAGACACAAGGCACGCTTAGTTGCTAAAGGGTATACCCAAGAGGAAGGACTCGATTACCATGAAACTTTTTCCCCCGTCGCCAAACTTGTCACAGTCAAATCCTTATTGGCCATAGCTGCTGTTAAAGGCTGGAGTTTACACCAATTTGATGTAAACAATGCCTTTTTACATGGGGAATTAAAAGAAGAAGTATACATGAAGATGCCTCCTGGCTACTCACTTCCAAATCAAGACAAAGTTTGCAAGTTAAAGAAGAGTTTATATGGCCTCAAGCAGGCCTCTCGGCAATGGTATGCCAAATTCTCCTCATCTTTGCTTCAATTTGGTTTTCATCAGTCTCGAGCTGACTACACTCTCTTTACCAAAGGAAATGGTTCTTCATTCATTGCATTACTTGTCTATGTTGATGATATTATTGTGGCCTCTAATGATTTACCAGCTGTTTCTGATTTAAAAGACTTTTTAGCCACCAAGTTCAAGATCAAGGATCTTGGTCATCTAAAATATTTTCTGGGCTTAGAGGTTGCCCGAAATCCTACTGGGATACAAGTTTGTCAACGTAAATATGCATTAGACATATTACATGATGCTGGTTTGCTTGGTTGTAAGCCAAGTTTAATCCCAATGGATCCAAATATTAAACTGTGCAAAGCTGAAGGTCAGTTGCTGAAGGACCCTAGTGAATACAGAAGAATGGTTGGCAGACTTCTCTACCTCACCATTACACGACCTGACCTCTCCTACTCAGTAAATCTTTTGAGTCAATACATGGCATCACCGCGGGTTCCTCATCTCCATGCTGCTTATAAAGTCTTACGGTACATCAAGAAATCTCCAGGACAGGGTTTATTTTTCCCATCCTCATCTTCATGTCACTTAACTGTTTACTGCGACAGTGATTGGGCATCTTGTCCAGACACCAGGCGATCCACAACAGGATATTGTGTCTTCCTTGGCCAATCACTTATCTCCTGGAAATGCAAGAAACAAACCACAATATCAAGAAGTTCTGCTGAAGCAGAATACCGCTCAATGGCATCTGCTTCATGCGAAATCATATGGATCAAATACCTTCTCAATGATCTTCAAGTCCTTCATCCCTAGCCAGCTACACTCTATTGTGATAGCAAATCAGCCTTATACATTGCCTCCAATCCCGTCTTCCACGAAAGAACCAAACACATTGAATTAGACTGCCATCTAATTCGGGACAAAATTCAAGAAGGTGTTCTTTCAACTGCTTACACACCATCGAACTCTCAGCTTGCAGACCTCTTAACTAAGGCCTTGCATTCTCCTACGTTCTACTCTTTGCTACTCAAGATGGGAGTTACTGATCTCCACTCTCCATCTTGCGGGGGGATATTAAATCAGGCAATACAGTCATCACAGCAGCACACCATGCAAGCTACCTCATCTACGTAAGCTGCCACAAGTCGTTCAAATAATCAGCATTTACAAAGATGATTCCAGAAGCAAATAAAGGACAGCAGTATTCTGTTAGGATTTTCTGTAAAGTTTGTTAGGCATATATTCTTTATTTCTTTTCTATTTTTGGCCTTTCCTGCATATACTATATATAGCACAAATGACCTAAGTTGTAAGTAAGTTTTTCATTCAATACAGAGCAAATTTATTCCTCTGCTTTCTTCTTCTTCGAAACACCAACACCAACAAAACATAGCATAAAACAGCAATGATAGTTCTTGATAAACTAGAAAATTCTAAGAGAAAACTTACTAGTTTGAATGAAATCTTTGGTAGTTTACTTAGGCTATTAGCTCGAGGAAAAGGTTAAAAATACATATTAATCTCTACTGATTTAACACATAAAAATGAAGGCTTAAACAAAGTTAAAAAGTGATTCAAATAATAGGCAGAAGTAGAGTTAAAACTATAGCAGAATTTTGGTGGAAATTGTACAACTTGGAACAAAACAGGGCAGAAATCATCTCACCTTTTCAAGCATAGGTTGCATAAACTATGCTTGTTTCTACCTTCCCCTCACTTGGTTACACACCCAACTAAACAAGTATCAAATGAAAAAAAAGAACAAGTCAGGTTGGAAGACCCATGAGAGAATCTGTGCAGAAAATTTCAGAACTTGATACAAGTGTGGTGTTGATGTCATTTATGTACTGTATGAGAACTTTGAGAGGGAAAAGAAGGATTTTCAAACTAACCTGAACTTAGTCTTCTAGAGAATGAAATTTCAGCCAAAGTTCCAGCCTTATAGAGTGAAGTTCTAAGCTACAAAATGAAGGGAGAAATTGTTGTAGCACAAGTAGCAAACATCAGAAATTTTTTATGTACGTTGAGCTCTAAGAGCACTCTCATTGGAATGGTTAAATTAAAGTACATTTTTTATGAATGTAAGATGAATTTAACTTTTAGCTATTCCATTTTTATAAATCTCCACATTGGAATATCCATTTTTTCATTATATGACAATAAAATAATATAAGATGAATTTAATTTTGACTATTCACATCAAATTTCCAAATTGAATTATCCATTTATTCATTATATAGTAATGAGTAATTAATAATTTTGAAAATTTTTTAATTTTTTTAATTATAAATTTATTTTATTTTATCATATTTTACTATTTATAATATTATATATTAATTTGTAATTGTATTCTAATTATATTTTTTCAATTGTCATTTAAAATAGAGAGATAAATAATTAATATTAAAAGGAGAGAGCAATAAATAATATAAAAAGGATTTGATGAATGAATAGTGTGTTCCAAATTTGGAAATTAGTTTGGATATTACTGTAGCTATATTCCAAATATTTGGAATATAGTTAATTCAATGTGAGCAATTTATTGACCTAATAGCTAAATTCTCATTGGATTTAGCTTTTAGCTAATCCAATGAGAATGCTCTAACAGGTGAGTTTAATCCTATTTACAGATCCTACTCTCACTCCTTATGATTTTCCACTCAAACACAAGATTTAGAGGTAATATGTGAAATAGGAAGGTGAAACTCACTACATAAATTTTGGACAGCAGCAAAAATTCAAGGAGAAGAAAAACATGGTTCTTGTTTATATGTATAGCTTGAACTCAAGACTGAAAAGATGAGCTTTTAAACTTGCAAACTGAGATGGTGGCTGAGGGATCTCCCAAGATGGCTTCAAGGTCGAAACGCACTGATTGCAATGGCTTGAGGTGAAGACGGGAGAAGAAAAGGAACTACCGAGAAATACGAGTCTGAATTTTGCTTCAACACTATTGACCTAACTTTGAGACTGCAATACGTACAAAGGCTGGAAAAGCACGTAGATGTTTGTTTATGGTTGTGTTTGGATAGTTCAATGATACAAGTTATTTAATATTTTATTATTATTTTATATATTTTTTTTTATTATTTATTATTATTTAATATTTTTTTATTTTTTTATCACTTTTTATTATTAATTACAATTTATTTAAAATCACCTCACTAACAATGCAGCGTAAATCCCTAACTGAGTATATTCGTGGATGAGGAAATTAGTTAAAGAAAAAAAAAGTAGAATTATGGCTTATGTAACTCCATTTGAAGCCCTTTATGGGTATGATCCTCCTAAATTGATGGTTTATGTACCAAGTACCTGCTCTAATGATGTTGTTGGTAGGCAGTTAAAGTCAAGGGAAGAATTATGGGATTTATTGAGAGATAACATGAAGAAGGCACAACATAGAATGAAATTCTATGCTGTCATAAAGAGGAGTGAAAGATCTTTCCAAGAGGCTGATTGGGTCTTCTTGAGACTACAACCTTATAGGCAGAAGACATTGGCAATAAGGCACAATATGAAGTTAGCCCCAAGATTTTATGGTCCTTTCCATGTTGTGAAGAAGTTGGGGTCTGTTGCTTACAGACTCAATTTGTCTAACTCATCTTTAATACATACAATTTTCCATGTTTCTTGTTTAAAAGGGAAAATTGGTTAGAATGTTGTACCCTTACCAACATTACCCCCCATTGATTCTAGTAGACATTTACAACCTGAGCCCCAAAAGATTATGGACAAATGAATTCAAAAGAGGGGCAATCATGTTGTGACAAAAGTTGTAACACCCCGTTCCCGAAAAGACATTTTAGAATTTTCGAGGAACCAGTGTGCTACTACTAAACTTAAATATAAAAAGATTTTCCTTTTTAACAACGCGCCAGATACGAAAGAATTCCATAAAATAAAATAAAAAACTTCAATAAATACTGAAAATTTAAAATAAGGTCTGCGGAAGCATTTATTAAAAAAAAATACAGAAGTCTTATGTGCTTATCAAAATAATTTATTTAAACCATAGAAATAATCATAGCAAAATCTGTCTAGGCCTCAGCCTTGCCTCCCGGAGTCAAGTCCTGTCCTGCAGTCTCAACTTCATAAATGTCATCACCTGGGAGGGGTTTAAAAACATGAAAACAAACTAAAATGAGTCGAATACTCAATAAGCAACACATCATACAGTAAACATAATAAACATAAGGTGTCTTGAAAAGCGTGCATATTCATAAATACATGCATAAAAATCATGAGCATGAACATTAACTTATCTTTCACTTATCATAGGCCGTTACCCACTGTTGACCCCCGTGAGTTAGGGTTAGCGAATCTAAAAAGATTCCGATTCCGCCCGTGGCCGCGGGTTGTGGAATCCATACATAAGGAAGACAATACTGGGTGCACTACCAGCATGCACGACCTGGCAATGCAATATGCCCATAACATAGGTACCGTTTTCATATCATAACATAGGCCGTTACATATTTTATCAAATCATACTTGCATACTTGTCATTTCATAGATTTCAAAAGAAATCACATACATACTTGTCATATCGTATCATAGATTTCAAACGAAATCGCATTCTTTCATAAATGTCGTGATACGTGTTTCATTGCATAAAATCATGATTTTTCTTTTATAAATAATTTTATGAATAATCTTCACATAAAATCATGCATTTCATAAATAATTTTATGAATAATCTTTCACATAAAATCATGCATTTCATAAATAATTTCATGAATAATCTTTCACATAAAATCATGACTTTTTCATAATTTTATCATGTTTTGGATACGTAAAAAGGGTTTCCAATAAAGGGCATACATGCATAATATCTTTTATAAAAAGACAAACAGCTCACTGTACATAAGCGTAAGGATATGATCATGCTACTTACCTTGCAACGCTAAACCACTATTTTCGGTACGAAATCGGTCGCCTATAAAAATAAACACGTAATTTACATAAATTTCTAATTAAACAAGAGATTTTATTGGAAATCTAAACTATAAAAAAATATCCTATATTTTCTAAACCTAAAATCCTAATTAATCTAAACTGATAATCTTTATAACAAAAGATTTAAAACCCGGCCCGTAAATAAGAGTCCACGTAAAACTAAAATTAAAGCTCAATATAAACTATTAGTTCAATACGTATGCTGCTTGAGGTATAACTAAGGGACAAAAATGTAATTTAAAAATAAAAGAAACTACCCTTCAGTAATTGAAACCGACAGAAACTTAAGACTTCAACTTGAAGACAGGTATCTTTCTTGAGGGGAAAACTAAGCCGTGCGACATCCTTACCAAGAGAGGAAACACGCGACGAAGCGGAGGCTGAGGAGAGGGTGGCGAGTGAGGCGGCAAAGTTGTGAGGGAGAGAGAGAGAGAGAGACGAAAAGTGAGAGAGAGTTTACGGGATGAGAGAAAAGGAGTTCTGCCAAACCGAAAACAACCGAGAGAAAGAGGTGGACAAAGACGGTCGTGGCTTACCGGGACGGAGTGGGTGCCACTGGGTTGTGCTGGTCGGTGGTTTCTGTGCCGTCGGAGAGGGGGTTCGGCGCCTCTAGAGGTGGCTACCGTGGAGAAGGTGACTGCATGCTCTGTTTCGGACGTGCAAAAACAGTGGTGCGTCCGTGGCTGCTACGGCGTGCCTTGGCGGCTGAGGGTGGTCCGAAGTATTCTATGGTGGTCAGTGGTGGCGTCGGCGTGTTCTGTGGCTGAGGGTGGCTGGCTGTGGCTCACGGTCGGAGAGCTCAGTGCTCTGTTTTTGGGTGTGGAAAACAGAGGCGTCGAAAGTGGTTGCCGTGCGTGCAGTGGCGCAAGTGAAGGCTTGGCTGCGGCAAGGTGGTGCTGCGGTTTGAGGGGAGGAGGTTTTGGGCAAGTGCTCTGTGTGCGTGAGTGTATAAATAATTACAGTGTCGTGCAAGCGGAGGAAAGAAAGGAGCCGTGCATGCGTATGTTTGATGCGCGATGGGAAGACTCACGATGGGGCATTGCGGCTTGCATCCGTATGAATATATGTTTCAGAACCTAGAAGAAAACCCTAGAAAAAAAAAAAGAGACGTGCATGTGCATGTGCATGTGATGTGAGTGGATTAGATTTCGCGTTTGAAATTCAAAATAGAAGAAAAAAATCCGGCAAGAGGAGTTGTATTAACAAGAGGATTCAAGGGTTGGACAGAAATAATAATAATAATAATAATAATAATAATAATAGAGCCTTAATAAAATTATTCAAATTTTATCCCTAAAAAAAATATAGGGTCGGGTCGTTACAAAAGTGCTTGTGAGTTGGGTGGGAGCTGCAGCTAAGGATTCATCTTGGGAGACCTTGTGGAAGTTAAGGCAACTCTACCCACATCTGGTGGGGATTATACTGTGAAGTGTGTTCTGGTTAAAGACCTTGTGGTCAAGTCCTTTAAGAGGGGGAGAATGTGAAGTGTGTTCTGGATGAAGGTGGATGGTAGTGGAACGTGATGTGAAGCAGATGGATGAGGATAAAGGTGCATGGGCAATGGAATTAACTACCAGTCCAAACGGGGCGTTTTAGGATTTTAATGAAACAATGCGTATTAAGATCATGTTTTGAGGAATGCGGGACTAATTAATATGGTGCATTGCAGTTAAGTTGGGCGACGTCATTTTTCTTACATTGCTTGTAATAGAAAATCAGTTAGTTAGTTAGTAGTATGTTGGTTAGTTAGTTCAGGAACTTGTAGTATAAAAAGAAGGGGTCTTGTATTCACAAAATCATTTGAAAGATTTACAAAGACTGATTTGTTTGGAGCTTGGAGATTGCTCGAAAATCTCTTCCAAGAATTGAAGTAGATTCTTGGTTGATTCTCTCTTTCTTGTTCATTGTTTCTTGTTCTTCATTTACACTGCATTTGGCCTCTGCATTCATTTTACTGGGTTCTGGTGTATGTGGAGTCGAAAGGAGGAAGAGGGACCGTAACACACTGCTGACCTAACTTAGAGATTGTGCAATAGGTACAAGGACTGGAAAAGCATGTAGGATGTATGTTTAAGGCTGTGTTTGGGTAGTAGAGTGATATGAGCTATTCAATATTTTATTATTACTTTTTACATATTTTTTTGTTACTTTTACTACTATTTATTACTATTTAATATGTTATCATTACCTTTTCACCAATTTTTATTATTATTTACAGATTATTTGAGATCATTTCATTATCCAAATGCAACCTAAATCCCCAACTGAGTATATATGTGGAGGAGGAAATTATTGGAAGAAAACAAAAAAAATAACAAAGTGAAATTCCTGAACTGGAGATGCAAGTATAATCAAGTCGGAAATTGTTTCTTACTCCCAATATTGCTAATAGGCTCGTATAAAGGGGATGAGATTGTAACTTGCTATACAATCTTTGACTTGTCAACATTTAGGCTCGGTTTGGATATAAGAAGTATTTCATCTCATGTTATTTCATCAGTATATTTTTTTAAAATTTTAACACAAAATATAATAAACAATTCAAGTTTCTCAAATCCTAAAATAATATTAATATTAAAAAATAATATTATAACAATATTTTTATATTAAACTTTCAATTTTTATTTCAACTTACTATCCAATGGCACCTTAATCTAAGGGGAGCTAAAGTGAAAAAAGAATCAAGGAAAAAGTATGGAATTCCAAGAGGGCTGAAGATGAAAAGCAATGGCTAAGACCAAAAATTCTGCAACCTTAGTGATTTAACACTCTTTTCTCATGATACAAAACTAATACAAAGTTTGGAACATAGAAAAATCTTAAGATTAAATAAAATCATTTTAATAGGGAAGTGAATAGATAAATAATAAAAATCAAAATAAAAAATAAAAAGAATAGTAAATGAGTGGTAGGAAGTAATAAACCTATCATTATCCTTTGAATAAATTGGTTGGCGTAGAGTCTTCCTGTTAAGTTCGGGTAGGACTGGGAGATTCTTGTGTGCTGAATCCTTGGCCATTGTTGTGAAAACCCATTCCTACTTTTTCTGTTCTGAAACTACTTTATTTATTGCAAGAATCTCATCTTCCGTAATACGACATTCACTACAATATTTTGGTTTCTTGCTTGTCCATGTCTTCCTCTACAGTCTCTAGTCTCTGAACTTCAGGATACTTTGGTTGTTGCCCAGTTTAATCTCACTCTGTAGTGGTTATAGAGTTTGTTGTTGCATGCCCAAATTCTTCAAGTAACTGTCTGACAAAGTCCTCCCAACTCATGAAATAGATCCATTCCTCCATCTCTCGGAACCAAAGCAACGCTTCCCCTTCCATACGATGTGAGGGTTTGTAGATTTTCCAATTTTGAAGAGTGTGACTCCTCAAACAACTGATTTTGTTACGATTCTGAAGGTTACAAGTTTAACCAAATTAGTATCCAACAGTCTTAGAGCTTTTGGATTAATGGTTGAATATTTAAAAATTGATATCAAAGTAAAGACCACGTCACAGGTTTAAGTCACGGAGGGGGCGACCTATAGACTGGATTAAAATGTTTTTGATATTTTGTATAGGTATAATGTTAAGTCATTGAATATTGATAGATGACTGAAGCCCCCAAAAGAGAAAAGGACTATCACTGAGTTAGTGTCGATAGAATAGGCCATCGTGGATGTCAGATTCGAAAGCGTGGTGGAATATTATGATCGTGAGGATTAAATGTTTAACCAAATTAGTATCTAACAGTCCTAAAACTTTTAGATTAATAGTTGAGTCTTTAACATATTTGCTAACAAAACCCAGACATAGTAAGGATGGATATTCACCGCTAAATCGTTGAAATTTCAAATTATTATTATTTTTCTAATTCTTGCCGTTCTTGAAAATGCAATTTGGTTCATCCAACGTGAAAAATTTGTTTGCAAAATAGGCTTGTTATATTATCTATGCTTCGAATATTTCTTCCACGACTTTTCTTGGATCATAACTTCTCTAATATAATTGTAACACACTTTGTACTTCTTTGGACAATAAGAGAATGATAAAGGAGATTAAGGAAATGAAAGGAAAATATGATAATTTTGAGGATGATGATGATCCGACCTCCACAAGAAAAGAGATGAGAGTTGAACCTTTGCTATTAAACTTCTCAGCAATTTATTACGGTACTCCTTTACAGTATTTATTGGCCATGAACCACTTTAAACCTAGCCCACCAACTAGACTTTTCAATTAGGGTGGCTCTACCGCCGCTGTCAGGAGCATCTGCTAGTATATTTTATCTATATATTTTTTTACATGAATGTTTTTAATATTTTTTAATATTTTTTTTTAAAAAATCATATTATCATTAAAAAAATATTTTCTTAATCATTAAATAAAAATAAATTAAAAATTAAAAAAATTCCAACTAGAGGACTAGCATTTTCCTTTCAATTATAACCCATTTACACAATAGCAAAAAAAATTCTATTTATCATATCTTATATCACATATCAACATGTGATTTATTATTTTTATTATTCTATTTAAACACATATATTAGTAAGTTTAAATAAATAAAAAAATAATAATAAATTATATATTGATGTGTGGTGTGTGAATGATAAATAACATTCATCCAACGCAATAAGTTAATAACAAGCAGGATTGTAGAAATAAGTTGAAAAACCGACCAAATCGATTGACTTGAAACTAATCGGTTCAATTCGGTTATATGAAAGGTTTGGTTGGTTTCCAATTTTTCTTTTGTTATTATTTATGTTTGCATATTAAATTACTTATATAATATTTTATAACATGCATGTATGATTGTTAGTAACTTATTACTTCTTTACATGTCAGTTATTGATATATTAAAAATTATGAGATTTGAATTTAACAAAATAATGTTAAAAATAAGAATATAAATAAAAATATAAGTACATGTAATATTACTCTAATTTATATAATGTAAATTTTGAGAAAAGAATTTTTCATAAAGTGTAGAATGTGGAAATAAATAGAGAAGAATTATTCTTAGGAAATATGTTAATAGTAGTGTGATTTGAATTAAAATATTTTATAGAATTTTGGAAATGGAAAAAAAATAAAAAAATTATATGAATTTAATTTTTTAATAAAATTTTTTTATTTAAATAAGTTGAATTATCTTTTATGTTTTGTTTGAAAGTTTGAAAAAATATAATAATTTAATAATAATTAGATGAAAAAATTAAAAAATTAAAATTGAAAAGTATTTATATTTAAATTATTTAAGAATGAAATTATGAAAAATTTTGATACGAGAAGAGATTGTTTTCCACCTCTTAACTAATATTTTAGCTAAAATTTAATTAGAGAAACATCATTGGCACTCAAAACTTGAACTAAATACATTGTTTGCATGAAAGACTCGCTAAACGGTACATTCTGAGTACTCTTATTAGATTAGTCAAAGTAAAAAGATAATTTTGATGAATGTAAGAGAAATTTAACTTTTAACTATTCCATTCACATAAATCTTCACATTGGAATAGCTATTTGTTCATTATATAATAATAAAATAATATAAGATAAATTTAATTTTGATTATTCACATTAAATCTCCACATTAGATTATATATTTATTCATTATATGGTAATGAATAACTAATAATTTCAAAAATATTTAATTTTTTTAATTATTAATTTATTTAATTTTATCATATTTTACTATTATACTTATTATATGTTAATTAATAATCATGTTCTTATTAAATTAATATATCACTAAGTCAAATTAATATATTAATTGTGATAAAAATATGTGATAGAAAGAAAGGGAGAGATAAATAATTAATAAAATATGTATTTGATGTATGTACAGTAACTTTCAAATTTGGAAAAACTTTTGAAAGTCACTGTAGCCAAATTCCAATTTGACTAATCTAATGTGAGCATATTTTACTCTTTAATAGCTAAATACTCATTGAATTTAGCTTTTAGCTAATCCAATGAGAGTGGAGGCTGCCCGTTTGGAGTTGAAAAATATTTTATCTTATCTTATCTCATCATTATAATTTTTTTAAATTTTTACATAAAATATAATAAAAAATTCAATTTATTCAAATCTCAATTTAATTTTTTAAAATTTTATAATAATAATAATATTAAAAAATAATATTTTAATAATAATTTTTTTCAACTTTCATCTTTTATTTAAAATCATCTCAGAAATGAAACTAACGTAAGTCACAAGGGCAATAGTGTAATTCAAAACTTAAAAGGTACAAAACTTTGTCGTTTCTGTCTTTGGAAGGAGGTCAAATTGTTGAAAGCAAAACATATAGCCATCCCCCGGTCTTTTCTGTGTAACAAAGGGGATAAGATCATAAACACCAATTGGAGACAGAGAGACGGGCGACAATGGCATCCACAGCTTTGGCTCCATCATGGAGTTCTTCTTCGTGGTTGCATAGCTTCGGAGGAAACTTGAATGCAGGTACTAAACTACAGGACAGAAGAACAGCCTTGGTGGTTTTGGCTCAGAAGAAAGCCATCAAGACCCGCAAGGTAGATATATATTTCATCTTTTTAAAAACGAAATGGGCTGTGCTATTATTCTTTACATTCCAGCACCTTTAATGTGTGTTCGACATTGTTTGGCTCCTGAGAACGTGAAGGAAAAGAAAGCTAAAAATACATTATTCACGATTTAGCTTCTCTTTCCATACATTTTTATTAGCAACAAAACTTCATAGAAAATGTAAAAGATATTGAACTAAGTGTCAGTAATAGCGTTATAATTGAGTGCTGGTGTGGGAGGGGTCAGATAATATTGAAGGAAGACGTGACAGACCTGGGAAAGAAGGGGCAGCTGCTTGACGTGAAGGCTGGGTATTACAGAAATTATCTACTCCCCATGGGCAAGGCTCAGATTGTCACTTCCAGTCTGATCAAGTAATGTATAACTGAACCATCTCATCTTTACATTGTGTTGGTTTCGTTATCTCTCACATGCCCAATTCAGGAGGAATACTGATGGTTTGGTCTGCCAGGGTTTTATTTCAAAAGTGTTCGATGATAATGTGATGATAAAATGCAACAAGTTTAAGGAGCCTAGGTCTCGTAACTGGGGAAATTTTTCAAGTAGAAAGTGTACCACATGCTAATAGGCCATATCTAGAGTAAGTAGAAACTATAAGGGATGTCTATAGCTGATACGAGTAAGATTTGGCTTGGATTTGGAGTTATAGTTTAATTAAATGTCAATGCAGATTGTGAATGCTGATTGCACTCCTGGGCATCTATACAATTCTGAAAATGATATATTATGCTTTTGATAGAGGGAGTAGGAAGGTGGAAAGATTTTTTTTTCTTGTCAATTTTTGCCATTTTGTGTCTGGCAGTTAACTTTATGCCAGCATTTGCTAAAACTCTTCCCAAAATGTAAGAGTTGTAGGAAATCAAGATAAATGATTCAATGGACATGGTTGCTTCTTCCTCATCTCTGCTAGCAACCTCCATAGTTGCTGACAACCACCTGCTGAGTGCTGACTAAAACACAATAGTACATTACCTTTCATTATTCCTGAGGACAACCCATAAATGTGCTGCCTGCATAATTTGCTACAATGACCCCCTCTAATAGTGCCTATGGAATTACCATAATCATCTGTAGCTATACGATCTCCTGTTCAGCTAACATGAGCATCTTCATTGTCCACAAACACTAGATGTTATTCCACCAAGGCTACCATTACTCATCATCTTGTGCACCAATGCTTTTATTCGCATTTCCATAAGACTTTGCATTATCGACATTGCAAGTTTCTTTACTGCCTCACCACCACCCTATCTCTATCACAACCTGCTGAAAACTAGTGCCAACACTGGTTTTTTTTTTTTTTTTTTTTATTGATAAACAAAATTTTATTGAGCATAAAATAGACAAAGGCCCCATTATATGGGACATATACAAGATTGTCGCCTATGCTTGCGAGTTTAGCGATACAAGGAAGTCATGAAAAGACATTCCATTAAAATCAATTACAACTGACTAATGGAGTAAAGTATGGAAAAATAAACTTCTAAGCCCATCCATTGACCACTCTCGATCTTCAAAACTTTTTGCATTCCTCTCCCTCTAAATGCACCACCATAGACAAATTGGGACCATCTTCCACACTTTTGCAATCTGATGGTTACCGTGGATACCTAGCAAAGAAGCTAGGAGGTTGATTACCCTTTTCAGCATCACCCAAGCTAATCCCACCCAAGCAAAGAAGTCATTCCACAAGGTCATAGCAATCTCACAATGACATAATAGATGATCTACGGATTCTCCACTCCTCTTGCACGTACAACACCAATCCATGACTGATGTGGCATTTTCGTAGATTGTTTGTTGTGAGGATCTTCCCTAATGAGGCCGTCCATACAAAAACATTTGCCTTAAGTGTTGCTTTTGTCTTCCAAATATTCTTCCATGGAAATGGATTTGTATTATGCGTGATCATTGCATGATAGTAGGAGCAAACTGTGAACTTCCCTTTCTTAGAAGGGCCAAAAGATCTTGTCTTCAACTCCCCTCATTATGTGGGTAGAGTATACTAGATCATAGAACTTTGAGAAAGCGTCAACTTCCCAATCTTGTGCGTCTGTAAAGAATGTAACATTCCATTGGGGAGTACCTTTAGAAAGAATTAAGAGGTTTGCAATTGAGGCTTCTTTCATTCTTGCTATGCCTTAGTATTCTGGTCACACTACTGCCCTCATCAACGTTAACCACATCTATCTTCCCCAACCTATAAGTTATTAAAACCATTTTTTTCTTCTCTTTTTGTTATTTTGTTCTTATGACAATGCAACTGCACCATCCACAAAAACAAAGAATCTCCATTAAGCCATAGATATCTAGGGATTACTCCACCACATGGGGATGAAAGTACAATATTGGATATGGAGGATTTCCTGGTGGTCTAAGGTTTTAATGGTAGAACTTTCTTAAAAAATGACTTATGGTATTATCCATGTAAACTGATGCATTTGATGTTTCGGGAACTTGTAAATGATTATCCTTAAAAAACTATTAATGGTCAATGTGTACAAGTACTCTTAACACATAAAAAAATGTCATGCTCTCCAAAGATTTCAAAACATTCAAAAGCAGGGAGTGTATTTTTTTCAATTATAATTTTCTTCTAAATGCACTGAAGGACGAAATGAGCAGCCACATCTCAAGGCATTCTACTTGATGATCTGTTTAAAATATCTAATCTTGTTTAAGTGATCACATACTTTCAACCTTCCTGAAAACTTTGGAGAGCTTGTCATTTTTAGGATTCAGATCCTAATGTTCCTTCTGAACTTGCCATACTGACCACATATTTTTCTCAGCCTCCAAGGTCAAAATCACTTATTATTACATATAAAAGAATGTCACCCATGGTTACGCCCTAGTTATGTTGGCAATGCCACATGGTTTAAACATCTAAGAATATAAAATACTCACCAAGAGCATGGAAAAGCAGAAATTTTATTCAGAGAAAATATGTAGTGTGACTCTATCTGTACAGAGCATTAACATATGTTAGGGGACAAATAGTGATTGAAGAGACATGTCATAGAATGTGATATCGTATTCATGGAAGAACTTATCTATCTTTTTATTCTCATATAATTTTCTTAAATTTATTCATTCTTTTTACAGGGAAATGCGAATGGAAGAGGAGAGAATTGAGGCTGAGAAAAAGCGGGTAACCGAGTTAAACATTTGTTTTATCCATATGCTTCTTTGAAAGTGAAATGGTTCAAGTTATACCTTATATAACTAGTTTTTTTTTTTTGATAAGTACCTTTATAACTAGTTTCATGATCATAACATTAATCTGTTGATGTTTACTCATAATTTGTTTTTATTGGTAAAAAAATTTTAATTGACCATAAGAATAGGTAAAAGCCCAAGTATACGGAACATATATAAAAGCATCGCCTATGCATGCTATTTAGCCATACAAGAAATTCGTGAAAGTTCATTCCTTTAAAATCAGTTACAATCGACCAATGAAGTAATGTACTGAAAAATAAATTTCTAAGCTCGTCCATGGACCACTCTCCATCTTCGAAGCTTCTTTCGTTCCTCTGCCACCAAAACCACCACCATAGGTATATTGGGACCAACTTCCATATTGCTGCAATGTGAAAATTTCCTTGAAGGCCTTTCTAAGAAGCTAGTAGATCGATTATATTTCTCGGCATCACCCAAGCTAGTCTCACCCGAGCAAAGAATTCATTTCATAAAGGTAATGGCAATCTCACAATGTAGTAGATCATCAACAAACACCCCACTCTTTTTGCACATAAAACAGCAATCCATGACAATGATTCAGTGTTTCCTTAAATTTTCTATTGTGAGAATCTTTCCCAAGGAAGCTATCTATGCAAAGAAGATTGCTTGTAGTGGTTCCTTTGTTTTCCAAATATTCTTCTATGGGAATGGATTTGCATAATGCTAATTCATGGCTTGGTAGAGAGAGCGGATGGTTGTAACACCCCTTGCTGTAGGTTAGGAGTGTTACGTGCTTTCATAACTGTGCCCGGTAAAGAGACCCAACTTGATAAAAATACCTAGTTTATCGAAAAATAAATTCCCCAAAACATAAGAATATAATCCATAGCAAGAAAATTTAAAATTGATATTTTTGTGAAAAAAAGAACACTATAAACTAAGGGCTGGTTTGTTTTTACAAACCATCTCAACTCATCTCATCTAATCATTATGACTTTTCCAAATTCTCAAACAAAATATAATAAACAATTCAATCTTTTCAAATCTCAAAACAAAAATAATATTAAAAAATTATATTCTAATAATATTTTATTCAACTTTCATTTCATCTCATCTCATCTGTGTAACCAAACGAGGCCTAAGTCTGAAAATCCCTTGACACATGATCTATGCTTGGTCATCAGCTCATCAATACTATCTTCTTTACTTGGACATTTTTTTTATTGGTACCGGGTATTCGAGAATAGCGTCTCGACTAATTCTGGGGGTGCACAGGCCCTCGGCAAGGAGTTTCCCACAATCTTTACTAGACATTTTAAAAACATAAAACAATAAACAAACAACCAAAATGAGTCAATTACTCAATAAGTAGTATCTCATACAGTAAACACAATAAACATCGAGTTTCCTTGAAAGGCGTTCATACTTAATACTTATACTAACATAAACATGTAACATGTGCTATGCATAACTCATTAAACTTGTCTTTCCCTTTATTTAATGTCCAACACATCTTAACCCCCATGTGCATGGTTGTGCACCGGTTCCCCTACTTGTGGCCATAAGGGGAACCGCTTAACTTATCATAGCATATTATGGTGGACTATGCTTAAGTCCGTGGCTTGCACATCTACCCATAACTACATTGATACCATGCATCTCTTATGGCCATTCTTAAAGCTTCTTTCATAACTTGTCTTTTATCTTTCTAATCATGATGCATGTAAAACACATAATGACAGTTTATCGTAATCATAAATGAAATCATATCATGATGCATGTAAAACACATTAACATGACATTCAAAAATCACTTTCATCATAACTTGATATGAAAAAAGGGGCTTTCAATAATGGGCAATACATAGATAATACTTAAAAAGAAACATTGTTTTACCATACATGTAAGGGTATGATCATGCTACTTACCTTTTTGCTTCTATCGATAACAAACGCATCAATAACCACCTACTTGAAGTTGCTGGAAGATGGTTGGACTTGATAGGGTGTGGCTGGTTCTTTTTTCAATCTCCTGAAATTGCAGCAGTTATTTAGGGTTAGGGATTGGTTTTCTTGAAGAACATTACTCTATAAAAACTTTCCAGACTCATAGCAATCTCTGTTTTTTCTAGTTTTCAGGCCATACAGTACTTTTAATGTGACTTAAAAAACCTAATAATACGGCTGTATGAATTTAACTCTGTTTGTTTTGAAAAGGGGTTCTATCCTAATGGCTAGGAGTTCTAGGGTAAATATGTTGCTATTCTTTGGATCCATTTAGGAGTCATAAATGGGGCTGATTTCCAATTATCACGAATTTAAAAGCCAAAAATCAAATGGGCTTTGGCTAGAAAATACTTGGCCTTGTCCATCTATATATCGGCCTAATGGGCCGAACCTACTCCATTTTGAATCTAGGTCCATAATTTCATATATAATCCTATCTCCTCAATACTAGATCCTCAAATAATACGTACGGGCTAATGGGCCCTAAAATAATCTTCCTTTACTCATGTGAGTAGAGTATACTAGTTCATAAAACTCTAAAAATGTGTCAACTTCCCAATCTTGTACATCTATGAAAAATGTAACTTTCCATTGGGAACTGGGGAGTACCATTGGATAGAAGCAAGAGGTCTGCAATCAAGGCTTATTTCGTTCTTGTTATACTATAGAATTTTGGATAACTTCCTTGAGTGCCTTGTTACCACACCATATGTCATGCCAAAATTAGACTTTGGATCCGTCACGCACTTCAAATTAGGTATTTCTAAAATATCTATCCCATACTCTTCTTATGTGCTTCCAAAGCATCCTCCCCATGCTTCACCGTGCTTTGAGTCTCTGAAGATTCTCCATTAAGGTCCCCATTCTTGGTGGTATCTCTAAAGCCATTTGCCCAACAAAGACTTGTTAAAAGTCTGCATATTCCTGGTACCCAATCATTCTTCTGAAGTGGGGAGCATACCGTGGCCACTTTAGCAAGTGAAATTTAAACCCATCTTTCATCCGCCCCCATAAGAAATCGATGCAATGAGCCACCTTGGTGGGGAGCATAAATAATGGTAGGAAGTAGGTAGAGGTAGAAGTTAACCCCAAGGGGTTGGCCCAAGTGGTGGCCTTGGTCTTGGGGTATCACTCCCTTTAAGGTCCAAGGTTCAACACCTCATGGGTGCAAACAATCATTTGGGGCCACACCCCCTGGTGAAAAGCCAGCGATTTAACCAGTTCCGTATAGGGAAACTTCCGAGGGTGCCATGCATGAGATCGGGGTTTACTCTGCAGGGGTGGGTCCGAAGGGCCCTGCCTTGGAGAGGTTCCCCGACATTAAAAAAAAAAAAGGTAGGTAGAAGTTGGAGAGGGTACTTTTATCAAAGTGACCCAACCGCCTTTGGATAAATACATCTTCTAACTAGCCAATTTCACTCCATTTTCTCTAACACGTCATCCCAAATTTATTTCGATTTGCATGGAGCACCCAAAGGGAGGTCAAGATATTACATTGGCAAGTGAGATATCTTGCATCCTAAAATGGAGGCCATATACTCCACGTTAGAAACATCCCTCACCAGAACTACTTCTGATTTGGCTCATAAAAAAATTATTTTATTGACCTCTGCTCAAATTGTTTCTAGGTTAAGTGCGCTTGCAGACGTTGATCTGGAGCTACAAGCACTTTGCAGAAAAAAATTCCTTCATTATAGTCAGTGTGTTACTGATATAATAGTCCTGTGATAAATGCCAGCTTAAATACATTGCATGCATTTGACATGCGTTCTAGCAATTTTAGAATCCTGTTTTCTGTTTCCTTTATTTGGCAAGAAAAACAGCATTGCTGGTTCCAGTTGCTTACTAAAAGATCCAGTATCTCTTAAACCTTGGCTATATTCTTATAAATTATGATTATTTCAATATAGTGCTCAAATGTCCTATAGTTTTTTTATTACAATTTTGTTCTATTCTGTTCTTCTTTTCTAGTAAAACCTTGTCACATTTTTTTTTTCCTCTATTCTTTTTATGTGCCCTACACCATTTAATTAGATAATATCATATTTCTTCAGGTAAAAGATGAGGCTCAACAGCTTGCTCTGATCTTTGAAACAGTTGGAGCTTTTAAGGTAAAGCGCAAAGGCGGGAAGGGGAAACAAATATTTGGAAGGTGAATTAGATCTGTTTTGGTATTAACACTTGTACAATCTTTTTTTTGGCACCTATAAAAAAATAATCTATTTTTTGGTTATTGACGGATGCAAAATTGTTTTGGCAGTGTTACTGCTCAGGATCTAGTTGACATAATTAAGGCTCAACTTCGGAGGTACTGTCTATACTTGACATTATAAAATTTGTCTTCACCAATGCCTACATCGATGTGATCTTTTGCCTTATGCAAGTTTTGGTGTTTTGTTAATTATATACAAATACTGCTAATTCTTTTTTATACATAATAACTCTTCTTAATAAGAACAAAACAAGTACAAAGAAAGTACAGAAAAGGGAATACTGAGAAAAATCCCTTGTTTCCTATCAATAAGATTTCTCGTTGTTTAATTATTATTGATGTAGTGGAAAGTGGGTAAAGAAAAGTAGAACAAGTTCTTTATGTGATTCCTTGAATCCACAAGGAGAGTGAAAGCGCAAGAAAGCATATAATTATTTCTATTTGATGATGGAGGCTCTTCTCAAAACAAAATATCTATGATTTTGAAACCTTAAAGCCTTAAAATAAGCAAAATGACTGACAAACCTTGAAAATGTAAACTTAGAGAGCTTTGAGCAAAAGTATATTTCTCTCGGTGGAGAATTCCCATTATATATAGAATACAAGCTGATCTTTAGCCCTAAAATCAGCTAAACGACCATATACAGATCTGTATATAGATAGCCTACAGCTAGTATATCCTAATTAAGGAAAGAATAAAAGATTTACAGAAGATAGCTGTCAAAGCTGTACAAGGCATAGAATTTGCTGACTTTAAATGGCCAGCTAATTTCATTGGCATCCCCCCTCAAATTGATGCTGGTAAATCTACAAGCATCAATTTGCTAACAAGGAAATTATGGCGCTGACGTGTCATGGATTTGGTGAAGATATCCCCGATCTGTAGAGTAGTTGAGATATGTGGGAGGGAGATAATTTGGCGGTCATAGGCCTCCCGAATGGAGTGGTAGTCAACCTCTATGTGCTTCGTGCGTTTGTGGTAGATAGGGCTGGCAGCAACTAGTGTTGTCAGCATGTAGTGGAGTAGGTTGAACTTGGGAGAAACCAAGCTCTGTGAGGAGACCACGCAGCCAAATGATCTTGGAGCATGCAACAGACATGGTGCGGTACTCTGTCTCAGTTGATGACTTGGAGACATAATCTTGCTTCTTGCATTTCCAAGAGATAAGAGCATCACCAAGAAACATACACCATCCGGTAGTAGATTTCCTGGTGTCTGGGCAGCCGGCCCAATTAGCGTCACTGTAGGCTTGTAGCTGGAGTGAAGAACTAGTAGGGAAAAATAAACCACGACTAGGTGTGCCAAGGATGTATCGAATGATATGTCTGATTGCGGATAGGTGGAGATGTTGAGGGGCTTGCCTGAACTTGCTGATGGTGTGGACAACATAAGCGATGTCTGGTCGTGTAACATCCCTTCCCATAGGTTAGGAATATTACGAACATTTATAACATGATGCCCGGTGAAGAGACTCAAAATTCTGAAACACCTCTTTTATTGGAAAGCATCAAGAACATTAAAACTGAACTCAACATAATGCTCATCGACCATTCTTTATACTCAAATGAAGTTAAATTATCAAAGAAATTTTGAATATACCAATCGACTTACTTTTCCACCATGAATTACCACTGTTCTGGGAGAGAGCTTAAGTGCACGTAGAAAATGACAAGAGAAAGAACTGCCACTTGCAAACCAGATTGACGAGAAAAAATCAAACTATAGCCGAGGCTGTGTGACTCGAGTGCTTCTTCAGGAGCCCAGTGCTTTGAAAGGGCAGGTTTCTATTCAGCAGATGTGGTTTGAAAGAGGTGTACGATACCCCAATTGGGACCAAAAAGGGCTCTATGCATGGTGAAATTATATGAAATTATGAGAAAGCACAGGAACACATAAATTTGCTGAGGGAAGAGGAATCTCAAAGCTTGAAATTTTCAATGATATGCTTATTTATATACCCGAATGAGGATCTTGAATTAAAGAGGAAATACTATGATTTAGAGGCAATTGCCATAAATATAGGAAGCATAAATCAAGGAGTAAAGTAAGAGATATGTGCCAGCTCTGTCACTCCACACACCCAACAGAGTCTGTCAACAAGAGTTTCACTTGAAGGAAGGTCAAAGCGGCACAATTCATTTTGTCTATCGATGTTCAAAGTGGCATTCATCTGTGATCTTGGTTGAAGCTAGTTTGAACAAGCTTTAGCATAATGTCTCCTGAGCTTTGTTTATCTCAAAGTTCTCCATTTATCATTTTGCAATCTGTTCTGACTGATACTTTAGAATTTATAGGTGACTTGATCATTCTTTTCTTGAACTCGTTCTTGAGTTTCAACACAACCCCTAGATGTTTTTTATTGCCCTATTAGTTTATGAATAAACAGTTCAGAAAATAGCGGATTACAAGTTTCTATAGCTGATACTGATTTGACACGTGTTTATTTAATTGATATGTTTCTCTCATCTATAGGGACGTGGACAAGCGAATTGTGTCTCTTCCTGAAATCCGGGAAACAGGAGAATATATTGCAGAGCTGAGGCTTCACCCAGAAGTTACTGCTCGAGTGAGGTTAAATGTGTTTGCCAACTAAGAAGTACCCATTCATGCCCCAGCCTCTGGATAGAACAGTTGTGCTAGCAGCTTGCACATTGGAGGTAAATGGATACAGTGGAAAATTTAACAGGGGATCATGTACAAGTCTTGATAATGACTAATCTTAAATTCTCAGCAAAATGACTTGGCTTAGTAATTTCTTGACTTTCATGTTGTTTTCCTATATGGGTTTGAAAAACACTTGTTACGATAATGTTTAGTCCTCCATATTTATTATTATTATTTTTATTTATTTTTGATTTTGTTATTAAGTTCATGGGGAGTAGACTTCTTCATGAAATAAAGAAGTTTTAGGATATTGGAGATTTGAAATAATTTCATGATCCCATAATTAGATTTGTCCAGCTTGCATGACTGAATCTAGGATTCTCACGAGTTATTCTACTTGCATACGGCAATCCGTGGATTTATGAGCTCCAATCCATTTCCAACTATGTAGATTATTTTGTCTCTTGTTCAAATGTACCAAAAACGAAATAAGCAGGATATTTGTCGTCTGTTTCAGGAGCCCGTGATTGAGATCAGATTCACATCAATGCCTATTGGGGGACCAACAATGTGTTATTATGTGGTATTACTAATCCGTTTTGCTCGAAACTGCGCCTTTCTTGTGTTCTTTCTGGCTTCATCTCCTGTATGTTGGGCTCAAAAAATCTTTATGGTGATTTTTGGTTCAACTTGACATAATTTCCAACACTTTCCTTTCGTAGACTTTTATTGGTCCTCACTCGAGAATGGCTAGATTCACAAAGAGGTTTCATAAAATAAAGTTCATATACTAATATAGTTGGATATTATAAGTTAGATCTTTTTTATTGGAAAAATAATTGCACAATCTGTGCACTACAACAGGCAGCATTAGTTTGTAAATTTATTTTTATGAAATTTTTTTTGTGAACAAAACATTTCTCTTATCAATATAACTTTGGTAAGATCAATACTTTTAAGAAGCCTATCCACTCAATATATATATATATATATATATATTTATATATTTATAGTACATGTGATTCTTTTTATCACATTTTGGAAGGCATGGAAATTGGCTCGTGGTTAGGTTAAAAAAATTAAAGATAAAGATGAGTATTCTATTCCGACTTATAGGTGTTCTTACTCGTAAATATTGCTTACCTTGAGTGCACAATGCTACTCTCGATTATGTATTTTAAGTGAATCGTATGTTTATTTCTTAAAAAAATTAAATAGATAGTCACTTAAAATGCACTACATTAGCCGGTGTAATTGACAAGACAAATTCCAAGTTTCTTAAGATAAGAACGACATTTCTCACTTCGAGTACGCCAGACTTCTAAGAGAATCTATTTGTAAATCTTATTTTTTATACACCTAACACATCGATGATGTGGAAGTATTTTACATGAGCTTAAAAAATATTAGTGCTTTATACACCTAACAATGAGTCTCACTATAAGTGATGCTATCTTATATTAAAATTGGGTCCTTGACTAGATTTTTATTAAAAAGTTCCTATAACTCAAGACCAAATATAGCTGACTCATAGACACTTTACAATGGTACTTGAAAAAGTCTCTGGATAGAGTTTCTCTCTGGATAGAGTTTAGTCCCTTAGAAGGCCTTTCAGACCTGAAGAGGGGATAATGGAGGACGACTTAGCTAAACAGTGGGAGGGACTAAGTTTTACTGAGAAGGAAAAAGAGGAAGTGCTATTGGAAAAAAACTCGTCTGAAGTGGTCGACCAGTATGGCAAGTTTTGCCTGCTGGTTATGATCATAGCTGAGAAACCAGTAAATAGAGAAGCATTCAAATCCACAATGGCCAAGATATGGAAATGTGAGAGCTGGTTCAAGTTCTCAGAGGTAGGAATGAACAAGTTCCTGGTCGAATTCAATAAAGAGGAAGATTTGCAGAAAGTTATCAAGGGTAGACCCTGGTCTTTTGACAGATGGCTACTATGCTTGCAGGTGTTTGAAGGGAATAGGTCCATAAATGAAGTCCTTTTCAATAAAGAGGAATTCTGGGTGCATGCATACAACATACCTCTTTCAAGTATGACCTATGAAGTTGGAACTCAGATTGGAGGATGTATTGGTCGAGTTTTAACTGTCCAAGTGGATGAAAGAGGGATTGGTTGGGGGAAATTCTTAAGAATAAGGGTGGAAGTCAACATATCAGAAGCGTTGCAAAGGGGGGTGTTCTTATCATATGCAGGCAAAAAGACTTGGATTCCCCTTAAGTATGAGAGGCTTCCCACCTTTTGTTTTAAATGCGGGGTGATTAAGCATGCCAAATTAGGCTGCTTGGTAAGCTCACTTGGAGACAATAAGCTGCAATATGGTGCATGGCTGCGAGCCCCAGCATCTAAGGACAATGATTTCTCCCACAAAACCTATGGCAATGCAGATACACAGGAATATGCAGAAAGCCAGTCATGGAGGAAGGAGAGGGAGGTCAGGGACGATGATCAGAAAATCAAGACCAAAGCAGCAGCTGAAATCCCGGAATCGTGCAAGAATGATGGTGACAACACAGGTAGCAAAAAGGCTACTGAAAAGCTGATCTCTCCTAGTTTTGCAACAGAACCAATCCAGCAGGCTATCAAGGTAAGCCCCTATGTACTTAACTTGGAAAGTCCTGAGTTGACTCCTCAATTTGAGGAAGTTTGTTCCATGCAAGGTATCGAGGTGTGCACCAAAAGTGCAATAAGAAATTCAGGGATAGACAAAACCCAACAGGCAGGCCTGGGCCATGAGGGTTGTCTGGATCTCAGAGCCCAAGCATCCTCCTTGGTAAGGGTGTAACCGGTCCGGTCCGGTCCGGTTTTGGATAAAATTTAGGACCGAACCGGTATGTACCGGTTTTGTATTTTTCAAAACCGATTACGCACCGGTTACCCTCCTAAACCGGTACTTTCGGTTTTACCGGTTTCCGGTCGGGTCGGGTCCGGTTTTCCGGTTTTTCTAAAATGTAAATTTCACAATTTTTCATTAAAAATTTGTTTATAAAAAAAAAAATTGATTTAAAAAAAGCTGTTTTATATTTTTATTGATATATTAGACTATATAATAGTATTAATATTAGACTATTGGTATAGTTATAAGTTATATATTAATATTAGTTATAAAATTTTAGTGATTTAGTATTAACATTTTATGTAATAATTTATAAATTATAATAAGAAATTATTTCATATATGAATATATATGTTATATATAAAATTTCACATAAAAATTTATAATTATACATTATATATAAACCTTATATATATTAATATTTAATATATATAAAATATTTTGTATAAAACTTATATATAAAAATATTATTTTTTATTTTTTTTAATCAACCGGTCCGGTCCGGTCCAAAAAATTCCGGAACCGGAACCGGACCGGAACCGGCCGGTTTTTACGTTTTGAAAACCGGTTCCGGACCGGACTTGTTCAAAACCGGTAAAACCGGTCCGGTTCGGTCCGGTCCGGTTCGGTTTTCCGGTTTTCCGGTTTGAGTTTACACCCCTACTCCTTGGCCCAGTTTGTCTTGGGCCAGGTCCAGGAACTGGAAAGGATTAAAACTAGAGCTAGTTGGAAAAGGAAGGCAAGAAACAAGAGCTTTGAAAGGCTTGCAATTGGGCTGGAGAAGAACAAATCTAAAAGCTTAATAGGCAACAAAAGAATTATCACCAGATCGATGACAGAAGGGGCAGTGCATGAACTGAAGAAAACAAAGCATGGGGCCTTTCCTATGAATTACTCGGGTGGAAGTGAAATGGTGGAGGCTGTGAACCAGCCCCACCAAGCGCCATGAGCTGCCTAAGTTGGAACTGCCGAGGGCTTGGGAACCCTCGGACAGTGAATAATCTGCACATTATGGTGCAAAATAAGTCCCCAAACTTTGTTTTTTTAATGGAAACAAAGTGCAATAGAATTAAGGTTGAAACAGTCAGAAGAAAACTGAAGTTTGAAAATAGTTTTGTGGTGAACTCAAAAGGATCATGTGGAGGATTGGCCTTCTTGTGGAAAGAAGAATCAGAAGCTGAAGTTATGTCTTATTCAAATAATCATATTTCCTTGATGGTGAAGGAAGGGAGAGCTGGTGGTCATTGGGTTCTCACAGGTTTCTATGGCAGCCCGATTACTTCAAAGAGACATGAAAGTTGGCAAATATTGCAGGCTCTCACACCTTCAAGCAATACAGGTTGGCTCTGTGTTGGTGACTTTAACGAAATTTTAAGGTATGATGAAAAGTGGGGAGGGCAATTGAGACCTTACAACCAAATGGAGGCCTTTAGTGAGGCAGTGGGAAGGTGTGGGCTCTATGATATGGGCTATTATGGTAGTAAATTCACATGGTCAAATGGGAGGCATGGCAATGCATTCACTAAAGAAAGGCTGGATAAAGCCTTTTGCAATAATGTTTGGGTAGGTATGTATGCTGGCTCGAGAGTTTATACTCTTCCAGCCCTCAACTCAGATCATAGGCCCTTGTGGATTGTGTTGGACCTGGTGCACATGTACCCTGTCAGACATCAGAGGCCTTTCAGATATGAGGCCAGTTGGAACCTAAAGGAGAATTGCATTAAAGTAGTGGAGGAAGCATGGAGATTACCTAGAGTAGCAACAAACAAAATGCAATCCATTGTTGAGGGGCTTAAGTCTTGCAAACAGAAACTGTCTCAGTGGAGTAAACAGCACCATGGCAGCTTTAAGAGAGAAATCAAACAACAAATGGACACCCTTTCAATCCTTCAAGACAGAAACATGGGCCTATTAAATGAAGAGATCAAACAAGCTCAACAAAGGGTAGACACACTATTGGAAGCTGAAAACCTCAAATGGAAACAAAGAGCCAAACAGAAATGGTTGAAGGAAGGTGATAGGAATACAAGATTTTTTCATCAGTGTGCATCACAAAGGAGGAAAACAAATGAGATCAAAAAGCTCCTGGATAGTAATCATGAAGAAGTCACTTCAAAGGAGGGCATCAACACCCTTTTCCAGGATTACTTCACAAGTATTTTCTCAACTTCCAACCCTTACAGCCCTTTAACTTGCATTGAATCTTTGGAACCAAAAGTGAATGTAGCATAGAATGAGCTTCTGACCAGGCCTTATTCAGTCCAGGAGGTAGAAGATGCTTGATCTCACATGAATGGATTAAGCTCCCTGGGGCCTGATGGCTTCCCTGCCCTATTCTATCAACAACACTGGCAAGTGGTGGGAACTCAAGTATGTGAAGCAGTTCTAAATGTTCTTAATTCGAATGGCAGTTTGGACAGTATCAACAACACTTTCATAGCCCTTATTCCAAAGAAGAAAACCCCAATGTATGTCACAGATTTTAGACCAATATCTCTATGTAATGTTCTCTACAAACTCATCTCTAAAGTCATAGCAAATAGACTAAAAAAGGTGCTGCATAGCATTATTTCTCCATCACAATCTGCCTTTGTCCCTAAAAGACTTATTGCTGATAATGTTATTGTAGCATTTGAAGCTTTACACACAATGAAATGTAAAATGACAGGGAAAGAATGCTACATGGCATTAAAATTGGACATGAGTAAGGCCTATGATAGGGTGGAATGGGGCTTCTTAAGGGCAGTTCTTTTAAAGCTGGGATTTGACAGCAATTGGGTGGAAGTGGTTATAAAGTGTATTGAAACTGTTTCATATGCTCTATTGGTGAATGGTGTCCCTCAACCTGAATTCTACCCCACCCGAGGTTTAAGACAAGGTGATCCACTTTCACCTTATCTATTTATACTATGTGCAGAGGCTCTGAGCAACTTAATTTACAAAGCTGAAGAAAACGGATGGATTCATGGAGTTCCTATTGTTAGAAAACAGCTAAGAATATCTCACCTCTTCTTTGCAGACGATAGTCTTTTGTTTTGCAAGGCTAATGCTGTGGAATGGGGAAGGCTAATCAATTTGCTGAGAACTTATGAAATGGCTTCTGGACAAAGACTGAACCTAGAGAAAACTACTATCATGTTTAGCAGGAACACAGCAAGGGCCACTCAAGAGTACATCTTGTCAATAGCTGGAATGAGGTCAGCAAAGCCATATGAAAAGTATTTGGGCTTGCCTTCTGTTGTGGGTAAACATAGATTAAGATCCTTCAATGGCATTCTGGACAACATCAGATTGAGACTTAGCAACTTCAAGGTTCGAGCATTATCACAGGCTGGGAAAGAAATATTTGTGAAATCAGTCATACAATCCCTCCCTACATACACTATGAGTGTGTTTAAGTTACCAAAAACTTTACTTCAAGCCATAAACAGAGTTATACAAAACTTCTGGTGGGGCCAACAAGACAAGGAAAACAAGATTCACTAGATCTCATGGAAGAGAATGGGGCAAGCCAAATCAGAAGGGGGCTTGGGTTTCAGGGATTTAGAGTGTTTCAACATGGCAATGCTTGCTAAACAGTGTTGGAGAATTATCCAAGACCCCAACACCCTAGTTGCCAAAGTCCTCAAAGCCAAATACTACCCCTTCCTGACTTTTCAGACAGCAAAGCTTGGCTTTAAACCCTCATTTGTATGGAGGAGCTTGTTGGCTGCAAGGCATGTAATCGAGGCTGGATCTTTCTGGAGGGTAGGCACTGGGTTAGAAATCAACATATGGGGAGATAAATGGCTGGACCATGCTAACCCAAGGAGGGTTACCAGCCCAGTGAAGAACCTAGAGGGGAATGCTAAAGTTGCAGCTCTAATGGACCCTGAGTTAAAGATGTGGAACCAAGACCTGATTCAAGCTACCTTTGAGGAGAGGGAAGCTCAATTGATCCTGGAGACCCCCATCAGTACTATGACTACCAGGGATAGAATCATATGGCATGGTACAAAGGATGGCTCATTCTCGGTGAAGAGTGCTTACCACTTGGTTAAGGACAGGGAGATGGCAAATCATGGGCAAGCTTCAACCAACAATGGTCTCAAGGAGGTTTGGAAAAAAATTTGGAAGATGGACGTCACACTAGGAGACAAAACCTTTCTATGGAGAGCCTGCCAGGAGGCTCTTCCCACTCAGTCCAACCTGTTTAAAAAGAAAGTGGTGAGTGATCCATTATGCCCAATCTGCAATAGGGAAGAGGAAAGTGTGCAACATGTGCTGTGGAGCTGTGAAGCAACAAAGGATGTGTGGAGTCAGTGCTCCAAAAAGCTACAGAAATGCTCCATTTCTAGCTCCTCAATGTTAACACTTTTTGATACATTGACTGATGCACTGAATCAAGAGGAACTACAAGAGTTCGTGATTGCAGCAAGGAGGATCTGGTGGAGAAGGAACTCTTTCATTTTCAAGAAAGGATTTACACATCCAAACGATATTGTTAGAGAGGCAAGAACTACTCTAAACATGATGGCAGAAAAGAAAACAGACCAGTGCAATACCCAAGCCTCTCCCACGGTGATTCATTGGAAAGCTCCTCCAATGGACTGGTACAAAGTTAACTGGGATGGGGCAGTGGACAAAGTTAAGGGGCTGATTGGAATAGGAGTGGTGATAAGAGACAGGTCGGGGCAGGTTATTGCAACATTGAGACAGAAGGAAAAGCTCTACCCTGACCCTCTACTAGCTGAATCATACGGGGCTCTTCAAGCTGTGAAACTGGCCAGGGAGATTGGTCTGCATCAGGTCATACTCGAAGGTGATTCAATGCAAGTCACCAAAGCATTGGTTGAAGACAGAGAAGCATTGAGTAGTTCAAGCATGTTTTGTATTGAAGCTAGACATTTCCTTAAGCAGTTTGAAAAATGGGAAGTCACTCATGTTAGAAGGAATGGCAATCACATAGCCCATTTACTTGCAAAAAATGCTCTTAGCATTTCTGATCAGATTGTAACTATGGAGGATACTCCATCTTGTATTGCTGACTTGATTTAATGGAATGGTTTAAGGTTTTACTCAAAAAAAAAAAAAAAAAAAATAGCTGACTCATAGACTAAAAACAATGATGTGCCTAGGTTGTTACCAGAATCAATTCTGATCTCGAGCCAAGTTTCCGTTGAGTATTTTGGGGAGACATGATGAATGCATCTATTTACTACAGAGGTCCATGAGAACACAAGGGGATAATGATGCAACTGAGGCGATTGCAACCAATCGATTCCCATATGTTGTTGCTACATTAGCCACTAAGGAAGGTGTTAACGTCATATTTTGCATACCTTTGTACCAAGTTCCAATAACTCAGGTCTTTCGAAATGGGCTTGCAAAAGATAAGAGAGAAGGTAACTAGGAGAGGGGAGCCTTGGGGCTTGGGAGTCTCCGATGCCAAAATTAGTAAATATTTTTGAAAGTTAGTAAATAAGTAAAAGAGTTTAGGGATCAGAGAGCGTTTTCTCATACTTAAGACTTGCTATTTATACCATAAGCCTGAGGGGACAGATCGTGTCTGCCCCCATGAAGTCTACATCCTTTGTATTGCTCCATGTGTCAAAGTCCTTTAATGAGGTGTGGCTCTACGACGGCGTCATTAATGTGACGTGTAGCCCGAGTAGTGGTACCATTAATGCAGTGTGGTTTTTCGATTTCCTTCTCCCAGACAGTATCCTTGGTGGTCCGTCGATATCCTTTCTGTTAGAAGATCGAGGGTTCCCCGCACATTACCCCCACGATGTGGATGAGCACTCGAGAGCTAGACACTACTTGAGGGGCCTTCAGATTGACGAGTCCCATCATCTGTAGCACACTTCCTCCTGCAGGTTGCGTCTAGAGGACCCTACCCATGGGCTGGGTTGGAGACTTTGTTCCTTTTGGCTGGGCCTTTGGTCTTAATTCCCTTAGCTTTCATTCATAGGCCCACTAGGTCTAAGGGGAACTTTACACATTCTCTCCACCGGACGAGTACGGTTGGAATTTATCATCATTTAAACCCCCAAAAGTGATCCTTTTGTGCTGAAACTCGTCGTTGTGCCCCCATGCTCGATTTGCCTTTTGATGATTCTTGACTTCTTTTCAAGCTCATTAATGTTGAGGGTGCTGGCTCTTCGCATTCCGTTGCTTCATGGATTACACTTCTAGGATTCAAAGCGTCTCATACTTTTCCCTTCTGCCATGAGGTGTGGGAGACCAACCATCGCCTTTCCCCTATATAAAGTCAGAATTATGGTTTTCTTTTCATTATGCTGCAGCCTTTTTTGCCATTCTCGTTTTTTCCACTTTTCTTTCCTTTGCTCAAACTTCTTTCCATCCTTCACTATCTTACACGTCGGCAGTGATAGCCTCTAAAAAGTCCACTCAACCTAACATTTTTGGTGGAGGTGACACCGATGTTGGGCTGTTCTTCATCATTTAAACCCCCCTTACTACTGAAGCCGGGATCCTTTTGCTGACATGTGCATGGCTCCGAAGTTCAGGGAAACTTCGGAGCCATGCACATGGATTACACTTCTAGGATTCAAAGCGTCTCATACTTTTCCCTTCTGCCATGAGGTGTGGGAGACCAACCATCGCCTTTCCCCTATATAAAGTCAGAATTATGGTTTTCTTTTCATTATGCTGCAGCCTTTTTTGCCATTCTCGTTTTTTCCACTTTTCTTTCCTTTGCTCAAACTTCTTTCCATCCTTCACTATCTTACACGTCGGCAGTGATAGCCTCCAAAAAGTCCACTCAACCTAACATTTTTGGTGGAGGTGACACCGATGTTGGGCTGTTCTTTAGGGGTAGTTGTTGGTGTTCAAATGCTTGGGTGTCGATGCTGGCCTCATTGGCATTCACTTACCAGGTACCGGACTCGGTGTTTTTTGAGTTTACTGGTTCCAATGAGGGTGTCGTTGACGCTGGGGACCATTCCACACGAGTGACTCTATTCCCTTCCATGTTTTCGTGCGGCCTGAGGCTGCCTCTCCCCTGCCCTATTCGCGACCTTCTTGACTGTCTTGGTTTGGCCCCGTCCCAATTGCATTCGAATACTTGGAGGCTTTTGATTTGTTATAACATTATCTGGCGGCATGCTTTGCTGGAATCAAACCCAGACGATGTGGACCTTACCGATCGTGAGTTTCTCCTTACTCATAAGGTGCTACGGCAAAAGGGGAACAACTGCACTTTCAAGGTGATACATGCCCTGGTTAACTTGGAGTCGACGTATCACAAGGTGAAGGATTGGTTTACAAAGTTCTTCTTTTTTTCTAGCCGGGGGTGGAAGTTCCCGGTAGGCCAAGTGAGTCGTCGCGAGTTTTCGATTCGGAAGAACTGCGGGAGGGTCTCGGAGGACAAGGCTATGCGTCTATCGGCTACTTCCAACGAGGCACTACGTATTGCGATTGTCCGAGAATGGGTGCAGAAGAATCCTGATGACATCTTCTCTGAAGTCTTTCTTTCCAAGGAGAGCGTAAGAGATTATCTACCTCCCTTTGGCCACATTCCTTCTGACGATAGGGTGACCGTGGCCCAGACTCAGGATTGTTCCTACTCGAAAGGGCCCTTGGACCCTTCTCCGCCAGGTAAGGGGAAGAAGCCTCGTCCAGAGGGTGCCCAGGTTGACAGCAGGCCCCCTTCTAGAGCTTTGATTCCTCCATGGCAGGAGTCAGTTACCCCAGAGGTCTGCCGCCCCATTGCCTTGGCGACTCTAATGAAGGTGTCGGCGAGGGGACCAGCCGATGATCCCCCTGTGACATCACTGCAAGCTGTTACTGCTGAGGTATCCACGGACGAGATCGAGATGGATGCCCTAATTCAAGACATCTTTGCTGCCGAGGTTCTTGGGCAAGCTGATGAGGAGCAACATTCTTCTTCATGAATTTCTCCACCTTCTTCATCTCACTCTACCGTCGGTAGCCACTCCTTTGGGGATGAGGCTGCTAACGAGGGGGCGACAACTGCAACTTCCAGCAACCGTGCAGAGATGGAGGGTCACACGAGAGGCAAATCCCTTTTGGATGTTGTAGTTTCTCGGGTTCGAGGAGCCTAGTCAACGACCCGCCCATCCAGGCAGAGCACTAAATGGGGGATGATTCCCTTATGGATATTATAGTCAGCGTGTGTTTGGAGGGTCTGTACAACGAGCCGCCTTCCTAGGCGAAGTGCCCAATGGAGGGTGATCCCCTTCTGAATGTTGTAATCGACTCCGGTCCGGGTGGTTCGTGTGAAGGCCTGCCCAACCTCTCCTCCCGAGGTAGTCGTGCAATCGTTTGAGGCCGAGGGCCCAGTAGAAGTTATTCCTCGTTTGTCTTGGTTGGAAACGGGAGGGAGCCTTGTGGAGGCCATAAGTCATGTCGTCAAGTGTTTATCTGGCTTTTTCCATGAGGTCCGGTCGTTTCTTTCTATCTTTTTCCTTCTTCTTGCCTTTTAGTCTTCCTTTACTGATTGTTGTATGTCGACTTTTCTTAATTGTAAGGGTACCTCTCAACTGACAGCTTTTATTGTGGACTGCTAAGAGGCTGTTGTGCAAGAGAACCTGGGCCTCCATTCGATGACTAACACCTCCCTTCGCTATGCTCGCGGAGAAAGGGAAGAGGGGAAGCTGCTGGAGCGCGAGTTGGAGAGGATGCGGCTTGACCTGACAGATGAGTGCAGGAAGGCTAGGAAGTTGGAGCGCCGTTAGAAGAAGATCAAGAGGAAGGCGAGGGAAGAGAGGGAATAATTGGAGCGGCTTAACCTAAGTATTCGGGATGACTTATCCCAAGTAGAGGAGGTTGCCAGGATAAACAACTAAAGTTGTTCTCGAAAGTTCGTGACCAAGTGTGGGGTCACAGGCTTGCTGGGGGCCATAGGTCGATGTGGGACCACCTCTTGGGGAGTTTGGAGTTGCGTTCGCAGTCCTTGACAAATTATATGCAAGGCCTTAATCTTGTTGACATTCCTACAAACAATGCGATCTTTAGATTTGGCCGCAACCTGGGGAAGAAAGAGATGCTTGATGCTTTCCCAAGTCCAGTTGTTCCCGGCCCAGCCGCTCTAGGGCCAGGTGATCCTACTTCGAGATTGGTGCTCCCGGCGCTAAGTCTTGACGATTTCATGCCTTAGCTTCCCGGGGTTGCTGCGGCTCCTTTGTTTTATTCTTCATTTTCTTTCCTTTTTGGCCGAATGTATGTACCTGCATTTTGTCGCCCAATGACTTGTATATGAAGTTAATTGATGAAGATACCTTGTTCTTTTGCCATATCAAGTTGCCCATTACACTTTCTTTTGTGCATTTTCTCCTTTCTCACTTTTTATTTTTTTTGGTGACCGGCTTGGGGGAATTTCTGTGGGGGACTTGCCCACCTTGCTAGCAGGGCGTTCCTTCATTTGTGCTACGCTCGTTTGCCTTTTTTGGAAAGTCATCCTCCCGAGACCTCCCTGTGATCCTTCTTGATGATGCCTTCTTAATTTTTTGTAGTACCTACTGGCTTTAGTTGTGTACCATTGCACTAGTTGTTTTGTTGACCGTATCTAGCTTTGTTATCTGTATATTCCCTTTTCTGCCATTTCATTCTTTTTTCTTGTGTGGCCGGCCTAGGGAGTTGGCCACAAGGATTCACCATATAGGACTTTACGGTCCACCCTACTGGTGCCCGGCCTATATTTGACAACGTTGCTAGCCTGCGACCTTCCAGTTTGTGCCGCTTTCGTCTGCCTTGGTCATGTAGTCGTTCTCCTGGGGCCTTAATGACTTTTCCTTGTGAAGCCGGCGTTCTCTACATTCTCCTTGTGCTGGTTTTCTTTATTTTTTTTGTTCGTCTTCCATTCACGTTTTACCCCACTTGGTTCTTCTATTCTTCCACTTTCATCCTTCCTTTATCGTGCAATCTTCCAGTGGGGCTAATCCCATGACCCGCTGTGGGGAGACAAGACGACCTTAGGCTTGACTTGCCTCCTGCATTTGCGGCGAGGAAGGCTGCCTGGACAGTTTGGAATTATACCCATCTACCTTCATTTAGCATTTTGTATCCATCCTGCTTTCAAAATTAGGATGTTATCATTATTCTTTTGGGGACAGTAGGTTAATGTTGCAAACCTTAGTCTTTCAGCTTGTATTGCCCCATGTTTGTTGTTTTCTGCCATGCTGCTATTGTCCGTGCTATTGATGTCTGTGCCTTTTGCTCTAGTATTTGGGTGGTTCATAGACTCGACCCACTCTCCACCAGGGAGAGGTCAGGACACCTTAGGTCGACCTGCCTCTTTAAGGAGGTAATTTCCTTGGTTGGCTGTTGGCTGGTTTGTCCTTGAGTTGTGGTGAGTATTTGGGCATTCTGTGACTGGCCTCACTTCTGCTCATTGACAATGTGTAGCTTCCTGTGTGATGCCTTTTCCTTTTTGGAGATTCTATTTACATCGGATAGTTGAATGACTAAGCCCGCACTCCATTGGGGAGAGATCGGGATGCCTAAAGTCAATCCGCCCCTTTTGGTTCCTCAAGGAGGTAACTTCTTCGGACGGCCGTGCGGCCAGTCCGCTCTTTCACCATGATTGGAGTCGGGGTAGATATTTGGGTAGCCTAAAGGCAGAACCCATTATCCACTGTGGGAGAATCTGAGCAGCCTTCGTCTTAACTCGCCCCTGTTATCCCTCGAGGAGGTAGTTTTTAAGGCAGTTTGAGACTGAACTCGCTCCCGCTCCCGCTCCCGCTTGTTGACATCACAGGGAAATGTAAGATTTTGGGCCAAGCTGGTGTTGAACCCACCCTTTGTTCGCAGTAGAGGTCTGGATAAGTCTTTGGGCCGCCTAAAGGCTAGACCCGCTCTCCTCTGCCGGAGGGTCCGAGTGGCCTTTGGCTCAACTCGTCCCTATTACCCCACGAGGAGGTAATGTTTTGGACAGTTTGTAACTAGACCCGCTCCCGCCTGTTGACGCTTACGAGGAAGGTAAAGTTTTTTTTTATTTCGGGTAGCTAAGGACTAACCTGCACTCCATCGCAGGAGGACAAGGCAACCTTTAGACCTACATTTCCCTGTGGTATCCCACGAGGAGGTAAGTTCAGACAGCGATATAGCTGGTTCACTTTTCACCGCGATAAGAGTCAAGGTAAGTTGTTCGGGTCCCTTAGGGGGGATGACTTGCTCTCCATCATGGGAGGGGTAGAACAGTCTTCGGCTTAGTTCTCCCATTTGACCCCACGGGAGGTACATTGTTCGGACAGTTTGAGACTAGACCCACACCTGCTTGTTGGTATTGCAGGGAAGGTACGTGTTGGGTTAGGCTAGCGCTGATCCCCCTCTTTGTTGCGGCAGAGGTTGGTGTAAGTTATTCGGGCCACCGGGCAGACCCACCCTCCCGGACGTGGAGGTTGAGTTGCCTGCTCACCTATCATTCTTCTTGGGGAGGTAAGTTGTTCAGACAGTTTTTGATTGGATTCGTACCCGCCTGTTGACACTCGTAAGGAAGGTAAGCCTTCATCTTTGGGCCACCGAGGGCTGACCTGCACTCTTCCATGAGAGGGATAAGGCAACCCTTTGGCCTACCTTCAACTTTGGTATCCCGTGAGGGGGGTAAGTTATTTGGACAGCAATGTGGCTGGTCAGCTCTTCTCTGTGATGGGGGTCGAGTTAAACTATTTGGGCTATCGGGGGCAAGTTCCTCTCTCCATCATGGGAGGGATAGAGTGGCCTTTGGCCTAGCCCTTCCCTTTGACCCTGTGAGAGGTATGTTGTTCGGGTAGTTTGGGATTAGACCCACTCTCGCCTGCTGACATCGCAGGGAAGGTAAACTTTAATCCATTGATGTCTTGTTGGCGCTTTGCTGATAATGTGGAAGTTCGAAGTAGACATTTTGTACCATCCTAAAAAACCATGTTTTTCATTAAACCTCAAGAAATTACACATTTGAGAAAATTATATTACAAGATAAAGGGAAACAAAGTTTCCAGCCAGGGAGGTTGTCGTTCATTCTTCCTTTTAAGGCCATGCACCCCTTCACCCCCCCCTCGAGCTTGGTAGGGTGAGTCCCAAACAAAGGCCTACAATGGATCTTCAAGTGGTGCATGGCCTATTCTTTCCCAACCGTGCCATCCTAGGTAAGCCCACCATCCTTCTACTTTAGCTCTTGGACGTAACATTCTCTTGCCAAGACCTATTCGCCTCAGACTTCACTCACTCCTTGAGGAGTTAGGAACTTCATTTTGAGGTGGTAGGTCAATGTGACAGCTCGCAAGCTGTTGAGGGTAGGCCTTCCAATGATGGTGTTTTATGTTGACGGGGTCCTTACTACCAGAAAGTCAACCATGACAGGAGCTGCTACCGGTGAGGATTGACAATGTGATGGTTCCCACAGGCTGAACCACACTTTCGAAGAAGCCTTTCAATGGCATGGGGGCCAGTTGCAGCCAAGTAGCATCTATTCCCATTCTGGTGAAGGCCCCCCCAGAACAAGATGTTCACATAACTCCCGTTGTCAATAAAGATTTTGCGGGTGGTGAAGTTGGTGATGAGCATAGTAACCACCAATGCATTGTCATAGGGGTACAGGACCACTTCCTCGTCAGCCTTTGAAAAGGAGATAACAAGGGTAGGCTCACCCCTTCGATGCTTGGAGGGATGGTATTCGGCCAAGTACACTTCGTGGTACCAGGCCCACCTGGCGTGCGCTTTTCTGCTCAAGGAGGTAGCACCCCCACCCATTAATCCTCCTGCTATGGTTTGAATTTCTCTGAGTGGAGGTCCCCCTTGTTGCAGTTCCAGCATCGGTGGTCACCGCCAGAGGTTGTCTTCCCTCCTGTGTCGGTTACCTCAGTCCCTGCTCCTTTCTCTCGACCTTCACCTTCTTCATTGCTCCAGTCTCTTGGTTAGGGGGTGGCGTTGCCTTTCCTGCTCCGCATATTCCCTCCTCCCTTGCTGGGAGAAGCAATCTTCAGTATTATGTGAGGTGGACCTGTGGTATGTGCAGTTGCAGCGTGCTATACCCCGATCATCCTTTCTTTGGGCGCTAGAGGTGTCGGCCTCGTGGATGGTGAATGTGGGCCTGTCGACACTCTTCAGGCTCTTCATAACCTTGGTGGCACTTCTAGAAGGAGCCTAAAGAGTGTCTTCTGCGTTTATGAAGTTATCGGCCTAGTCCATGAATTCTCGCAACGTCACGGGAGTCCTCCTGGCCAGTTCGGCCATGAATTGAGATTGAGGCCAGACTCCTCCTAGAAGTGCCACCAAGGTTATCTTCTCGTTTTGGTCATCGGTGGTCATGCGCTCCTTGTTGAGCCGGGCTAGGTAGGACTTTAGGCTTTCGTCCTCCACCTGTTTGATGGTGAGGAGGTATGCCGCCAGATGTCGCCTCATTCGACTAGACATGAACTGAGTCAGAAACAATCTGGCTAACTCGCCAAAATTGTCCACTAATCTAGGTGCCAGAGACCCGAACCATACGCGTGCCAGCCTCTTCAGGGTTAGCAAAAATGCTTTGCACGCTACATCTTTGTGTAGGTAGACCAGTGCTTGTGAGTAGTTGGTCCACAATTGATGACGTACCCACCTTCCTTGCTTTCTCCTCATATTTTCCTTTAAGATTACAGAGCTCATCCTGCATGTTCCTCTGCTCCTCTTCCCTATTCGGTCCAGCTTGCGTGTTCTAAGACCCAACATGCTCACTATCGCTGGACTCTGCTCCGCCGTCCCACTCCTGCTGAGGTTTTATGAATTCCTTGTTTTCTTTTTGAAGTGTTTGCACCTCGTCAGTTAACTTTGTCACCCATTTCTCCATATTTTTCAATCTTACCTCGATGGCGTCTCCCATGTCTCTTCTAAGTTTTTGGGAACGGGTTGTTGCAGGCATGAGAAAGACAAGTAAGATTTATAAGAATCCCACATAGGACGCCAATGTTAATGTCGTGTTTCACATACATTTGGGTCAGACTCCGACAACTCAAGTCTTCCAAAATGGGCTTGCAAAAGATGGGAGATATGGTAACTAGGAAAGGGTGGCCTTGAGGCCAGAGAGTCTCCGATGTCAAAGTTAGTGAATATTCTTGGAAGTTCGTAAATAAGTGAAAGAGTCTAGGGATCAGAGAGCATTTTCTCGTACTTGAGACTTGCTATTTATACCACAAGCCTGGGGGTACAGATCGTGTCTGCCCCCATGATCTGTGTCCTTTGTACTATTTCCTGTGTTAGAGGCCTTTAATGCGGCGTGGTGTGATGACCCGAGCTTGTCTAAGCATGACCCACATAATTCATTCTTAGTTGCCATGGCATTTTAAGAGCTTTAGGGTAGGTTTGAGGGGTGAGATGAGAATTTTGTGTTTTGTTTTGAAGTTTAAAATATTAAATTTTAATATTATTATTGTTTTGGGATTTGAAAAAGGTGTATTGAGATTTGAAAAAGTTGAATTGTTTATTATATTTTGTATGGGGATTTGAAAAAGGTGTAATGATGAGATGAGATGAGATGAGAATTTTGTGTTTTGTTTTTGGCCCCAAACCTGCCCTTAGTTACTTTTGGAAGGCTTTAGAGTTTTTGATTTAGTAATTTGAGCCTAAGAGGGGAGTGACCCTAGAATGCCTTCTAATTTTTGGCCCTATTTAGAAACCCAAGCCCAATGGCTTTAGGTCCATGACCCAAGCCTTAGTTACTAATGCCATGTGTCATGCATGTGTTGCATTATGAATCTGGTCTTGATAGTGGGCTAAGGGGGGAGAGAAGTGTAGGGAAACACCAAAGGGTGGCTTGCACGCCTACCCTAGAAGTTTTGCCACTTAGAAACCTTCTAGAAGAATCAAGGGACAAAAGGAACCTAGGAAGACTAAAGGGTTTTTGGTCAATCCATTTTCCCACATGCCTAGAACATTGTTTGGCCGTATTTTCGAGTTCCAAGGTAGATTTCTTGGAAATGGAAGCCTAGGGAAGAGGAAGAGAGTTTCTCTAGAAATATGCATGGGAAATCGAAAGGGGCATATGTGATTTTGGATTTTTGTCCGACTTTGCCAAGTGTCAAGCATGCATTAAGCTTCTAGAAGATTAGATGAAGGGACTCTTGTATCAAATGACAAATATGCCCCTAGAATTTTGGCTACCACATTTCCAATGCACCTCTTCACTTGCCACTTGTCACTTAGGTTATTTTTAGACCAATGGCACATGAGGAGTCACCTAGGGAAGATGCACTAGGAGATGAAGCATCAATTTGGGAAGTGGAAGAGAGAGTGGATGACTAGGGCATGACACACACCTATGCCATGTGTCACTCATGCAAAGTTCATCTCTTGGGAAAAGGAAGAGACATGGAGTGATTTTACCTCTTTGCCCTAATGTGCAATGCACTTAGTTGGGAATTGGAAGGGGCATATAGAAGGAAAAGGAGGATTTCGGCTAAAGGAAGGACCCACACACCACCCAAGCCTTTTTGCCTTCCCAATGCAATCCAAAGGTGGGGAACACCAAGGGTCATTTCGGCTAGAGAGAAAGGAAAAGGCAAAGGCCACTTGTCTTACATGCAATGGACTTCAAGCAACCAATGAGGGATTGAGGAAACTTCTATAAAAAGGGAAAAGAGCCACACACCCAAGACTTTCTTCTTGGTCATTTTTGAGTTTTGCATGTGTCAACTTCTCTACATTCATCTCACACCTTCACTGGAAGATTCTTGCACTTTCTTTCCAACCAATCAAGGGAGATTCTTTTTCAAGAGAGGATTTATCCACCATCAAGGATAGACAAGGTAAGGATTGGTTTTCCTTAGTCTTGCACACACAAGTCACATTCTCAACTCAAAATGAGGTTCAAATCTCATGAAGATTTCGAGAATGGTGAAATACACACACTTCTACCCTTATGGAAGAAGGTTTTAGGGTTTTCAAGGAACCCTTGAAGCCAAATGGTGGGGGATGTATACCCTCCATGTTTTTCGATCACCACGGGTATTCATCTTGTTTCAAATTATTATTATTATTATTTTTATTTTTTTACTACATGAATGAAATGAAGAGGTTTTGACCTAAGAACCCTAAAGGCCGAATGGTTTGAGATCAAGTGATGCCCTAGAAATCCTCACACACTCAAGAACATGAAATATGATTTTTCTAGACACTTTCTAATGAAGCACATTTGGATTTACAGCTTGCTAGTATTTCCTTACGTGGATTTTTGTAAGTATACACTCAACTTACTCTTGGTTAATACTTGTATATATTTGTGTAAATCATTTCATTGTTATGTTTGCTTTGATTACTATTTCTTATTTGTTTATTTGAATATGCCTATGTGATCTTGGAATATGAGTATTACATGAATGGTATGATTCGGTTTAAGATGAAAATGGCAATAATGTTCTTAGCATGTTTCGGTTCTAAGGAAAACATTGTGGTTGATTTGTGTTACTTGATGATTCGGCTATACCATGTTTTGGAAGTTTCAGATCTTGGCCAAATACCATGATTTTAAGTTTCATTTCATTATGCTTTGATTTCTAAACAAATATGTTGGAAGAAGAAGCATGTTCAAGTGATGATTCTTCATGTTTTTGCATCTATATGTTTAGGCCAAGGCCTTTTCTCATGGTTCCATGTATGTGTTTTGATATCTCATGTGATTTATATTATCATGCTATGAATTAAACATGTTACGCTTGGTTATTTCATACACGGCATTTCATATGTCATATGTCAAGTGTAAGTACGCATGCTATAAGTCTCATGTTATGCATTTGGAGAAAAGTGTTTTCAAAGAAAATAGTTTAAAAACTTTTATCACGACCCCAAGTGCTAGGGTGGGGGAATGACCTAGTGGAACTCCTCTATCCACTTTGGAGTGTTTAAGAATAGAGTGGTAACTCCTGCGTCGACAAAGTATCGTCAACGAGTCTTAAATGGATTCTTTTCAAAGAATGCCGATGCGAGGAAGTGTCTAACGCTAGTGGGTGCATAAGGCATATAACCCAACGAAGTAAGGTCGAGTTAATATGAATCTTTGTTTATGACGTATTTATCAAAGTGCACGGATCGATGATGGTGTGGTAACTAGCAGGAACACGCGGTACAAAGGCGAACCGTGTTGTGTCCACCCTCTGAACAAGAATAAGAGCTTATGTAATAAGGATTACTTGATGAAAATCTCGTGATATGATAAGGATCACTCGATGCAAATCTTGTGATATGTTCTGATAAGACAAGTTATGATTAAGATCACGTGAATAAGAAAAAGTTAAGAAGTTTTTCTGAAAAGTTAAGTTTCTGTTACAAGTCTTTTGAAAATGGTCAAGTCATATATCAAGTATATGTCCATGCACGCATTTCATGATGTATCTCTTGTATGCTTGTGTTAATTGTGGTATGTTGTGTTGATTACTTGCTGAGATTTATTGAAATCTCATTGTGGTAGTTTTCACTACTATTCCCCAACTAGAATGCTAGAAGTTGTTACAAGTATCCCGGACACCCAAGAAACATGAACCTCTCTGGAGTGAGGCTCGAAGGCCTCGGCTGACGCAAAGGCAACGGCAACGGCAACGGCAAAGGACTTAGGTTTGACACCGCTCGAGCCTCAGCAATCCCATGGGGTTTTTTGGTGTTTGTCTCCTGATGGAACAATAGTTATGAAGAAAATGGGAACCTAAGTTGTTTTGGTAGAGCAAAAAGAAGAAGGAACCTATGGTTTAGATCTCAACTTTTGTGGAACTATGTTTTGAGAAGGTCCCGTGTTTTGGGAGATTTAAACTATACTCTATGCTTTTGGGATGCTATATCTATATGATACATGTTTATACTTTTTGGATAATGTTAGGATATGATGTTAGTAAGGTGGCCATGTGCCTTGCAATTGCTTATCGCATTGCTTAGATTATCCGACCTTTACTATTTTTCCGCTGCTACGTTATTGCATACTGCTTGTGTACTTAGGTGCATAGATATTTACCTCATCGTAAATATCTAGGATCTAGTGTGGTTGTTCCATAGATTCTTCGTCATCGTCGTCGTTCATTCAGAATCTCCCATATCGATGGTGGAGTGTGTTACGTGTAAATACCAGAGCAATACCCACATATTCCACGGCCTAAATGCCGGAACTAGAGAGAATCATTTGAGAGAGAGATTTCTTGTTTTTTTTATTTTTTTTTTATTTTTTATGCAAGTATCATCCAAAGGGGAGAGGGGCTATGTAAATAGTCCCTCTAAGTGTAACCCTCGGCAGGCCCTTAATGGCCAGTCATCAAGTCTCATGAAGTGGTTTAAGAACCACTTCATAACCACCAAGAGAAGGTGAAGGGGTGCCCACTATGGGTGCCCCTTTCTTACATCTCCCACTCACACATAGTGGGCAAGACCCCAGGTCTGCATCCCTCAATATGTTCTCAATCTTGTTCATACTGACAAATAGGCAGTGCGACCATCGAGCACAACTGTAAAAGAAAAATGGGAGCACTATACCAAATCTCTCCTAGAGAAAACCAGCATAGCAACATCCCTAAAATGGGAGCACTATACCGATTCATTTGGTCACATCAGACTAAGCATCCCTAATCCCTCTCGAGTCCAAATGACTTAGAGCAATGCTCAATCTCCATAAAACATGATGTACTCACAATTATATTGCAACTCCCAGGAAGCAACATAACTTGCCGGCAATGAGTACACACCATTATCGATGTGTTACCAAATAGTCTTCCCTTCACGCTCATGTCATTTAGTTTCAGTTTAGTCGCTTTCCCAGCAATGCCTCTATAGACCGCATCATTCATGGCCATAGATAACATTCCAAAGTAGCAGACACTAAAACATCAACCTCGTGACATAGTCAAAGGTCTCCTAAGGGCATAAATAAATTAAGGTCATCAATTATAACCTATAGGACTCACACGGTGAGGAAGTAGGGAACCATTCACTCACCTCTACTGTTGGTCGTAAAAGCACATGTAGTATGAAATACATGTTATGGTGGAGTTCTCTTTTCAAAGAAAGAGCGTATATCTATTCTCAATTCACCGTACAGATCTTAGTCTAGTCGCTATCTCAGCGCCTAACCCGAGTCCCCCCATTTGCTCGCTATCCAAAGCGCCAAAGAGGATCTCGTATCTGGCTAAACCACAGGCTACATGGATTGTGGGTAACCATGAACGGTTCTTAGACCTCATCTTAGCTCCCACTAAGGCGACATATCTTTTGTGTCTTACAACTTATCCCTCTCTGGACAAGTACCGAGTGACACATTGTCTCATCTTTGCTCGCTACCTCTTTGTAGCGCCAAAGGCGATCGCTCGTGTGAGTGAGCCGATCTAAGCCTGTCAATAGAACTTTTTCACCGTAACTCCTAAATTTATGGTGAATGTGTGTGCATACCAGAGAATGCTTCCAATCACGCCACATGATCATAGAATACATCAGTATCATGTGCATGACGAGCAATACCGTGAGGTACAGAGAAATCACATGGTCAACAACAAATTATTAAACCACAACTCTCAAGTGGTGTTTAATGACCGTTTCTCTCCATACATATTCTAATGTATAGTAACTTTCCAAAACATGCTCCTACTAAGAGACTCAGCTTTTACATGTAAAAGTCCATTGCACAATCATGAAGTCAGCGCTGACTCATCGCGAATCTCATTTAGGTCAAACTCACAATATAAGCCGTAGATTCTAGTCAGCAAGTCTAACTGCGATTTTTAAGAATCTACAAAGTGACCACAAATGTTATTCAACAAACTTAATTTGCGATTTCGATGTTTCATTTAAATCTCTTGCACTCAACAAAAGCATGTGAGATAACCATAATTTATTTTTCATTAAGGGTAAAGCGATTAAGACCTTTGCCCCCAAAGACAATCATAATAGTCTAGTCGTTACTTCATTTTTTTTTAACGTTGCGCGGAGAGGTAGCGCAGGTGCAATGGTGCACCTTGTGGCGCTGAAAGGGCAGCGCCGAAAGGAGCAACACTGCCAAGGAGTGCACCATGGAGAGCAGCACCCCCTGCTGCAAACAGAGTGGCGAGCTCCTCCACGGAATCGCTGCTTTCTTCTGAGCTCTGCCACTTGCAGAGGAGCACGATAGCTCCGCGGCTCCCCAACATGCGGCTGCAGCGCTTCTACTGGCAAGATGTGGTGGTGATGTAGACGGGGCATCACCATGGATGGTGGGGTAACCCATGCATAGTCCTATCAATGGACCTCATCTTAGCTCCCACTAAGGCGACATAACTTTGTGTCAACCAACTTATCCATTTGGACAAGTACCTAGGGACACAGTGTCTCATCTTTACTCGCTACTTAAGCGCTAGAGGCGATCGCTCGTGTGAGTGAGCCGATCTAAGCCTGTTGACATATCTTGTGTATGTGTATTAAAAACAATACGATAAAGACAAGAACTGAATCATATTGTATTAATATCCCAAAGGAAATGTTACATCTTCATGTCATTTGAAACACAAATTACATTTATAGTCTACGCAGTCCTAGATTCCTAACATGAGCCTCGAAGACATCTGTTGCTATAGGCTTTGTTAAGGGATCAACAACCATGTGACTCGTAGAAAGATGTTTCAGAACCACTTCCTTTTGCACTATCATGTCTCTGATGTAGTGATATCTGATATCTATGTGTTTGGTTCTTCCATGATACTTTGAGTCCTTAGCATATGCGAGAGCTGCCATGCTATCGCAGAATATCGTCACCGGATCTGATGTATCCGTGCTAATGTCTAAATGCTTGAGGAACCTCTGTAACCAAACAACTTCTTGAATTGCTGCAGAACAAGCTATGTATTTTGCCTCCATGGTGGATAAAGCTATACAGGGTTGTTTCTTGCTGCTCCATGTAAGGGCGCCTTGGTTGAGCAGAAAGACATACCCAATGGTTGATTTACGCTCATCTAGGTCGCTGCCCCAATCGGCATCATTGTAACCTCTTAGTTGCAAATCTGAACCCTGATAGCACAGCACATAGTCCGCAGTTCCCTTGAGATATCGCATAATCCTTTTGACCGCTTTCCAGTGAGCTAGTCCGGGATTAGATTGGAATCTACTCACTAAGCCAACTGCATAGCATATGTCAGGCCGAGTACACATCATTGCATACATCAGACTACCCACAACATTAGCATAAGGGACACGTGCCATCTTTTTTTTTCTTTTTGAGTCTTAGGACACATCACTTTAGACAAGTTCTCGCTTCTTGCAATAGGGGTGTCAATGGGTTTACATCCATTCATTAGGAAGCACTCGAGGACTTTCTTTATGTAAGTCTGTTGAGACAAACACAAAAGTCTCTTTGAGCGATCTATGTAGATTTTAACTCCCAGAATGTATTCTGCCTCACCCATATCCTTCATCTCAAAATGAAGGATAACCACTCTTTTGTGACGGCTATCAACCCTTTATTATTTCCAGCTAGTACTATGTCGTCAACATATAATGACAACATAATGAAACTCTTCTTAGACCTTTTGAGATAAACACAATGATCCTCTGTGATCATCGTAAACCCATTCGAAAGAATGGCTCGATGGAATATGAGGTACCATTGTCTAGATGATTGCTTTAGGCCATATATAGATCGTTTGAGCTTGCACACTTTGCGCTCTTGACCTTTGACCACAAAACCCGTTGGTTGATCCATATAGATCTCCTCATCTAGGTCTCCATTGAGAAATGTTGTCTTAAAGTCCATCTGGTAGAGTTCCAAATCCATGTTTGCTATTATAGCTAGAATCAGGCGAATTGAGGCAAGGCTCACCACTGGTGAAAAAGTCTCCTCATAGTCTATACCTTCCTGTTGGGTATATCCTTTCGCCACTAAGCGAGCTTTGTACTTATCTATTGATCCATCCGACTTGCGTTTGACCTTAAGAACCCATTTGTTCCCAATAGTCTTACGCCCTATTGGTAGATCAACCAGATCCCAGACCTGGTTAGTCTTCATAGACTCAATTTCATCATTAAGAGCATTCATCCACTCATCTTTAGTAGAAGATGAGAGAGCCTCATAAATTGTCCTAGGCTCGTCATCATCATGCAGAGTTACTGTAAAAGCTTCCCCTTCAATCTCAAAACGACGACGGGGAATACTTTCACGCGTGCTTCTACGCGGTTGAGGTTGTTGTGATTGATTGACAAATGATGTGCTCCCACTCGGATTCAAATAATTTGTAGGAGCTTGAAGAATTTCTTCCTCATTCTCAACTAAATTCCTTGGAGCACTTTCCTCTTGTTCCACAATCTCATGAAGTTCTAAACTCCTATCAACCTCACCTTTACTTGGAAACTCATCTTCAATGAAATCCACATCTCGTGACTCAATCTCAGTCACACTTCCATCAAATTGTTCACCTATTAATACATACCCTTTAGAGTGTTCTGAGTATCTTATAAAGATACACTTCTTCCCTCTAGGGCCTAACTTCCCATACTTATGAGAAAGATCATGAACAAAACCCGTTGAACCCCATGGCCACAAGTTACTCAAATTGGGTTTCTCGCCGGAACATAGTTCATATGGTGTGGAAGTTACTGATTTGGAGGGCACTCGATTAAGAATGTAGGCAGTAGTCAAAAGTGCATCCCCCCAAAAAGAAATTGGTAGGTTTGCTTGCGTCATCCTTAACCTAACCATCTCAAGCAGTGTTCGATTTCTCCTTTCCGCCACGCTATTTTGGTGGGGCGTACTCGGCATTGTCAACTGTCTTTTGATTCATTTTTCATCACAGAGCCTTTTAAATTGCTCAGAGATATATTCTTGTCCTCGGTCAGTTCTTAGAGCTTTTAAACTCTTGTCTAACTGATTCTCAACCAGTCTTAGATATCGCCTAAAGCATTCCAATGCTTCAGACTTATGGGAGATTAAGTAGACATGATCGTAACGTGAAAAATCATCTATAAATGTAAGTAGATACCTCCGTGTCTTGCCCTCACACTCATTGGACCACAGATGTCTGAGTGGACTAATTGCAGTGGAAAAGATGCCATTGTGGATTTTCCAAACGGTTTTCTCTTAGCTTTTCCCATTAGACAATGTTCACATGTGGGCAAGAAGACCTTAGCGAGATTGCCTATTAGGCCTTCTCTAGCTAACCTAGCCATTCTATCTTACCCTATATGGCCAAGCCTAGCATGCTATTTATATGAATCCAAATTATCAGATGTAGAAAGAAAAGCAATAGACTTATTTATATTTGAATATTCCAAATTCAAAATCATAAAACCATCTTGAAGAAAAGCATTGCCATAAAACACATGACCAAAATAAAAGGAAACATAATTGTTTTCAAATACAATTCGAAAACCAAGTCTTAATAGAGTGACTACAGAAAGTAAGTTTCGTCAGATCTCGAGAGCGTATAGCACATTGTGGAGGAAAAGAGTGCGGCCACCCCGCAAGTCCAGCTTGTAGGTACCAAGTCCCAGTACCTCCAAGCTAGCTCCATTCCCCACCTTGATATCATGGCTCCCAGCTGGAATCTGGCGATACTCCACAAATCCGACTCTGTCTCGCGCTATGTGTTCGGTCGCTCCTGAATCAATAGTCCACACAGGATAGGAGTGAGCAACCATCATATGGCTAGTTACAAAAACAGTGCGAGAAAAGTCAGAGTGTACCTTCTTCGGCTCAGTGTAGTCATGAGCGAAGTGGCCATTCTTTCCACAGTTGAAGCACTCTAATTTTGACTTGTTCTTCCCGCGCTTGCCCCTCTTGTTGCGCTGAGAAGTTCCTGATACCTTCTTAATTTGTCCAGCAGCAACCCCATTCTTGGACTTCTTGCGCTTAGGCCTTGATGCCTTACGCGAACCATAATCAGCCACATAGGCCGTGTGATTGGGCTTGGCAGCCTCTAGGCACTCAGCTTCCAATTCCAAGTGATGCGAGACATCATCAAAGTCTTTGATATTCTCGTTATGCGTCAGGTTCTGGCTCATTTTCTCTCAAGAATTCGATAGTGATCTTATCACTGCCTGGACTTGCTGTTCATCAGTCAGGTTGTTTCCTGCCGACTTAACCTCGCGGATCATGGTTGACATAGCCCTAAGATGCTGCTTCATCATGTGGTCAGAGCGCATCTTATAGGAGTCAAACCTCATGTTAACCCACGCAACCTAGTGGCTTAAGTTCCACCAAACTTCAACTTCAAAGCGTCCCACATGCTTTGGGCAGTGTCATAGATCTCGAACTCACACATTAGATCATTGTGCATGCTGCTTAACATTATTATGCGCGCGCACCGACTTTTCTTAGCCCATTGAGTATAGGCTAGTTGATCTATCTTGTGTTGTTCCGAGGTCCCTTCCTTGGGCTTAGTAAGGGAGTGAGATAAGACCTCCAAGACCTCTTGCTCATCTAAGACATATTGGATCTTGCGATGCCAAATGTCGTAGTTCTCCCCATCCAATTTCTCCCCTTTGTTTAAATCGGCAACTATACTCTTGGATGTCATTTCACTACAATATGCAAAGAAGGGATATTACACACACACCTAAGAAATCTGCTGCGTCCATCCAAGTTAGAAAAAAAATAATTTAGACATGTCGCAAGATCGAAAAATCGCTAGGCTTCAGAATCATCTCTTGCGCCACAATATCCAATTATTAAATTTCTAACCTAATTTCCGTGCAAATTCAAAAAAAATATAGGAGAATTAATCATAAATCTCAACCATACTCCCACTATCTTAAGTAGTCATCTAGTCCTAGTCACATGTAAAGACATAACCTACTAAAATCGCAGTAACCTTTTGGGCCAGTCTACAAGGACAGCAACTCCAACCACAGTAACCTGTTGGGTCAGTATACAAAGATGGTTCATATAAGACCATTACAATCCATTTTTCTTGTTCCATCAGTGCATTTACAGTTCTTACTGGGTTCACTGTGGTCTTTTGGCTATACAGTGCATTTACAGTTCTTACTAGGGTAACTGTAATTTTTTTTCAATCTATCATTTACACTGACAATTCTAATTAAGACTACTTAGTGGGAACTTTTCTATTTTATCAATAAAGACTAATGTATAAACATTCAAGTCTAACATTCATAGATGATAAAATAATCACATATCCACATGTTCAATTCACATATACATGTAATCACATTTAATACAACAAATTAAATAAAAGATCACATGTAATGTAACATAAAAAAAATAGCATGAATATAACTATATATTCACATGTGATCACATTTAATCTAAAACATTAAATAAAAAATCACATGTAATATAACAATATATCTAAGCATATATTAAATCATGCAAAGAAATTTTTTTGTTTTTTTTTAATAGAAAAAAAATAAATGCATAATAAATACATTAAAAGAAACCCCACCTAAACCAAAGGTAAGTCGCAACCCAGTGGTGCGCGCAGCCTTTGACCGGTGGTCCTGGGTTCGAGTCCCAGGGATGCCAATTTCATCCCCTTCTTTTTATTTTCTATTAAAAAATGGGCTTAAACAAGGTTGGGCTTTGAAAAAAAATGGCCCAGACATTTTTTTTTTAACTGTAGAAAGCCCAGCCCATTTTTTTTATTAGGTTTTTTTTATTAGGCCCGGAAGTAAACAAATGACCATTAGGTCATCTTCTTCCTCCATTCGGCTACTGTTCATGTGAACAGTAGTTGTTCCACAGCAGCAGCGGAGACGCCGCTGGAGACTCCCACGCAGCACCGCAGGCGTCGAAAAAAATCCGTCCAAGCAGTTGGGTGCTGCCGCACCACCTCTGTGGTGCGCGCTGCACCTCTGTGGTGCGCATTGCACCGCGGTGGTGGGCGCAGCACCTCGCTAGTGCACGCTGCACCGTAGTGGTGTGCTGCACCGCGGTGGTGCGCGCTGCACCGTAGTGGTGAGCACAGCACCTTGCGGTGGTGCGAGGCCTTTTTTTTTTTTTTTAAACAGATAAAAAAAAAGAGGATAAAAAAGACACCATACAAGCCTCAAGCATATGCAAGAAAAAGTTATAAACTGGAAGCAATTCAAAAATATCTCTGATACCAATGTTAGAATGCACAGCAGAAAAGTATCTCAAGCTCAGCTTATAAAATTGCTCCACAAGTTTTTCCAGATTGATAAATTCCAAGCGTTTCCTCTTAGTGGTGAAAGTGTACTACGTAGTATAAAACTAGAGTAACACTTAATAGATCCACAGCCTCAATATTTTATTAAGAGAGAACAAAAAGAGAGAGAGCCTTTTTTGTATTTTAGATAGTGCCAAAACACAATTGAGTATATAGTCCTCCTCTTGCACAGCTGGCCTTAAAGGCTAGCCTTCAATTGTATTGTGAAACGGCAGTAACGCATGGCTTAAGCCATGCGTTACATGTGTTACAAGCAACTGCAGGAGGGGGTCAGCCCCACGTGGGTGCCCCTCCATCTAACAGTGCCACACGTGGCTTTGCGACGGCGTCATTAATGTGGCGTGTAGCCCAGGTAGTGGTGGCATTAATGTGGCATGGTTTTCCAATTTCCTTCTTCCAGACAGTATCTTTAGTGGTCCGTCGATATCCTTTTTGTTAGAAGATCGACGGTTCCCCGCACATTAAGCCCACGATGCGGACAAGCACTCGAGAGCTGGACACTACTCAAGGGGCCTTCAGATCGACGAGTCTCATCCTTTGCAGCACACTCCCTCCTACAAGTCGCATCTAGAAGACCCTACCCATGGGTCGGGTTGGAGACTTTGTTCGTTCTAGGCTGGGCCTTTGGTCTTAATTCCCTTAGCTTTCATTCAAAGGCCCGCTAGGTCTAAAGGGGAGGGAATCCCCTTACAGAAGGTAATAGTGCAGATCTAGTGGTAGAAAACTAACATGGCAATAACGATGAGTTAGAAAGTTTGGATGAGGAAAGTGATGAGGATCGTCCTCGAGAAATAGTTTCCTTAAATTTAATAAGAAGCTGATCTGAGACACCCAATCAATTTTTTATTTTTACTTTTATTTCTTTGTTGGGATGCAAGTTAGGGATTGTTTGTTATTCAAAGATGCATTGAGGACGTATGCATTATAGCAAAGGTTTGATTGTACTTGTGTGTGCAGTACGACAAGTCTTGGTGCTCAATTATTTGTTGGGTTTTGATTCCTCGTTCAGCTCTACCTTTCCTCTGCTGATTTAGACCCTAATCTTCTTCTTCATGAGTTTGTTTAACATGCCAACAAAATACTCTACTCTAGATTGAAAAAAAGCAGAAAAGAGGTTTTCATCACGTCCAAGAATGGTTGGGAGTTTCAATCTTGTGAGCTACTATGGTGTGTATCTGCATCTCAAATGACTTTTTATGTCTCAAGACTCTCTTATTTTAAAAGGGAGAAACTCAACTCTTATTAGTTATTTCAACACCTAGGTTTCTTTTGAAGGAATGTACCACCTTAAGAATGTCTCAAAGTGGGGAAGGAAAATGGTCTACTGGTCCAACCTTTTAAAATCTTCTGCTCTCCCAAAGCCTACTGGTTTGCTTTTTGTTGATATGTAACAATTGCATCATTGCTTGGCCCCTTCTATACTAAACTCAAGATGGAAGTAATTTACTTGAGGCTATTAATACCAATTTTGGCAGATATCACTGCATCGGTTCCGAAGGCTAGACTGAAAAGTGTGTCCCTCCTAAGAGTTGGTTTGGTATTTATGCAGCCCTATAGCTTCATAGAGTTCTTCAGCCCACAACTTCTTTCTAAAGTCTTGAATTATTATTTTTATTGAAGGGTCATATTAGTCGCTTCGACCTGCCCATTTGCCTAAGGGTATCTCAGCGATGAATGATATCCGACAGTGTGCTGGACTATGCCTCTCAAGTACTCTAAAGTTGAGAATGCCCTTACCGAATGTATGTGTCTCTATCTCTCTATTGAGTAGACCTTTAAAAAAAATACTGAACTATTTCTTTTATGATGACCAACAATATAAAGCACAGTTGTAAATTGCAAAGTGGAAATTATAAAGGAAACTCCTCCACTGTTATATTATCATTTAATTGATATCAACATAGTAAAAAAAAAAAAAAAAAGCAGTCGTGGATATCCCAATTGCACATGTAGTGACCAGAGACCTGTTATCTACAGCAAAAATGGGTTAGACTAACTAACTTAACAAAACCAAAAAGAGTCGGCCTAAGCTTGCACATGAGTAGTGGTTATGATTAGGACCACAGAGTCAAACATATAGTACTCCTCAGTGACTCGGTGGATATAACCCATTTGTATAGAGTAAATGAAAGGGTGAGTTACAACAACTTAGTGAGTAGACTTATGCAAGTGTGTGACGGGTGTATACGTAGAAATGCTACAATGCAACGTTTCAGAATATCAATGAACAAGCACTTAAGATGCAACCATTGCAAGATAAAAAAAAGAAAAAAAAAGCTATTAATGTCATGCCATTTCGCACGAAGTCAACACATTTTGTATGAATGTCTACATCTTCTCAAATCACAATCACAAACGCTCTGTTTAACCCTCAGAGTCAGGGTGGTGTCTCGAACCTTTCGGGCCAAGCCAACAACATCCCATAACTTCTGAGATTGATGTTAACAAAAGTACCCTATGAATCTGTGGTCAACGAAAATATATTCCTACGTCTTTGTACTACCTCAAAAACCTAGGTATGGTTCCAATCACACTAGCATGACCATAATATCATGCCGCCCACAATTTCCAAATTCGATTCAAGTTCACCAAAATAGTGCCATACGTCACATAATAATGATCAAATTTGTTTTCTACCGAAATCTCTTGGGTTTTGTATTCTCACAATTTATAGTAGAGTTTTCCTGTATAAGCTAGCAAGGTTGTCCTACATTCCGTCGTAGGTCGTCAAAAATTGTGTTTGGTTGCCAAAGTGAGCTCAACCTATCTCAAACCAATCATTAATGAGACTCACTATTTGTTCATCTTCCTATAAAAAAAATAAACTCATCTCAACATACTTCATACGTCTAAATACATATTTCATCCTATTTATATTCAAACACATCTCAATGGGACCCACAAAATACTACTATTCACAAATTAACTTAGATTATTTGAGATCACCTCAACATCCAAACGCAGCCTGATCAACTATACTTACATTGAAACCTAATGGTAATATCTAGTCACAATAGCTTGTTTCCCTCTTGTCTTCTTTATCATGTTAGTCCATAAAATATCTTATAATTGGATAAATAATCATATTTAAGACAAAAGATGTTGGAAATATTTTCAAAATAATATATATATATAATATTTATTATTAATAATATTTTTGGGTTATTTTGGAAGTTGTGAATTAATTTGAAAAAAGAGAAGATATGGAAAGGTATAACGTTTATTACAGTTTGGGTCTACACTCAAGCCATAAGCCTTTGATTGGCTTAGTGGTATTGTAGCTTCTTATGTAAAGGTCATGGGATGGGTTCGAATCACACCTCTTCATTATTTTGCTGATTTATGAAGAGGCCCAAGAGGCATGCGGGCCAGCACCAAGTCGTGCGTGCCTGAAGCATTGCAATGCTTAGGGACAGCGAGGCACTGCAATGCTTGGGAAATTGAAAAATAAAACTCTGAAAGTGTGCACCTCATGATTCAAACTGGTGTCATCCAATTGAAAGGGAAGCAAGGCATCCATTGGACTAAGTCCAACTGTTGTGTCATATGGCAACAGGCATAATATATGTACTTATTCCGAACAGTTTTCAGAATTATGAAAAGTAATAACTTTTTGTTCATAACCTTTGGTCATCTATAAATAGATCCATTGGCCTGCCATTTGAAGAGGATAGAATATAATTTCGAATTCTCTTTCTCTCTCTCTCTCTCTCTCAAGTTTTTCACTTCTTTATAGTATTAGAACTTGTTAGAATCTGTTTGTTCTCGAGAGAACAGATTTCTAATTTCTTGGTTGAATAGCAAAATCTAAGGGTATTCGGGGTCTAATTTCATGTGTGCATAACGCAGTTAGACAAATAGACTTGTTCTGGGCTTCATTGTATCTTAGAGGCAAATTCGCTTGTAACCCGTGTGCATATCGTTATTGGTGGGGGCGAATATTGTCTTAAGGAAAGCGACATTGTAACGCGTCTTGAAGCAAACTTTCTCTCACTATTGTGTTTTTTGCAGCCCCTTTGTTCCAACAATCTTAAGACAATATTCGATTACTAATGGCACATAGTTTGAGAGAGTTTGCTGCGGACTTTGTTAAACTTGAACGTTTTGATGGAACCAATTTTCGACGCTAGTAAAAGAAGATGCACTTTCTCCTGGCCAGTCTTAAAGTGGTGTTTGTTCTAACCACTCCTAGGCCGTCTGCAAATAAGGACGAGACAATTGCTCAAAGTCGGGCAAGAATTAAGTGGGAACAAGATGACTACATCTGCAAGGGTCACATCTGCAATGCAATGTCTGACACATTGTTTGACGCATACCAGAACAAAGCAACCGCCAAGGATCTTTAGGACGCACTTGAGGCTAAGTATCTCTTAGAAGATGCTACAAGTAAGAAATTTCTGGCTACCAAATTTTTCAGTTATAAAATGGTAGACTCTAGGCCTATTGTTGAACAATTCAATGAAATTATGCATATTCTTGATCAATTCACTCAACACAATATGAAGATGGATGATTCTATATCGGTTTCATCCATTATCGATAAATTTCCTCCATCATGGAAAGACTACAAAAGAAGTGTAAAGCATAGAAATGAGGAAATGTCTCTGGAAGATCTAAGCCAACATCTTCATATAGAAGAGGAAATAAGGCTCAGAGATGGTAAAGAAGAGCGTGACTCTTTGACCTCCAATATGCATATGGTAGAGGAAGGGAAGACTCACAAAATTGGACAACCCAAGAAATCTGGATATGAAAACCAGAAGAGAAAGAATGACTTTGGAAGAAAACAAAGTTACTTCCAAGGCAAGAATCAGAAGAAACTGAGTGTAAATTGCTTTCATTGTGGAAAGCCAGGCCATTACAAAAGAGATTGTCGTTTCCTTAAAAAGAAACAACAAAACTCTGACTCCAAAGAGAATTTTATGGCCATGATTTCTGAGGTCAATATTCTCGAAGAAAACAACTCTTAGTGGATTGACTCAGGAGCAACAAGACATGTTTGCAAAGATAAGAGTTTGTTTAAAAAGTATGAGTCGGAAGAAGATGGATGTGTTATCTACATGGGAAATTCATCCACTGCTACAGTTAAAGGCAAAGGCACAATAGATTTGGACTTCATCTCTGGAAAAGTGCTTACTCTCAGGGATGTATATCATGTACCAAAAGTTAGGAAAAATCTTGTATCTGGTAGTCTTCTGAATAAGTATGGGTTTAAATTTGTCTTTGAGTCAGATAAATTTGTTCTGACCAAAGGGGGTAATTTTGTGGGGAAGGGATATTTGAGTGAAGGCATGTTCAAACTCAATATTAATAATAAAATGAATGTTTCTGCTTATATAATTGATTCATATACTTTATGGCATTATCGTTTAGGACATATTCATGCTAGAAAGCATCATGACATGGTTAATTTAAGTTTAATTCCTAAATGTGCTAAAGATATGATAGATAAATGTAGAATATGCATGTAAACAAAAATTACAAGACAACCTTTTTCTAGAGTAGAAAGAACTTCATCTTTATTACAATTAATACACAGTGATGTATGTGACATGCATAGCACGCCTACTAGAGGAGGTAAAAAATATTTTGTGACTTTTATAGATGATTTCTCTAGATATTGCTATGTTTATTTGATGCATTCAAAAGACCAAGTTTTGGATAATTTTAAGGCATATAAAAATGAAGCAGAAAATCAATGTGATGTCAAGATAAAATGTCTTAGATCCGATAGAGGAGGTGGATATCACTTTCTTGCTTATTGTGAATCTGTAGGCATTATTCATGAAACTACTATGGCTTACACTCCACAACAAAATGGAGTGGCAGGAAGGAAAAATAGAACTTGAGTAGAAATGGTTAATGCCATGCTTACTAATTCTGGTTTAAACAAAAGTTTTTGGGGAGAAGCTATGCTGACAGCATGCTATATTTTGAATAGAATACCCCACAAGAAAACTAAAGTTTCTCCATATGAATTATGGAAGAAAAGAAAACCAAACTTAAATCATTTTGAAGTTTGGGGTTGTCGAGCCATAGTTAGATTACCTGAACCTAAGATGAAGAAGTTAGGAAAAAAAGCCATTGAGTGCATTTTCTTAGGTTATGCACATCACAGTGTTGGCTATAGATTCCTAGTTGTGGAACCTAACGGTTCTGTTGATGTCAATACAGTGATTGAATCCAGGGATGCTGACTTTTTTAAAAATAGATTCAGTGAAATTCCACTTTTTAATGATAAAATAGTGGAATTAGACAGATCACTTGAAAATAATGGTGAATCTGGTGAACCATTTGAACCAAGAAGGAGTAAACGAGTCAGAACTGAAAAGTCATTTGGACCAGATTTTATTGTGTACTTGGTAGAGAGTATAAGAAATTCATCTTGTAACCAAATCATGATTACACATAATGTTGAGAATGATCCTATGATGTATGAAGAGGCTATGAAGTCTCAGGATGTAGCTTTTTGGAAAGAAGCTATTAATGATGAAATGGATTCAATCATGGGTAATAATACTTGGAAATTAGTAGATTTACGCCCTGGTTCGACACCTATTGGTTGCAAATGGATTTTTAAAAGGAAATTGAAAGTAGATGGAACAATTGAAAAGTTTAAGGCAAAACTAGTAGCAAAGGGTTTTACCCAGTAGGGTTAGATTATTTTGATACCTACGCACCAGTTGCTAGGATTGCTACTATCAGAACTTTGATTGCCTTAGCAGCCATCTACAAGTTTGAAATCCATCAAATGGATGTTAAGACTGCCTTCTTGAATGGTGAATTAGAAGAAGAAATTTACATGGAACAACCCGAAGGGTTTGTCATGCTTGGCCAAGAACATAAAGTTTGTAAATTGGTTAAGTCACTTTATGGAATTAAACAAGCACCAAAACAATGGCACGAAAAGTTTGATAAAGCTGTAGTGAAAAATGGTTTTAGGATACATGAATCTGATAAATATGTCTATAGCAAGTTCAATGGAAATAAATGTGTTATAATATGCTTATATGTAGATGATATGTTAATTTTTGGCACTGATAATATGAGCATTGAAAGTACTAAGAAATTTTTGTCATCAAATTTCAATATGAAGGATTTGGGTATTGCAAATGTGATTTTGGGTATTAGAATTATAAGAAATGATAATGGTATAACTCTAACCCAATCACATTATATTGAGAAAATATTAAAAAAGTTTAATTACTTTGATTGCAAACCCATGGCTACACCTTTTGACTCAAATTTTAAATTGTATCCTAATACTGGGAGAGCAGTGGATCAACTTGAATATGCTAGAGTTATTGGTTGTCTAATGTTTGCTATGACATGTACTAGACCTGATATTGCATTTGCAGTAGGCAAACTTAGTAGGTACACTAGTAACCCTAGTCATATTCATTGGATAGTTGTACAAAGAATTTTCAAATATTTGAGAAATACCATAAATTATGGTATTGAGTATAGTGGATTTCCTTCGGTAGTAGAAGGATACATAGATGCCAGTTGGATAACTGAGCATGATGATCACAAGTCAACCAGTGGGTGGAGGAGCAATCTCCTGGGGATCAAAGAAGCAGACATGCATAACTGACTCTACCATGACAGCAGAGTTTATAGCATTGGCTTCTTGTAGCAAAGAGGCAGAGTGGCTGAGAAAATTATTAATAGAGATTTCGATTTGGCCAAAACCAATGCCACCAATATCTTTGCATTGTGACAGTTAGGCTACACTGTCGCGGGCCTATAGCCATATATATAATGGCAAGTCTAGGCATATTGGTTTACGACATAGCTATGTAAGGTAATTACTCACAGATGGAGTAATTACAATTGATTTTGTGAGATATTGTAAAAAATTGACAAATTCGTTAACTAAAGGACTTGCAAGGGATTTGATGTGGAAGGCATCAAAGGAGATGGATTTAAAGCCAATACAATAAAATCACCAATAATGGAAACTCGACTCAACTCTTGAACATATCAAGACTTGAGTTCAATGAGCAAAGTATATTATATGTTCGTGATTTACAAGCACTGTGATATTTAAATTAGTTTTCAAACTAATTTAATCATCCCAAGGTTTGAAGTGCTTGGTACTGTAATGAAAAGGAGAGGTTGAGCAATAAGCTCTTAATAGACTTATAACATGGTTATGTTAAAGTGTTTAGTTACAGAACAGTTTCGATAAGTCTACCTATATGAGTGTCAGGGGTGGTGCCGCCTCCTATGCGAATTAAGGCTTTGTCACTAGAGCGCTCATGAAATCAGGATATAGACACAAGGCCAATCCACGTGTCGGCTTTTATGAACTACCCAAAGAGAAGAAAATTTATATGTGAGACATATTCGGCTAATCGTATAGAATCACTAGTTCAAAGCATTGTCTACTATGCCATTCTGGTTTGTTTTGATGTATTTTCACCATGTGAAGGTTCAAGTCCAAAAGACACCTTCATTTATGTATACGTTTTCCTATTCTAGCCAGGATGTATTTTGAAAATGGTGGGGGATTGTTGGAAATATTTTCAAAATAATATATATATATAATATTTATTATTAATAATATTTTTAGGTTATTTTGGAAGTTGTGAATTAATTTGGAAAGAGAGAAGATATGGAAAGGTATAATGTTTATTATAGTTTGGGTCTACACTCAAGCCATAAGCCTTTGATTGGCTTAGTGGTATTGTAGCTTCTTATGTAACAGCCATGGGATGGGTTTGAATCACGCCTCTTCATTACTTTGCTGATTTATGAAGAGGCCCAAGAGGCATGCGGGCTAGCACTAAGCCGTGCATGCCTGAAGCACTGCAATGCTTGGGGATCAAGGGGCGCGCGCGCAAGGCACACAGCGAGGCACTACAATGCTTGGGAAATTGAAAAATAAATTTCTGAAAGTGTGCGCCTCATGACTCGAACTGGTGTCATCTAGTTGAAAGGGAAGCAAGGCAACCATTGGACTAAGTCCAACTGTTGTGTCATATGGCAACAGGCATAATATATGTACCTATTCCGAACAGTTTTCAGAATTACGAAAAGTAATAGTTTTCGTTCATAGCCTTTGGTCATCTATAAATAGACCCATTGGCCTGCCATTTGAAGAGGACAGAATATAATTTCGAATTCTCTCTCTCTCAAGTTTTTCACTTCTTCATAGTATTAGAACTTGTTAGAATCTGTTTGTTCTCGAGAGAACAGATTTCTAATTTCTTTGTTGAATAGCAAAATCTAAGGGTATTTGGGGTCTAATTTCGTGTGTGCATAACGCAGTTAGACAAATAGATTTGTTTTGGGCTTCATTGTATCTTGGAGGCAAATTCACTTGTAACCCGTGTGCATACCGTTATTGGTGGGGGCGAATATTGTCTTAAGGAAAGCGACATTGTAACGCGCCTTGAAACAAACTTTCTCTCACTATTGTGTTTTTTGCAACCCCTTTGTTCCAACAAAAGAAACAGAGCATTCTTAGTTTTTTACAATATGAAAGTTGTCCAATGTCACCTCATCAACATGCCAATATTTCCACCACTTCAATTTCATATCATCAATAAAGAATATATGTAACTAACTATACAGCTATAAATACTTTGTTTTTATCGTAATATAGATGTTAAATCATCAAGAAAATCATGCTAGAGTCTAGGGGTGAGCACCGACAGGCCCAATTAGTATTTAGGACCGACCCTACCCGACCCGACCCGTCACACAGAACAAAATAAGAGGTTTGAACCGACCCGACCCAACTCAAGTTTGAAGAGTAATAAGACCTTAATCTCAAGAGATCGAGATACAAACGAGATTGATGTAAGATCGATTTCGAAAGGGGGTACAGGGGCACAAACGCAGAGAGAAAGCGAGAGTGAGAGGAACTAACAGAGGAAGTCGACAACATCGCTGCGTTCGACAAGAAGGGACGGATGTTCGACAAGAAGGGATAGGTCGCCATGGTTGGAGCTCGCCATAACCTCAACCGTAACAGAGTGGGGGAGCTCGCCGTGGTTGGAGCTGCGTTCGACGACATCGTTGCGTGGATCCTGCGACTCTAGCCGTGGCACTCGCGGGTGACGGTGACAGTGGTGGCCACAAGAGCCCCCTGATATCAATTTGGGTTCTCCTCTCAGGTGTTACTTTCGTCACTTTCATGTTGGTTTTCATCAGACCCGTGATGAAATGGGCATTTTTGCAGAGCATCCGATATGGGTTTTATGGGGATTCCTGGATGGTGCTTGGACCGAGCTCCTTATAGTTGATGCAAGCAAGCCTTGCTTTTCTTCTTCAATTTAATTCGTTGGTTCGTTCGTGTATTTACAAGGTTGAGTTTTTTTCGTGATGAAATGCTCTGTTTATTCTTTTTTTTTTTTCCAAATTGGCATAAAATTGAGGATTTTCCTTGTGGTTGAACGATGCTCCAACTCGTGCTTTAAATCAACTGCAAGTGCTTATAACGACAGAGAGAAATGGGGAGGGATGGCAGCTAGGGTTTGTGATCAATTGTGAAAATGTGTAGTCGGTTTCAGCGGGTTCGACCTGCAAGCTATTTCAACCTGCATTTTCGGGTTGGATTGGATCGGGTCTTACGGACAGATCGGGTTATGTACTTTTTTGCACAGCCCTACTAGAGTTAGTTTCATACTAAAATCACATTGTACCTAAGCATAGATAAAAATACAAACACTTAGCTTCTACAATTTCTTGTTTGAGTCTCTTATATTCAATCTACCTATAAATACTTTAAACAATCAATTTAATCCCTCGTTCATCCTTTTAAACATTAAAAGAATGAATTACAATGAGGTGGCAAGTTGAATTACAAGACTATAAGCTCAGTTATACAAAACAACCACAAAGGTTCACCATCTGCAAATATCGATGTTAAAAACATAGTGTTCGTAGTCCAACTTTGACTTCTCCACATCCCACATTGCTTTCATTCCTATACCTAAGAGCTGACAGTATTGATAATTAATGGACTATCAACCCTTACACTAAACTGTTAATCTCTTAACTCGTATTATACTCACATCCGAATATACATCATACTTCCATAAGCAACCTGTGATATACACGAATAAACTCAAATATTCATGTTAACCACAAATCCATGACCAGTGTGTCCTTATAAGTAAGTAACATTAAACAAGGCCTAATATGCAACCCATAGCATATCAGTTCGAACCCGTTAACATCATACATCATACGTCATGGAGGGAAAATCACCTAAAGAGAGCGGTGTTTACCGAGAGGGACTGATTGAAGGGATGGCTGAGGTTATGCTGGCTGGGCTTGGCATGATGGTGGCTGCATGGAGGTTGGTCGCATGCATAGAGAAGTGGAGTGATATGGCACATCATAGGATGTGGAAGCTTGCGGTTTAGAATGGCGCAAGGCTGGCTCACCCGGGCATGGAAGTGCTTTGTTTTAAAGAGAGGAAAATAGAGGATAAGTACGTGGTGGACATGCAATGGTGCTTTGTTGTGGCTCTTGGTTTGGACATGGGGCTTTCACGTTTGGGACGTCGGTGTGATTTCCAGGCTTGCTAAGCAGTTCTAAGGTGATATCAGACATCCTGTGGTAGATTGGCTGTAACTCGAGTTGTGAAGCTTCATGTACATTGGCTAACTGGTCTACAATTTCCTTGGCTGGTTACTGCCATGGTTTGGGGTGAAGTGGTGCTATGCTAGTGTGTAACACCCATTCCTTTAGGTACAGAATGTTACGTATATTCGTAGCGTAGTGCCCATAAAGAGATTTGACACCATACAAAAAGCTAAAACATACAAATAACATAAACTAGACCCATGTGGATGACACTTATTCAAGGTCTAAGTCTCTAGAAGAATAATCTACTCCTAGCACTCCCATTTCGTATCCACGAAATCATCATTTGGGACATTAAACATAAATCAACAAAACAAATAAATGAGTTGAAGATGCAGGAATAGCACATCATATTGTAAACTTAACATAGTTTAACATTAAGCTTAACTTAGAAAACATTCATGCGTAGACATACATACACATGACATGCATATAGACCATTCATCAGTAACGTGATGCATGCATAACTAACTCCATGCATTTCCTATCATTTATTCATCTTGTCTTTCACTTATTTAGTGGCCATCATAACATGTGTGCATTGGCCCAATTGCCGTTGATAGTCATAACATATGTTGAACCATACTTGGGTTTATGGCACCGTATAACGTGTCATAACATGTAGTGAAACACACTTGGTCCATGTTATCACATTATATATGATAAACCATGCTTGAGTCTATGGCATCGCATAACATATCATAACATGTGGTGAAACACTCTTGGGTCTATATTACCTCAAAACATCATAGCATGCATGTGGTGGACCATGCTTAAATCTATGGCTTGCACATCCACTCATAACATAAGGCCAAACTTAAAGCTTACTTGTCATTCATGTGTCTTCTTACTAACTTTTATAATGCATGTGAACATGTTGACTTCATGAATTTACGTGGCATGACATAATATTGAGCATGACATAACATTAAACATGGCCTATTAACATGAGCCTTACCTAACATAACATAACATAGACATGGCATACATGTGATTTTCATGGCATGTCATCCATTCTAACAACAATCCATATCAGCATGGCATACATAGTCTCACTCACAAGTATATCATCGTAATTCATAGAGGTTCATGAAAAAGAGCTAACCTTGAATTGGCTCGTAGCGTAGCATAGCTAAACGTCACATTTTCATATAAAACAGAATATTTACAGCACATATAAAGTTATGATCATCCTACTTACTCTTAGTGCTACTTCTTGGATCCTACTTCATAGCTCCTTACCTATTCGAGGTACTGGACATTACTAAATTTCTAGAAAAACATGTCATAGCATTCTACTCATTTAAATACATATCATGACCTTTAATCTAATAGAATATTTGGTTATATACTAAAATTAATAACTACTATATCATATAATCATTTATACGCTAATATCATATTTAATCTTTCAAATATACTTAGTAGCGTAATTTAGGCTTTATACAAATCTATTACACAAGCTGTGGAAATCTCACTATATAACATAGGTTTAATCATGTTCAAAACATTTAAGAAAATAAAATCTGAACCCTTATAATATATTGGTGTAAATTGGTTTGTAAAAAGATTAATACTTAATAACATAATTTAACTCCTAAGCATTTTCATAGGTTTTTTAAGTCACTTTCTGCAGAAAATGTGGGGGAAACATCCTATGGAGCTACTACAAAGAAGTTCTGGAATGGCTTGTGGAAACTAAAAATCCCTCACAAAGTCAAGCTCTTTGCTTGGAGAGCTTGCAAGGAAATACTTCCTACGAAAGCTAATCTGCTGAGTAAAAGGATGGAATGAATGGGGCTTGCTATTTCTGTGATCATAGTCTTGAAGATTTAGCTCATGCATTATTCTTTTGTCCTTCCATTCATGAACATTGGGTGAGAAAGTTTCCTAACTTTCCACAGTTCAATCAGTTTTCCTCTTTCATGGCCACTGTTATGCAAATTTCTGTAGGAGAAACACAAGAGGACTTTGCTGATTTTATTCTAATGGCATGGGGTTTTTGGTTTAGGAGGAACAAAATGATCCATGAACTTGTTAATCTTCCACCCATGCAAGTTATGGATTTTTTTTTCTCAAAAAAGGGTATGCAGTCAGCTGGTCTGCAGATACAAGGTCCCTCCAAGTCTGTGATTTACAGGTGGTCCCCTCCCCCAACTAATTGGTTCAAGCTAAACTGTGATGGTGCTTTGTTCTTTAACCATAATAAAACTGGTATCGGGGCTATTCTTAGAGATTCTCATGGATTTGTTTTGATGGCTCTTAGTAGAGGGGAAGAGGAATTTTTGGAACCAGAAATTGTAGAGGCCACAGCTGTGTTGAGGGGATTGCAATTCTGTCTAAACATTGGAATCCAAAAACTTGAGATTGAAAGTGATTGCAAACACTTGGTTGAGGAGGTCAACAATGAAGCAGCTTCTTATACATCTATAAGAACAATTATTACTGAAATTAGAAGACTAATGTAGAGCTTTGGGGATTGCAAGTTTCAGCATTGTGGTCGCCTATCAAATGCTACAGCTCATCATCTAGCTCGACAAGCATGGAATAATTCTCAGATGCAACTTTGGTGGCATAATGTTCCTTCTTTTATTGAACACATTTGTTTTGTGGATCAACTATCTTGCTCTCATAGTTGAGGTCTTTACTACCTCTCTGAAATGAAGTTTAAATTTTTCAATCAAAAAAAAAAAAAAAAAAAAAACTCCTAAGCATTTTTCTTAAAAATGAGGTTTTTGGACTAATATTTGTCCAAGTAAAATCAAGCCCATGTAAAACAACATACAAGGGTGTTTCTAAAAAATAAAACAAGCCTAACCAATTTAACAACACAAATCCAGGCTAAAACTAAGCCCAACATGTAAACAAAGACCATGTGACATTAAATAAGCCCAACGAAAACAAGATATACATGTTGACTAAAATAAACCCAATTAAAACAAAGGTCCATGCGAGTCAGCCCATCTCAAAAGGGTTATAGCCATTTTTGGTAAAACACTAAAAAGGCTTAAAGCTTTTACAAGAGGGCTACACGGCAAGGGATTTTAATAGCACTTTTGTTAAATGCCAAGAAAGTTGCATATGATTGATCGATAGGGGCTAAAAGCCCTAAGGCCCATTTTTATTTTGTAAAGAAACAGAGAAACAAGGGGAGGAATGAAGGAACTGAGAAACACTTGGGGAGAAATAAGCGATCAACAGAGACAAGGCTTACCGAGGGAGGAGGGACGACATGAGTTTGAGTTCAGGTGGCTGGGTGGCAGTTTCTGTGGCTATCGAGAGGTTTTCTGTAACACTCAGCAAAGATTAAGAAGAAATTGCCCAAGTCCGAGGGTGGGAAACCTCCAAGAAATCAAGAGGAGGAAGAACTTTTCATTAACAATTTGCATAAAAATGAACATAGGTCCTGCCAACATCACAAGTACTTGATGTCTCTAACAAACTCTTGTGAAATTACTTACAGGCCCTTGAGTATTAACCAATAGGAAATTATCTACGTACAGACTAATAAAGAAAAGCAACAAACTATATCTTCTAGATGCATCTTTCAGAACCTTGTCTTTTCTCTTAATGCGTTGGCACCATCCCCACCCTTCACGAGATCAACGGTCTTCTTTAACCCACTCAAGTCACTCATGCTACAAACTCAACCCTAACTCATCACTTTGACCCTTTCAAACTTCAATCCCTTCTTCAAGCCGTCGTGTAACAGCCCCTTCTTCTAGCCATCATGTAATAGAGCCCCTTCGATTTAGAACACCTTGCCCACAAGTTGTGGGTAAGTGTTTCGCAACTTGTGAAAAATCTCCCATGTTGCATCTTCATCCTTCTGTCCTTGCCAATGAACTAGGACCTCTATTATGGGAAAAGCCCTTTTCTTTTTCACCCTCCTACCGAGCATTGCTTCGGGTTCAGGACTCAGGACTCCTAGTGCATCCATTGGTGGGAGCTGTGCTATGGGGCTCATGTCGTGACCCAACCTCTTCTTCATCAACAAAATGTGAAATACAAGGTGGATCTAGGCTGATTTCGACAGATCTACTCTATAAGCCACTTTTCGTGCACGCCCAATCACTTGAAACGACCCATATAAGCGAGGGGATAGCTTCACATTCCTCCTTTAGGCCAAAGACTTCTGCCGATACAGTTGTAATTTAACATAAACCCAATCTCCAATCTCTAAAGTTTTCTCCTTTCTCCTCAAATCAACATAATTTTGCATCCTATCTTGGGCCTTTTGCAGGTTCTGGCGCAACAACTGCATGATCTGGTCACAGGATCAAAGAGAGGACTCAACAGCCTTTAGATTAGCCTTATAAGGCTTCAAAGGGCATGAGTTGTTGTAACACTCCGCTTAATTAACCATCAGATCAACCTTAAGTATTCTAGATTAGGCTTATAATTTTGGATTATTACTTGCATTAGAGTTGATGGTGAGCTTAACCTTAATCTTGGCACTTAGTACCGTTAAGCTAATGATTAGAAAAGCAAGCCCATTAGTGAATTTAGTGAGGGTTTTAGGACCTTAATGCATCCATGGACCTAGCCCAATATTCCTTAGGCCATGAACCCATACACTTGGTCCTTTTAAGCTCACAAGGCCCAAAGCCATGTTTGGGTTTATTTCACTATTCAACTTGAAAGCCCAATACACCATACCATTGGTTTTCTTAAGCCCAAATCATACCCTAAGTACCCAAATGAAGTTTTGAAAATTTGTCTAAGACCACTAACCATCATACTTGAGGTTAGTGAACTTTAAGCCATGCTTTGAAGCTTAATTGTGCTTAATCTTTTCTTAAACCTTTTAATTCAAATTTTCTTGAATTAATACTCCATTAAACCATGATTAGGCCCTGTTAATACCCTAGCTAAACCACTCCACATGTCATTAAGAAAAATGACATATCAAGCACAAACCTTGCATCAATCGATTTTGTATACTATCCTTTGTAATGCTTGGACTGTTTTACCCTTAGGCCCAACATTTTTATGGTTTGTCCTCAAGGGTAATATGGTCCTTAAACACCTCATGAGACCCTTTCAAACCATGTTTGAGCTTTGGACAAAAATAGTTACACAAACCAACTCAATGAACCAAACCTGTTGCACCTTGGTCTAGTTTGTATAGTAACCGATTGGGTTGAAATTTAACCAACCATCTAGTTTGTGTAGTAACCGATTGGGTTGAAATTTAACCAACCATCTGCCATGGTTTGAACCACTACCCATGCCACCTCCTTCACCACCTAATCCCTAAGGGACCCATGACCATCATGAGAATTTCAATTCAGACTTTCCCACCCAAAATTATCCCAAACCGAAACTCAACAAACAAATCTGCCAAGTAGAAGCCATTTGAACCCGCCGGTTAGCAAGGGAAGAAATCATGGTGGTTTCAGGCCACTATTCCCCTGCTCAAGAGGACACAAACTAATGAAGACAATCTAAAAATTTCAGCAAACACCTGCATTGCATCATCTTATTTCGGGATGCACCTTCATGATCACTTGGTAGCCAACTCACCACCTTCTACCACCAAAAAAAGTCTTCAAGAGTGACCTTGCTCCTGCACAAATTAGCCATGATGATGATTCAAAAGGATAAGTCAAGACAATAAGCAAATCTATCCAAAGAAACTCACTTTGAACCCGTTAGCCCCATGAATGGTTTTGTTTGATTTTTCTTCTATTTCTTTTGAACCACGACTTGACCAGTGCCCATAGGTGTAATTTAGCAACTATATAAGTGAAATCATGGTGGTTTAGGGTACTGTTTTGACCTGCACAGTACCCTAATGCCCCCTTGAGTCTAGGCCAAAAAAATTTTCTCCTCACTCGGTGTATGGTTTTATCAAAACCAGAATGCCCCCTTTAGGGCTATTATGGAGTGCAACTAATAACTTGACTTTGAATGGCTTAGGCTTGGCTATATACAATATGTGCTTGTAATAGAGCAAACCCTCCTTGCAGCTGTACTGGGGTCCCAACTCCCCCTTACTCAGTTTCTTCAGTAGTTCTTGAACTTCTGTGTCACTCGAGTAGTGCTGTTTGAGCTCATCCATTAACTCCAAAGTAGGGACATATATCATAGTTAAAATCATAGGTGGGGTAACTCTTCCCTCAAATCTCCTTGACAACGCATCCGCCACCCTATTATCCTTGCCCCTTTTATATTCCACTAGGAAATCATAGCCCAGCAGCTTAGAAAACCATCTTTATTGCAGAGGAGTGCCCACCATTTGGTCCAATAAGAACTTTAAACTCTACTGGTAAGTTTTTACTACAAACTGAGCTCCTAGTAAGTAAGGTCTCCACCTTTTCATGGACGATACCAAAGGAAACAACTCCTTCTTATAAGTAGACAATAGTAAGGCCCTACCTTTCAAAGCTTGACTATAGAAAGCAATGGGGCGACCTTGCTATATTAAGACTGCACCCACTACCTTTCCCGATGTGTCACATTCTATATAAAATGGTAGGGAAAATTTTAAAAGTGTAGCACATGGGGGTTCATCACTGCTTCCTTCAACTGTAGGAATGTCATTTCTGCCCCTAGGTTCCACTGAAATCCTTCCTTACTTAACAGGTTTGTCAAAGGGGCTACAATACCCCCATACCCCTTGATGAATCTACGGTAATAACCCGTAAGCCCCAAAAACCCACTCAATGACTTGAGGTTGGAGGGTCTCGACCACTCAACCATGGCTCTTAACTTCTTGGGGTTGGCCTTGACACCTTGGGGCAGATATGAAATGTCCCAAATAGGCCACTTCTGGACTTTTGACACTGCACTTGGATCTCTTTGCAAAAAGCTGGTGCTCCCTTATGACCTCCAAAGTCACTGTTAGGTGTTGTAAGTGCCCTTCCTTTGTTTTGATGTAGACTAATATATCATCAAAAAACACAAGAATAAAATTCCTCAAATATTGTTTAAAAACAACATTCATTAACCTTTAAAATGTAGATGGAGCATTAGTCAAGCCGAATGGCATGACTAAAAACTCATAGTGGTCTTCATGAATACGAAAGGCAATTTTGGGAATGTCCTTGGGCCTTGTTCTGATCTGGTGATACCCATATCGTAAATCCATCTTGGAAAAAACTGTTGAGCCACATAATTCATCCAAAAGTTCCTCCACCACCGGAATAGGATACTTGTCCTTAACAGTAACATTATTAAAGGCTCGATAATCAACAGAAAGTCTCCATGACCCATTAGCTTTCCTTACAAACAAAACAAGCGAGGAGTATGGGCTTTGGCTTGGTTGGATAACACCCGATGCTAATAACGCCTTGATTATTTTCTCAATCTCATCCTTTAAAAAGAAAAGGACAACGATAGGGTCTAATCGAGATTGGTTTAGTTCCAGGATGTAGGGACAAGAGAGTGATCATGTGATTTGTTGGGGAAGGGTTTTGGGTTCTAAAAATACATCCTGAAATTGATGGAGAATGGTTTGTATGTTTTTAGATGGGAGCTGGTCATTTCCTGTCCTGGTGCCTTCCAACAAATGTAAAACCAAACCTTTATTTTCCAGACTGTTGCTGTTAGGTATTTTCCATTCTTCAATGAATTTTGAGTTAGTCAGACCCTTTAGTGTCACACTTTGTCTTGCTAACACAAACTGCATAGTCAATTCTTGAAAAATTCATAAAATGGGTCCTAGTGTCTGCAACCAAGCAACCCCTAGAACCATGTCACATCCAACTAAACTTAGGATATAAGCTTTCGGTTCAATGTGTATGCCCTGGAGGACCAAAAGCACCTTAGAAACCCATCCTTCACTACCCATTGAATTTCCATCTACCACTTTCACCTGCACCTTCACATCCCCATCTACTATGAGCAAGGTCTTTTGTAGCACTCCTGGATTTAGAAAATTATGTGTGCTACCTGTGTCAACAAGTACCAGAACCCAACAACTTCCAATCATGGCCTTAATCCTCATAGTTCTAGGATTCAATGACCCTGTGATGGCATGTAGTGATATCTTAGGTTTTTCCTTTAAATTTCAAATATCCACCAACAACACTTCGGACTCATTCACTACCTCTTCTACCTCAATAGGGTTTTCATGGGGGACTCATATATTTCTTCAATCAGTGGCCTAGGTTCCACTTTGTTTCACAATAATAGCATAGGTGTTTTTCTCTTCTATCTCTCATTTGGTGTTGGTTGATTTTCTGGATTGGCAAGGTCTTTTGTGGCTGTTTTGGGAATTCAGGGGGTCAGGTGGGGGGTTTTTAGTAATCCAGGTTCAAGGGTAGATGTAGCTGGCCACTTGGAGGATTTCTTAGTGAGGTTAACAGTTTCTTCTTGTATGTTGGCGAGGCTATAGGCAGTGAGTAGGTTATGTGGGTTAAACATGCGTACAGGAAGACAAATTTCTTCACGAAGTCCACCTGAGGAAACAACTTAACTTGTAGTTGTCGGACAATCCCCTTAATCTGTTGGAAAGGTTTTCAAATTGAGTCTTATAGTCTTTTATAAACTCTGTTTGCTTCAGCCTAGTCAGTGTTTCCATTGGTTCATCATAACAACTAGGACCAAATCGGATCAATAAGGCCTTTACAAAGGTATCCCAATCCACCAATACTCCCGACTCATCAAGGTTCTGAAACCATGTGAGTGCCTTCCCCTTCATATGAAAAGAAACCAACCATAACCTATGTTGGGGTAAAGTGTTATGAAAAGTGAAAAATTGTGATACCTTGTACAACCACCCATTAGGGTCTTCACTAGTGAAGATTGAGAAATCCAATCTAACAGAGCAGGTCACCACGTCCCTCGCGGCCATCAAGGGTAACTTAGTATGAGGATGGTTACCTGATAAAGTTTCTCCATGTATTTGCTGACTATTGTTCTTTTGCAACTCCAGGGTCAACACAACCATCTGTTGGGAAACCACCTCAAATTGTCTTCGCATGGTTGTTATCTCAGCTTCAATGGATTTAAATTGGTTGTCTGTATGTTTAAATTGGGATTTTGTGGATTTCTTTAAGGAATTAAACCCTTCTTGTAATTGTGTGAAACGAGTACCTTCTGCCATCAATGTTGGATTGAGGACTTGAAGGCTCTTAATACCACTTTGTAACACTTAGCAAGGATTGAGAAGAAATTTCCCAACTTCGAGGGTGGGAAGCCTCCAAGAAATCAAGAAGAGGAAGAAGAACTTTTCATTAACACTTTGCATAAAAATGAAAATAGGTCCTGCCAACATCACAAGTACCTGACGTCTCTAACAAACTCTTGTGAAATTACTTATAGGCCCTTGAGTATTAACCAATAGTAAATTAGGTACGTACAGACTAATAAAGAAAAGCAACAAACTATATCTTCTAGATGCATCCTTCAGAACCTTGTCTTTTCTCTTAATGCGTTGGCACCATCCCCAACCTTCACGAGATCAACAGTCTTCTTTAACCCATGCAAGTCACTTCTGCTACAAGTTCAACACTAACTCATCACTTTGACCCTTTCAGACTTCAGTCCCTTCTTCAAGCCATCGTGTAACACAGACTGCAGCTCCTTCTTCCAACTATCGTGTAACATTTTTTGACTTCCTCGACGGTATCCTTTGGATGGTTCTGTCGGGGAGAGAGTTTGAATGGGGTTCTGGTTGTAAGAATATTGTAGGTTTGGGTGAGGGAACAAAGAGTATATATGTGAGGCTTTTGGCACACTCAAGTTGGTTTCCAATTAGGAATTTTTTTCCAACTAGAAACCAAACAGAGGAATATATGGGTGTGTATAGAGAAGAATCCTAATTAAAATCACCACCTCAAAATAAAAATAGATTTTATAAAAAGAAATACTAAAAGTACTAATATAATAACAGTAATATTAATTATAAAATAAAAAATCTAAACCCTAATTTAGGACCCGTATGTTACATAGTGGCTATGGATGACGGTAGTGCATGGTGGCAACTTTGGGTTTGCATGCTGTGAGTTGGGCGTGATTGGCAATGGATGTGGGCAAAACCTATAGTAACTACCTTGAGCATAAATGGTCATGTGTTTCCTTGGCCTGCTTTGGTGGTTGGCAGCACAGTGTTAAGGAGCACAATCAAGGGGAGTAAGGGAGGCAACTACAACCCTAGGTTGGGGTATTTACATGCATAAGGGGAGGATCTTAACGCATGGGTCTAGTGTTATTGCGATGCCCCTAACTCCGCTTGAAGCGACGGGTCATGCCACACAAGGTCACATATCCCCGTTCATGACAGTTAAGAATGCAATAAACCTAACATGATTCTAATAATATGCAGTATTCGTAGCAGATAATTTTTTATTTTTTTTGCAGTACTTAATGTACTTGAATGCTAAATCCCAAAACATAAACATATTTTTTTTAATATTCACGTATCCAAAAGTTATCCAATAAGTCTGTAATCAAAACATGTATTGGAGCCAGTACTCCATAAGTACAGACAAAAAATACAATTGTCAGACTAAACACCAAGCAACTCATGCAACTCGGCAATGATCGCCAAAATAAAGAATTGGAGGATCGACTTTGTAAGCTCCTCGATGTCTTATGTGGCCTACTCAACCTCTTCTAGCTAGCCATGTCCTGATCTTCGATCTCCTGACACATCGTCTACCATTCCAGAGAGATTTATAAAATCCTAGCAAGTAAAGCTCCTAAGCTACCAATAGTATGAATAGGCATGCATGACAGTAATATGACAAGTATGCTTCGTGGCATGAACTTGCACATGTGTGACATGATTTGAAAATAACATGACATGACATGGACATAACATGGCTTGACATGAACATGACATGCTTGCATAAATATGTGACCTTGTTACATATACATGTACTTGTAAACGTGTAATTTGGCAGTACCAACGTTGGTTGCCTAACTTCGCTCCGAAAACTAGTTGCTTAGGTCCCATTCAAAGCCTGTTGACTATACTTCATCAACCCAGGGAATTCTACATCCAATTTATATACTCCAGAGTGGACAAAAGAGTTCCACTAGGATAACTTCACATCTTAGTATTTGGGATCGTGATAAAATAGAAGACTCATGCATAACTTTGGAAATATTTCATGACATACTCAATGCTTATGACATGACATGTAACAGACAATCATGTGACATATGTGATGGCATGACATTTATGGCATGTAATAGATAATCATATAACAGTAATGGATGACATGACATGGCATGCTATAAAAAAAATATAATAGTTACGCCAATGACAGAAGAAGAAACCTGGACTTTGAAGTTGAAGAATGGGTCTATTTGAAGGTGTCTCCCATTAGGAGAGTGACTTGGTTTGGAGTGAAGGAAAAATTGAGTCCAAGATACGTGGGACCGTATGAGATATTGGAGAAAGTGGGAGCAATTGTCTAAAGTTTGGATTTACCAACTGAGTTCCATGGAGTCCACAATGTGTTCCATGTGTCCTTGTTGAAGAAAAGCTTTGAGATCAAACTCCAGCAGTCGTGGACCCTAAGAGTATACCATTGAAACCGAACCTAACATATGAGTAAAAACTTGTGCAGATTATTGATTGGAAAGAGATGGAATTGTGTAACCACAAGATTTCACTACAGAATCCTAATGTTCAGGAAGCAACTTGGGAGAAAGAAGTTGATATGAAAGCCAAGTACCCTCAACTGTTAGGATTTTTAGTGTTGCTTTTGCTTTGTATGTGCACACGGCTTAGCCGACTTTGCATTCACTATTTTGTACAAGATTACATCGCATCAGAAAATTTTTGTACATCATTTGTTTGGATATCAAATAAAGTATGTTCACTTCAGATTTGTTATGGCCCTGTGTATGGATTGTTCTGTAAGATTTGTTTTTTGTTATTGAGCTTACCTTTTGAAGCTTTTATGGTGCGTGAGAAGAAGGCCGCTAGGAAGTCTACACTCTCAACTGTGTGAGTGAGAGAGATGAGAGATAAGCGTCGTATGAGGCTACTTATTGAGCTAGATAGGCAAATTTCTACCTACTGGCAGGGGATGGAGAAGTGGGAGCACCACCAGACCCATGTAATGGACATCGACTGTGACGGGAAGGGTTACAAGAGGAGGACCCTCCCCCTTGAGGAGCGATTTCTACCATGCCACCCCTCTACATGGATAGCTAAAGACAATTTCCGTGTAGGGAGGCCATTTGACGAGGCAAAGCCAAGTCGTGTTGTCGAGGAGCATGCGACTGTTCCTAAGCTCGAGACATCTGGGTCATCAATTTCATCAACGCATTGAAGACGTCTTCTCATGTAGGGGCATGTGCCAGGCAACGACGACAACAAAAGGTCTAGCAGGAGGTTGACCCTGCACATTTCGCTAGCATGTACTATGATTCCAACAATGACGCATTGTACTATCTATCTTAGGATACCACTTCAGTGGATCCCGACTTACCTCCAACCACATCACTCAGCGATTCTATGGTCAGCGATCGGCTATAGCTTTGTGAGTATCTTCCTTCTTTTGTTATGGTAGTTAGTTATATTTTTGTATGCAAACTCAAATTTTGAGGACAAAATCTTATTTTTTGGAGGGGAGGATCTAACGACCCAAAATTTGATAGAAAAATTTCTTCATAGGTTAGAAATGTCATGAAATCATTAAATTTTAGTTCGTTAGCAGATCCAGATCCCAAACCACTAAAGCGGCAGAGTTACCTTTTTATTTAATTGAGACACTTAGGAGTATACCCTAGCCAACCTTTCCAAGGAATTTATATTCTTGATGGGTATTAAGTGAGTGCTTTTTGTTGACCACTCAACTATAGGGGTGTAATTGGTCCGGTTCAGTCCGATTTTGTATTTTTTTTAGAACCGAACAAGTATATACCTGTTTTGAAAATTTAAGAACTGATACCAGACCAATTCACTACCAACACTAGAACTTCCAGTTTTTTCAGGTCCAATCCTATCTTTTTTTGGTTTTACAGATTACCTATATTAGTAATAATATCATGTTTACATATCCTAAACTATTAATCTCTTTATCTTATAGTATAAGTACATTATTTTATAATAATTAACACATACTAATATGGTATTAAATTTAACTATATTCTATATAAATTCTAAACTTTTTATATGAGTGTATTGATCAAATGTGTAAAAATATATTTACAAAAAGAATATAAATTTATTATGCCAAAAATGTGTTTATCATTGAGAGATATATATAAATATATCAAAAGTAAGTTTATATTGATAACTTAATATTAATGTTTAAGTTTAAGATTAAAATTTTATGTTATATTAATTTTATATTATAAAATTAAAATTTATATGTTAAATGTTTAAGTTTAAGATTAAAAATTATAAGATCAATTTTATGTTATAACACATGTTATATTTATTTTATTTTATAAGATTAATAGGCTTGAATAATAAGATTACAATTTTATGTTATATATTAGCAATTTAGCATATAATATATATATATATATATATATTATAATATAAAAAATTATAAATATATGTACCGGTCTGGTTTGGTTTAAACCGGTTTTCAAAATAAGAAAACCGATACCACACTGGATTGCTTATTAGTTTGGTTTGGTCTGGCTCAATCGGTTTTTTATTTTTTATTTTTACACTCCTGGTCAACTATCACCTAGACAGCAGTAGTTCTTGGAAATCCAACTACAAAATCCACTGAGATGTCTTCCCACTTCCATTCTAGGATCGACAGTGGTTGTAAAACACCTGCCGGTTTCTGATGCTCCACCTTAACTAGTTTTTAAACAAAATATTTGTTCACAAACTCTGCTACATCTTTCTTCATTCCTTTCCACCAAAAATGTTGTTTCAAATCTTGGTATATTTTTATACGACCAGGATGGGCCATATAGGGAGTATTATGAGCCTCCCTTAACACCATATCTCTTAACTCCTTGTTGTCTGGAATCACTCTCCGATCTTGAAATACAGGATACCATCTTCTTTCACCTTGAAGTCCTTTGCCTCTTTTGACTTCTTGATTTTACTTATGACTTCCATTTGTTTACTATCCTCTCTTTGGTGCTTCTTCAGTTCTTCCCAATCCAATAGGAAGATCTCTTGGACTGAGGTTAGAATGATCTCCTGACTATGGTCCCCCGATCAACATTCTTCTCATACTGTTCAAAAGATATCTTATTTCTGATGACAAAGCAAATGAATCCTCAGTTCTAGTCTTGCGACTTAGTGCATCTGCTACCACATTAGCCTTCCCGGGGCGATACTTTATGTCTTATTGATAATCACTAATCAACTCTAGCCACCTTCCTTACCTCATATTTAGATTCTTCTGCTCAAACAGACACTTGAGGCTCTTGTGATCTGTAAAATCCTCACACTTATCGTCGTACAAGTAGTGTCTCCAATTCTTCAGAGCAAAAACCAAGGTAGCTAGCTCCAAAACATGGATAGGATAATTTTGCTCATGGTCCTCTAATTGACGCGAAGCATAAGCGACTACCCGACCTTCCTACATCAGTACGCACCCGAGTCTTGCCTTGGATGTGTCACTATACACCACATATGACTTATGGGGCTCAGGCAGTGTTAGCATCGGTGTCGTTTTCAGTCTATTATTCAACTTGAGAAAGCTAGTGTCGCACTTATCGCTTCAAACGAACTTCACATTTTGCTTGGTTAGGAACGGTAAGTGGTCTGGACCATCTAGAGAATCATTCCATGAATCTCTTGTAATAACTGGCTAGTCCCAAGAAATTCCAAATCTTGTGCTTGTTAGTTGGCCTCTGCCTATTTATCACTACCTCAATCTTACTGGGTTCAACCACTACTCCTCTACTGGAAATAACATGACCGAAGAACTACACTTATTGTAGCCAGAACTTGCACTCACAAATGTTGGCATACAACTCCTATTATCTAGGTAGGGTTAGAGCCATACTTAGATGACTTCAATGTTCTTCTTCACTCTTCGAGTAAATCAAGATGTCTTCAATGAACATGACAACAAAAGGTAGTGGTCGTACCTCGTTTCTCTATACGACAAAAATTCGGGTAACGCGTCATTAAAAATTTTGGGAAAGTCTTCGACTACGGATATCCCATGGACTTCTTTGTTCCCAACTGACTTATCTACTACCATCACTAGAAATGTTGAGACAACATCCTTAATACACCTCCTAGCTTGTAAAGTCGAAATCACTGGAGGGGTGGCTTTTATTGACCTTTTTGCACAACTAACCCCATCCTCTTTTTGGGGTTCAAACACAACTTCTCTCTTTCGACAGTCTACCTTAGCAAAGTGCTTAAACATCAAATACATCACCAAAATGAAGTCGGATTCCATCAAAATGAAAACCATCAAATCAGTCTTCTCTACCTTCTATTTATACATGACACTCTTAACTATTCGAGTATAAGCTACAATATTCCCATCAGGAATTTCCGCTACTACTTTGAGAGGTAATAACTCAATTTGCAAACTACATATCCGAGCAATTACAAGCCAAATGGACCGTCTATCTCAAGGGAAAAAAAGACAAGAAAAAATGTGTACGTATTCAGAGCGGTTAGTCCCATAATTTTAACACAACATAGAGGACAAAATGGGCACAAAATTCGAAATGCAATCCACTCTTTATATGGATGAAGATATTCCCCATTCCATGTATAGAGTACATGGCTTGGTTTATTTTCCTAGTTCTCACTAACTCAATTTTATCAGTTCTTCTACATACAACCGACGGTAGGGAACCGCCGGGTAATCAGCTAACGTGGCATAATATCACATCAGCCGATATATTAAAAAACAAAAAATCAAAAACAGAGGTTTGATTTCTGTCGTCGTCTTCGTGGGAGGGGAGCTATTTTAGACAAATATTCGAATAACAGGACATATATGCCTGCCAATTTAATTCATGAGAATTTTACAAATGGTTGAATTGTAGGATTACTACTGGAAGACTTTAAAGGCCACCGAAGTTTGAATGGACTTTCAACATCATTCACAAAACTATCCAAGAAAGAAAAAAAATATTCATTTTCACCCTTCGATGATTTAAATCATGAAAATAATGTCTTGAGAAAGAAAGAGCCTTCATTTTTCAATGCTTGCGCTTATCACGAGCTTGTTCTCATGGTGAATCTCTCAATGTCGTCCAAAAGAGATTTTTTTCCCTAGTTTTTTTTTTTTTTTTCCCGGTTCTTGCTGGGTTTCTTACCAAGTGTGTGCTTTGAATCTTTGGCTTCTTTGTAAAAATCCTTGGCTTAGCTACAAAAATCCTTGGCTTGATCCCCGTCTCATTACAGAACTGCTGCACCACGTCCTCATCATGCTTTTGAATCCTCCACCCCAGACTCTTGGCTAGCCCCAATATTTTGTCCTTTTGCTCCTATGTGAACTTAATCCTAAACCTTTTCTTCGAAAAATGACCCACCTAATTTCCCCACTTAGATTTCACCTTCTTGGTAATGGAAGTAAATCTGTCATTCTCCCTTTTAATTTTCAACCAAGGTAAAAATAAAAAATAAAAAATTAGATAAATGGGTGTGGGGGAGGTGGCTAAGATTGTGAAATTTAGAAGAAAGAGTGGTTTGTGGTACAGTTGGCTGGGACTGTGAAATTCCCAGTCTTGTCTTCTCTCTTCAGCTTCGTCTAAAGAAGTGAATATCACAAAAGAAAGAAAAAAAAAAGTTCTCTGTAATGGCAGTTTGGGAGAGAAAAAAAAAATTTGGGAAAAAAAAAAAGAGAAAGACTCTGTACTGATGCAGTTTGGGGAAAAAATAAACTTTGGCCACTCAGCAACGCACAATTGGACAGAAGTACAAGGAGACGAAACTCACAAAGATGGAGATGGAGAAAATCAGTTTCAAAGGATCTTGTGAAAATGGAGATGGAGAAGATCAGAAAAGATGAAACGGCAAAGTGGAAAGGAGAGAGGAGGAGGAGGAGAAGGAAAAGAAAAAAAACTTTGTAGTAGATTACTACAAATGAATCATTGAATAATTTTGAATGAAACAAACCGTTTCATTAAGCCTCCACGTTGGAGTCGATTAGGCACCGATTCTTCAAACCGGTTGCAATCAGCATTTTTTTAATTTTATAACTTGTCTGGGGCGGCTGACGTCTTTCTCACGCCCACCTTATCCATAAATGTGGCATTTTCCATGCACACGAGTTACCCAAGTGTCAATGTGATAGAGTGAGTCTGTACGTATTTGAGATATTTTCTGCTGGACCTCTCTCTTTCTTTGTGGGCCCATGATCTGGCCTTTGTGCTTGATGAGGGTTTTTCCGCTCAACTCAAATTGCTTAATTGCCCGTCGAGACTGGTGCCTCAATTGTTGCTATCATGTGTCATGTGGTACGTATAAACGTACGCGACAATTAATAGCCCAGAACACAAAGGTAACCCTAGCTACTTTCGGGATCTATTGCCAATGTCAATGACGATCTTGACTGCCTCTCTTCATGTATTTGGACATCTCGCGCATTCTACCCACATGTCGATCGCTTACGACCGGCCGGCATTCACCAAAAACGTGCACATAACAAACTCTTTATTACGCAAGCTAGCTAGAAGTGTAAGTGACTCCAACTACTCTCTCTCTCTCTCTCTCTCTTTCAATTAGTTGATGTGTACAACACATATTAGTTGAGGAATAGATCATATATTTACCGTTATACAGGATTTAGAGGAAATACATTATAAGAAAACTGCTTATTTGTGGCCATTTAATTCCAGCGAAATGATTATTTACAGCCAAAATGAATCTGTTTTGATCACAAATAACCTTTTCACCGCAATTAAATGGCCACAAAAGCTCATTTTTCTTGTAGTGATACTACAAAAAAAAAATTACTTATTTTAATAAAAATGATTATTTTTTATTAAAATAAATATATTTTTATTGTAAATAGTCGTTATCGTCGTAAATAATCTATTATAAATATATATTTTTTTTTTTATAGATAGATGACCGAAATTTGAATCCAATAGTACTACTGGTATGTGTGAAGAGTACTAAAATCCAAGCCTCAATGGTCAGATGGAATATAGATATACAGATGACCGAAATTTGATTCCAGTAGTACTGGTATGTGTGAGCTATCCTGACAAATTAAAAACAGATGGTGGGTCCAAATTCTATATCTATATATGGAGCTCAAGTTATATATAACCAAATGCTTGTGGATGAGTTGGGAGTATCTTTCTAGGAAATATCAACGTGCATGGTATGGTCAAGACGCCATGAGAGAGACGTTCTCACATTAATTAGGCGCTAAAGTGACTTGCAAAGTAAGTGATGACACCTACATGCAGTTGGTTCATTAGGTGTAACTGCTAGCCTAGAGCTAGCTGAAAATGAGTTGCGAGCACCACAGGAAAAAAAAAAAAAGAAAAAAAAAAAGATTATTAGAAAATAATTGAATATATAATTAATATTCAAGGAGTCAAGTCTACTTTATCCTCTACAGAAGTACTTGTCAATTTATTTTTTAAACGATTTTACTTTTACGTACTCACGTTAGGACTTCTTCTTGTGGTAGCTTAATTTGTTACAATATTAGATTGCAATTGAGATCCTTTGTAATTAATTCATTGAATTTGATGATTTAATACAGAGTAAAATGGACACAATATTAACCAATATTAAATTCAATCAATATTTAATTACTGCATAGTACTTCACGTAATATATCTATATTTGCTTTAAAGTTTGACTAATATCTAATTTAGTTAAGTAATTAGAGAAAATTTATTACAAGAAAAATGAATATTTGTGATGGATTATTTGCGACAAGAATGACTATTTACAACGAAAAAGACTCATTTTAGCGAGGGGTGGTAATATGTGACACGATCCGTTAACCCAACACGAACACGACACGATAATAACAGGTTTGAGTTTAGTCTTAATGGATTGTAACCCGTCATGACCTGTTAAGAAAGTTAAAGTTACAATTATACCCTTATACCTAAAAGTAAAATTGTTAGGATTTTAATTTTAATATTTTTATTATTTGGATTGTAATTTTATACTTGTAGTTAGTTTTATATTTTGTATAGATATTATGATTTTAACATTTATATGAAATTATGCTAAACTTAATCAGATCAAACAGATTAATTTCTGGTCTGTTCAATCTATTTACATAAACAGGTTGAAACGGGCCGGGTCGAATCATGTTAACATATTTCGTAGTATTCACTAACGAGTCAAAACGGATTGACACGATAAGTTTAACGAGTTTTATTCTGGTTGACCCATATAGTATAATATATATGCATTGACACGATATGAATACGACCCATTAACACGATTTGACATCCATAATTATAGTAAGAAATAATCATTTTTGCAAAAAATAAATGACTATAAATAAGCAATTTTCTTGTATGCAATGTGCAATAAGGTTATTATTATGTTTTTAAAAGACACATGATTAATCATACATATGAGCTAAAATTATATATATATATATATATATATATATATAAAAGATATATACTTAATTCTTATTGGAGGCAGAATAAGTATCGAGGGAAGCGACTTAACTGAATGAAATATAATATTCTTTTTAAAAGTATATATAAGCAACTAGAAATCATTTTATTATTATTATTATTATTATTATTTGAATGAGTGGACAAAATACAATGGCTAAAATAAATATAAGATCAGTTGGGCGGATAAAAATGACACGGGCGGTTTCACTCAGCTTTGCTATCCATTTATTATTCTTTATTGGCATCTAATGAAACTGGCCGTGTGTTAATCCACGCAGCCGTGTAAGAGTGAGAGAGAGTTTTTAACTTTATTCTAGCAAAAGAACACACAAAATTAAAGGAACCTAATCCAGGACTTTTGGTTGTGGTGGTGGTGCTGCCAGACCCTTAGCCAGCCATGCCCTACTCTCTCTCTCTCGTGTTTCACATCGCTCTCCCACTTATAAAGAGCAAGCGAATTAAAAAGAAATATATATATATATAGTAAAAGATGCCCCATCACTCGCTTTTCGTGAATGAAAGGCAACCATGAACACTGACCACTTGCTTACTCAAAGTATTCAACTACAACAAATCGATCATCAGTACACAGCCAGCAAATACCACAAAAAAGAATTCAAAGAATTGATGATTTTCAATAATAGTCAATTAAACTAACGATAATATAATTCACATTGAGAAAAAAACTTATATCAACAATCTTTTCCTCCTCTACCTAGTAATGGCAATCCACCAAGGCCGGAGAGGAGATCATGACAAGGCTTTTCTGGGCCGTTGTAAGTTTCAACATAGTCTCTTCTTCCGGCGCCGGGAGATTAAGATCCAGAGAGAGAATATTTCTTGGCTTGATTTCAACGTGCTGGGAGTCTTCTATGGTGGTGCTAATTGCGTCGATGCTCATGGCCACTTGGGAGCTTGTTGAAGCCGGCCTGTGCCGCCTCATATGGCCGCCAAGCGCTTGACCAGACATAAATTCCAAGCCACAAATGGAGCACTCATGGATTTTGGCCTTGTTACTATGCATACCTTTAATATTGGCTGTTTGGAGAGGTTTTGAAGGACTAAAACTATTTCTTTTGAATCGTGCTTCTTCAGGGTATTCTGTGAACGGTGTTATTGGTGCTTTTCTGATCTCCTGACCCACCATGGCTTTAGGCTTTTTGTGGCTTGCCCGGTGCCCGCCCAGCGCCTGAAATGATGGGAAAGTCCGGTTACAAGTCTTGCACTTATGGACATAGAACCCACCCTTGCCGGTGGCCGTCTCGGAGAACTTTCGGACTCCAAACCTTTCCATCGGATCATTCCATTGGAGAGGTTGCCTTGGAGCATCCCCTTGGGCCAAGAGTATCAGACAATTAGCCATGTCTTCGTCTTCCTGATGATCAGTGCTGTCATATACATCCTCAGAAGTTGTTCCTGAAGAAACTGAACCATAGGATCCAAATCCACCTCCGCTGCCACCATCAATATCGCTACTGGCAGTACCAGGTATAGCACAACCAGTACTTGATGAGCTAGAAGTGAGGATAACGCCATAGGGGGACATGGGCCTTTGGCGCTTGATGCTCTTCCCTTTGGCGATCTGGGTATGATCATCATACCCGGCGAGTACTTCTTGGCGTCCCATGTCAGCCGGAAACCACTCAAGAGCTAGCTAGCTTAAAGAAAGAAACAAAGAAGGAACACGAAAAGCACATAACCAGTTGAAAGAGAGAGAGAGAGAGAGAGAGAGAGATAATTGAAGTGGGCAAAGGTGGGGAGAGTGGGCGTCCTTATATATAGTGGAAGAGTGATAAGAAATGCTCTTGTTTTTAAATGCATGCCGCCCCCTACTACACTTGACCAGTTATAAGTACTTACCCCTGAAGTCTTCCTTTCTTTCTCCGACCTTTGAATTATTGTCTGAAATGAAATGAGAAGTTTTATAAAAATTAAATTTATAAATTGACCTTGTTTGATGTATTATATTAAATTATAAAATTATTTTTATTATAAAATAAATCTAATATATTATATAAAAAAATAATATATAAATTTATTAAATCACTTTATCTATTATATATAAGTAACCAGCTTTGAAGTTAGTCATCACGTCACTAACAATAAAATCTGTCTTTAAACGCGCTTGAATTGCACGTAAAGGTTAGCGAAGAAAAGAAAAATAAGAAATATTCTTGCTACAAAATAATTATATAAAAATAATTTTATAAATTGATATAATTTAATATGATTTATCAGATTGTAAAATTATTTTTATTATATAACAGATTTGACAGATTACATAAAATCATGTTAATTTATATTATTTTTATATAATTTTTTTATAGCTGTATCACTAATAAAAATAAAAAAAATTGCACATAATTATAATACGTACGTACGCTCCTATATATATATATATATATATATATATATATATATATTCATGAGTTCATATTTCTCTTCATTTTTTTTAACAGGCGTTTGTTACATCCTATTCTTTATGGTTGTTCCTTAATTTCTATGAAACCTTCATTTGTCCGCTTAGAATTTTGGTTTCCGCGCACTCTTGTCCAAAAGATTACTAATTACCAACTAATTAAGAAGGCGGTTGGTGTATATACTTATTAGTTATTAGGTCCCGTTTTTCATTCTTTTTCTCGGACTATATATATAATTAATTCACGGATGGACACAATTTGCAGTTAAAGCAAAGGGCATGCACGTTAAAAGCGTGCCGTTCTCATTCACTCCACGTCTTGTTGCAGGAAAGTAGTTGTTGAAGCATTTTTCCGACAGGATCCAAACCCAACAATACGGCGGTTAACTGATCTAAGTTGCATGATAGTTTGGGTGTCGATATGATATTCGGATGTTCTTTCATGAATACATAATAAATAAAGCATATAAAATATAAATGAAGAGAGATAGAGATTTACATCATTCGACATAAAAATCTACGTCCACGAATTTATTGGAGTGAAATCTACTATATTAAATGATTTTACAATCTTTCATAACCTCTCATACCTCTTAATACACTAGAGAACATAGGGATCGAGGGAGATTGAAGAAAGTGTTGTTCCTGTAGATAGAGGGTGCCAATCATCTTCCTTGATTTGCAGAGATTCTCTCATTTTATAAAAGTCTATTTCCTTCTCTGGAGTAGTTGAGCCCTACTTCCCTTATGTCGCTTTCATTAGTCAATTTTCCTTTTTTTTTTTTTTTTTAATTTTTTTTTATCTCTTCATTTTATTCCTATCAATAGGCTTCCAATGGACTAGTTCATTTCATATCCAATAGATATCAGCGGTTCTTAAAGTCGATTTGTCCAACAAGAAGACCTTGAGAATTTTTAATATAAGTCAACCATGATAGAGAAAGTCTAGACGTGTAGAAAATTTTGGGGACTTGCCGTTGGCTTTTCATTGTCTATGCGATGCAATACAGATCTCCAACATAGAGTTGCAGAAAAATAAACTCTGGTAGCTTGTTCCTAATTTCTTGTTTATGTGGGATGTAATGAGGATCTTTGAGGATGGACCTCAAGTAGACTTATGAAATTTCTTATAAAGGCCTCTAAGGATGGGACTTTAGGGAGCTTGTTTGTGCGAGCGTATGACTGCTCATTGTTAGCGAAGTGTGTTAAAAGTTGTTTCCCGTAGTTGGAGATCTTTTTTTTTGTTGTTGTTGTTGATGCTAATGAATTTCTTGGCCTCTTGAGACGATTTTACATTGGTCTTGTTGTTTTAGTGTTTGAGTTTGTTTGTTTTAACCCATGCTAACTTATCAGGGCGCCTGTTCACCCCATGGGTCCATCTCGACAAATTGTTGAACCCATAAGCTCATTTCTGAAGGCAACCACATGAAGTGATTATGGAGTTGAGAGGCTTATTCTTAGAGGTGAGATAGTCTGTTAGCATAGTCGGTTTTTTACCCTATATGGTAATAGAAATGTCGTTTTATTTATTTGAGGTACTTAGGAGTATGAGATTAAGAAACAAATTACACCATTAGTTCTAGATAAATATTTAGGATTTTATGATGTAATAATACTTTTTACAATTTTTCGGATGAAGAGTAAGGGCAGGTTTGGGGGGTGGGATGAGACACAAAATTCTCATTTCATCTCATCTCATCTCATCATTACATCTTTTTCAAATCCACATACAAAATATAATAAACAATTCAATTTTTTCAAATCTCAATTCAATTTTTTCAAATTCCAACACAATAATAATACTAAAATATAATATTTTAAACACTAAAATAAAACACAAAATTCTCATCTCACCCCCCAAACCTGCCCTAACACTCGGGATAGTGACACGTGGCTCCTAGTTCAAGCGATTGTCAAATCTCTATATGGAAAGGTCCAGATCCACTTAGTATCATTGGGATTGCTTCTTGGATGGACACTTGACACATTTCTAGCCATTCATTGGAATAATACTAGGACACTTTTCACTTAGTGAGTTAAGTGTGATGGATTAGATGCAAATCAAGCCATGTGATCGTGCCACCTATGCAATTAACTATTCCGACCACCCAAAACACTTTTTGACCAACCAAAAGTGAACTTCAACCCTAGTGAAACCCCAAACCATTGGATTTCAATTAAAACCCTAAAACCCTCATGATGGCCAAAACCCTAAACCATGATTACATGCACCCTTAACCACTCTATTACATTTTGGTAATCATATTGGAACAAGAAAATTTGGATTTGGGCTTGAACCCAACCAAAACCCCAAAATTTCAGCCCATCAGTAAGGCTCATTTTGGCCCACCCAAAACCACCACCATGGGAGGCTTGTTAAGGAATTTTCTTCCCCCTCCCAAGGCCTAGACAAGAGCTAACACCACCACTCACTTCAAACCCTAATAGTCCTTTGATGGAATTAAAAAAAGGCTTCAAGATCATAGCCCATCCACTCGGCTAGAACTATTACTTCCAATAGTAGCTATGCAGCCCCTTGTCCACCAATTTTGGGCTACCAACCTCCAATCCAAAATTCATTCCCATGAAAGCCCCTCCACCATATATATAACGTCTCATGCCTTTTAGACTTCACAATTTGCATTTACAATCCATTTTCTAGAGAGAACTCAAAGAGAGAGACTCGTCAGGTAGTTTTCCTAGCTGTTCTTGATTGATTTCTTTGAAACCTTTTTAAGTCGATTCTCATGAAAAGCATTCCATTGATATATTTAGGGCAATTTTTCATGGTAGTTTGATTAGTGAAAATTCGGTCTGATCATGCAAACGTCATTCTAGGCAACAGTCTGGATCTGTAACGCCCCGGTTCTAGAGGGGTCAGAGAGTTACTTCCTATCACTTAAACTCACATTTCAATAATATATTTATAGACTCTAAATTTTCAATGCCATATAAACATTATTGTTTCAAACCAACTACCTCAATATAATCAACCTCCCAAAATACCAAGTCATCAAAATACGACAAAATTACTTAATAAAATTTGCCAATACTCATAGAAACCTTCTATGCTTGATCCACTATACTTAATCATCTCACCCATGATCCATAATCTTGATCCTTAGTTAAAATATTCAAATTATCATAAAAATATTATGGAGATAAGGGGTGAGTTATCAACAACTCAGTAAGTAAAGAACATATAAAAATATGTAAACCCAGGATTTATAGAGTTTAGAATGCAGAACGAAACATTTCAGTTTCAATATAAAGATCTCAAAACATGCGTTACCAGAATATCAGAGCAACAATTGAAATGTTCATATTCAAAAATCATTTGGCATAGCATAACTGAATATCATCATCTTATCATATCATATTATAATATATCATATCATATCAGAGCATCATATCATAACAGATTCCCTGTTCAACCCTCGTTGTCAAGTTGTGCATTCTGTAGAAAGTTAAGCAGAACATAAATCACCATGACACCAAAGCGATTGCACTCAGAACAAAGATTACTATTATATCTCGTGGTGGGGCCAAAGGCCACTATTATGTTTCGTGCCAAGGCCAGAGGTCACTATTATGTCCCATGACAAAGTCAAAGGTCACGATTATGTCCCGTGACAAGGTTAAAGGTCACTATTATCACCAGCGACAAGGTTTTATACCACTATTATACCCATGGTAAGGCCTTAACAGAACAGATCAGAAATAGAATCAAAACAAGATCAATACCGAATTAGAACATCGAGCCAAAGGTTTTTAGATGCCATATTATATCAAACAAAGTACAAAACAGATTCAAGTCATTCTCACATTTTCATAAACAAAATCAGAGCATCTTCATAAACTATGCACAAATTCTCAAATTTTCATAATCGCTCCTTTTTCATAATTCAAAAACAAAATGCCAACAAAACACATGTCTACACCAATCATGACAAAAATACTTCCTCTTTATACAAATTTCATGAGTATGCAGAACACATATATGAGGTCATTTTCACATTTCTTTTCAAAACAAACATGCATATTTTCAAAATCAACCCCAATCATTTTCTTTTATGCAAAGTTTAGTATAGGAACCCCGTTTTCTTTGGCTTTTAATTTTTTTGAATTTTTCAATGACAGTACTGAATGAATATCAATCATTACCTATAAAATAGACACATAACTTGCATAAATTTCCAATAGTACGTAACTATCTAATTAAGCACGCGCTTTCTAATTAAAATTCAAAATACTTAAATAACCTAGACTTCATTTAACCAATAATCATGACCCCAAAAAAACATCATCACTCCCCATTTTTATATAAGCTCATGTGAAAGCCAGCCCACTTAAAAGTAGTAAGATGGGCTGTGGGTCTTGAGGCCCACATCCCATCTCCATTTTAAAGGAATGGGAACTCTAGAACACAAAAGGCCAAGAAAGGCATAGAGAGGTGTGTGAGAGAGGAGAGACCAAGTGAACTCACCGAGGGAGGAAGGAGGTGTGGCGGCAGGTCCTTGGTGGTCGTACAAAAATACCAATCACGGCGGTTTCCTCTATGTGGTGGAGTCTTGCGGGAGGAAATGGAACTGTGGTCTCAACCCGAGAATAACGGAGTGGAGGGAGAGATTTTGCAACGAGGGACATATGGGGAGGATGTGTGTCAAATCTTGGCTGGTGGGAGGCTTCCGACTTCCCATGGTTAATTCCATCGAGGTGGTGGTCGAACATAGGAAGGTGGCTATAGCTTGTGGCTCAAGGGCAATAAGCAAAGGCTCTGTTTTTGGGTGGCTTTCGATGGTTTCACAGAGGGTGGGTAGTGGTGGTGCAAAGCTGTGGTTGGGTGGCACCACTGAGTGGCCTGCTGGACATGCGTGGAGGTTGTTGTTTGGTGCTATAGGGGTTGAGGGAGGCAGGTTGATGTATGCCGTTAGTGAGGCTAGCTTCAGTGGAGGAGAGGTTGTTGCTCTGGTGGCTTGCTCGACTTGTGGTGGTAAGGCTCACGGTGGCATTACCGTGAGGAGTCTGACGGGATTGGGTGTGGGCTTTGGTGGAGAAACCGAAGGGTTGAGGCAGTTGGGCAGTCGATTTGGTGGTGTAGGTAACCGTGCTTGGGTCTTCAGCACGACAGAGAGGGGAGAGAGAGAGAGAGAGAGAGAGAGAAGGATCTAGGAGTGAAAATAAATATGGCGTGAGTGAGTGGGGAGAGAAAGTATCGGAGAGAAGAGGTGACGGGGTGGAGATGGAATTGGTAGAGAGAAACCGTCAGGGCATGGGGAAGAAGAGGAAAAACAGAGGGGTATTGACCTTCAGGAAATGACTTTGTTTCCTTCTCCAATGGGTTAGGCTTCACATGGCTTGGGCCTGGGCTTAGGTGTTGGCCTGGGTGTTACAGGATGTTGGTGTGAAACTTTGATATTGTGATGAGGTTTTTGGTGAAATCTTAGATAGATATTTCTATGGTGAAGAGTAACATGTTAATATGAAATTTAGGTTTGGATGTTTTGCATGTTAATAGTTTTTATAAAAGGTTTTGCATCATTTTGGAAAGATGAAAACTGGGAGAAAGGTTTAATATTTTGCTAGGGAAACATGATCCAGTGATCTTAATATTCACACATGTTGTTCTTAAGTTTTTGATATATGTGTAAGGAAGTTAGTTTTGGAGAATATTGGTTTTGATCTTGATGGAATAATTTTTATGCATGCAAAAGTTAGGTTAGGACACAAATTTGAGGCTCACATATTTGTTTTGTATTTTTATGAAGTTTTTGCCATATGATCCTAGATTAAATGCTTAGATCAAGTTTAGAACTTGAATATGAGGTATATATTTTATTTCTTGAAGGTTTATTTCATGAAAAATTTGGATTTAGTGGTTTTAATCTAAAGTCAAAAGCATTTGGTACTCGATTTTGAGCTTAAGGAGCATCTTGATTGTTTGGTGATGATTTTTGTGATTATGGTTGTTGTTCAAGCATGATTATCACTTAGGTTTGATTTGAAAACATCTTAAGAGTGTGTTTATGGACTTTTAGAGTCCATGGAGTTGATTTGAAAAGTGTTAGACCAAGAACATCAAGGATTTGTCCTATTTGACCAAAACATAGTGTTCTGGCATGTTTATTAATATAAGGAGTTTATGATTTTCATTGTATATTTTGATGTCTCAACATGATTTTAGAATATAGGATATGATTTAAGTGTTTTATAAATCGGTTTAAGCATGACAGTTGAAGTTTGGATGAATTGCAACAAAAATAAAGAGTTTGGCCTTTTGTGTGAATCGACCTAAACATAGTTCATATATTTATAATGTGTTTTAAACTTTTCTAATTAAATATTTGGATCTAGGACAAAATTTTACATGAGGAATGTAAATTTTCATAAGATTTGGAGTTAGGGTTTCACACAAACATCCTGTAACACCGAGGCCAACACCTAAGCCAAAGTACTTTGTCATAAACATAATGTTCAGGAAGCAACTTTGGAAAAAGAAGTTGATATGAGAGCCAAGTATCCTCATCTATTTTGATCATAGTATTGTTTTACTTTGTCAGTAATCATAGGTTAGTCGATTTCTTTTGTGACCAATTTTGTACGAGTTACATTGCATCAGTTAGTCATTGTACTTCATTTGTTTGGATATCAAATAAAGTATGTGTTTTTTCATCTTAGATCTATTTTGGAACCATGTTTAGTTATGCTGTGAGTTATTTTCCATCTTTGACTAAGACTACTAGGAAATCGATGCTTTTTGCTGTGAGTATTCATGGCACTCGAGCATAAGACTACTAGGAAATCGATGCTTTTTGCATAACAAGTGTGAGAGATGAGAGAGGAATACCGTAGGAGGTGACTTATCGAGTTGGATAGGTAGACCACTGCCTATTGGCAGGAGATAGAGCGTCTAGAACACCATCACACCCACATGATGGACATAGATAAGAATGGTGTAGGTTATGAGAAGGTTTTACCTCATGAGGGTTGTTATCCACCTCTTCACTTGTTCACGTGGATGGATTGGGATAGTTTTAGGGTGAGGATGTCACCGAACGACGATGAGTCTAGTCGAGCAGTTGAGGAGAACACCGCAGCTGTCAATCTTGAGCCTGAGACATTAGGATCATCGATGTCGTCCACTCATCGAGGATGACTACTCGTTCAGGTTCATATCCCAAGTAGCGATGATGAAGAGGTCGAACAACACATTTCCCTTGGGCACTTTGGTAACATGATTTACAACTCTGATGATGAGGTGTTCTACTATATGCCTCATCACGCCATGACAGTAGACCTTGACTCACCCCTACCCGCATCGACTAGCGACTATATGTCCAGTGATGGACAATAGGATCAGTGAGCATCATCTTCTCTTTTTGTTGATAGTAGATAATTTTGTTTTTGTGTTCATGCGTAAATTTCGAGCATGGCTTTTTTTAAGGGAGGATGTAATAGCCTGCCAGAAATTTAGCGGATAAATTTCTTTAGGATTGAGGAACATCATGAAAACCCTGGAAAGCAACTACTCCCACGTTTTTCAATATCTTTTAGGGTCCCACGTATCTCGGAATTAACTTCCCCTTAACATTGAAATGGTTTACTTCGCTCATAGGAGATACTTTCACATAAACCCAAGCTCTGACTTCAGATTCTATACCCCTTCTTCTGTTGTCAGTGTAGCTTTTATGTCGACTTTGTGTTGTCTTCATCTTCTCTCTAATTGTTATGACTTGATATTTTATCTCTTGTAAGACTTTCAGTCCAATGACCTTACTCTCCCCAACTTCTTCCCTATATAACAGGGATCTAAACTTCCTGCCATACAAGGCTTCATAGGGCACCATATGAATGGTGGCCTGGAAGCTGTTGTTGTATGCAAACTCTACCAAAGGTAAATGTTTCTCCCAGTTCCTTTTATGCTCCAAGACATAGGCCCTAAGCATGTCTTCTACAGTCTCTATCATCCTCTCGATCTATCCGTCTGTTTAAGGACAACAGACACTGTTGAATTTTAGACTGGTGCCCATCAAACCCTGCAAACTCTACCAAAATTGAGACATAAAATGAGGGTCTCTGTCTAACACGATAGTCCTTGGTACTCCATGCATTTGACGATCCCTAGCCTGTAAATCCTCACGAATCCCTCCAAAGAATCAGTATTCTTGATGGGTATGATGAAGTGATCACTCTTCGTTAAACGATCAACTATCACCAAGATAGTCTTAATCCCAGCTGCGGTTCTTGGTAAACCCACTACAAAATCCATCAAGATGTCGTCCCACTTTCATTCTAGGATTGGCAGTGACAGCAACACATCTACTAGCTTCTTATGCTATGCTTTAACAAGTTTGCAGACAAAACACTTGTTTACAAATTTTGCCACATCCTTTTTCATTTCTTCCCACCAGAAAAGATTCTTCAAATCCTGGTACATCTTCGTACTACTAGGATGAGTTGTATAGGGAGTATTATGAGCTTCTCTCAATACCCTATCTCTCAATTCTTGATTGACGGCACAACTCTCCAATCCTTGTAGTATAAAGTCTCGTCTTCTCTGATACTGAAGTCTTTTGGCCCTTCAGGCTTCTTGACCTTTCTGATAATCTCCATAAGTTTGTTGTCTTCTCTCTGATGACTTTTTAGTTCCTCCCAATCCAATGGAATGAACTCTTGAACTTTGGTTAGAATGGTTTCCTAACTACAATCTCCAATCAACAGTTTCCTCATTCTATTTAAAAGAGATCTCACTTCTAATGATGGAAAAAAGCATCTTCCACTCTGCTTTTGCGACTCAAAGCATCAGCTATCATATTTGCCTTTCTGGGGTGGTACTTTATGTCGCATTGGTGGTCACTATTCAGTTCCAACCATCTCCTCTTCCTCATATTAAGGTTCTTTTGCTCAAAAAGGTACTTGAGGCTTTTGTGATTCATAAAAACTTCACACTTTTTTCGGTACAAGTAGTGTATCCAAATCTTAAGAACAAAAACCACTACAACTAACTCCAAGTCGTGAGTAGGATAATTCTGCTCTTGATCCTTTAGCTGACCTGAAGTATAGGCGACTACTCTTCCTCTTCCTTCTTGCATTAGCACACATCCGAGTCCTGTCTTGGATGTGTCACTATACACCACAAAAGGCTTATGAGGCTCCAGAAATGTAAGTGCCGGTGTTGTTGTAAGGCTTTTCTTCAACTTGAGAAAGCTCACCTTGTACTTATCACTCCAAACAAACTTTGCATTCTTCTTGGTTCAAGTAGTAAGTGGTCTAGACAAACTGGAGAATCCTTCCATGAATCTCCTGTAATAATCAACCAATCCTAAGAAACTGCGAATCTCGTGCATGGTGGTTGGTCTCTGCAAGCTCGTTACTGCTTCAATCTTGTTGGGGTCTACTGCTACTCCTTCACTGGAAATCACGCGACCTAAGAACTTTACTTCACAAAGCCAGAAATCGTACTTACTAAGCTTGGTATACAATTCCTGATCTCTGAGAATGGTTAGCGCCATACTTAGGTGATATGTATGCTCCTCCTCGTTATTTGAGTATATTAGAATGTCATCAATGAATACAACAATAAAACTATCACATAAGGTCTAAATATTCTGTTAATCATATCCATGAATGCGGCTAGAGCATTGATTAACCCAAAGGGCATCACCAAAAACTTGTAGTGGTCATACCTTGTCCTAAAGACAGTTTTCAGCACATCTTGTTCCTTGACCTCAGCTAGTGATATCCAAAGCACAAATCGATCTTCAAAAATACTTATGCTCCTTGCAGTTGATCCAACAAATCGTCAATCCGAGGTAACATATATTTGTTCTTGATTGCCACTTTGTTTAACTCCTTGTAGTCTATGAACATCTAGATGGAAGCATCATTCTTTTTCACAAATAGTATAGGTGCTCCCCATGGTGAAGAACTAAGACGAATAAATCAAACATTTCTTCCAGCAGCACCTTGAGCTCTTTCAAATTTGTGGGAGCCATGTGATATAGCATCTTTTGCGTCGGAGTCATCACAAGTTCCAACTCTATTCCGATCACCATCTCTCTATCGAGTGGTAATCCAGATAACACGTCAGCGAAAAATTCAGGAAAGTGTTCAACCACGGGTATCCCATGGACTTCTTCACTCCCAACTAACTTCTCAACAACCATCAATAGAAATGTTGAGGCACCTTCCTTGATGCACCTCCTGCCTTGAAAAGCTAAAATCATTAGAGGTGTAGCCTTAACTGACATTTTTGCATTACTAATCTTATCGTCATTTGGGGGTTCAAACATAACTTTTATCTTCTGACCATCTAGCTTAGCGTAATGCTTAAACAGCGAGTCCATCCCAAAAATTAGGACAAACTTCATATGGCCAAACACAATTAGATTAGCCTTCAACGTCCTACTTTCTACCACAACAAGACACTCCTTAACTACATGAATACAAGCTACTATATTCTCATCACGAATCGTTACTACAACCTTATAGGGTGACATCTCGGTTTGCAAACTACAAATCCGTGCAGACGCTGCAGACACAAGACTGCAACAAGCTCCATTCGAATAGCGCACAAGCTATGAACCTTAACAGGTTGACGTTTCCAGCAATGACACCAGCTTCTTTTGCCTTTAATGTGTTAGCATCAATGTCTTCCAGCATTACAATGTATTTTCATGCTGGGACATTCTCTTATCATGTGCCGAGTTTGTCCACATATGAAACAGACTTATTATCCCTAACGACACTCTCATGCGTGAAGCTTATCGCACTTTGTGCACTGTGGGTTGGCAGACGGTGTTTGTCTTCTTATTACTATTCCCTTGCCCTACGCTAGACTAGAAATAGACCGCTTCTTCTCGACACTACTGCTTGCAAGAAACGGCATGACCCTCTTCCATTCAGAATTGATCTAGGCTGCTAGACCTATTTGCCCAGCCTCCATTATGGCAGCCATGTTTACTATTTCCGTTCAGGTGAGGTGCTACCCTCTCTAATGCCATGAATTTGGTAGCATATTGTTCCGCAGTCAAAATGCCCTGTTTAGAAATTTGTTCCTAGAGCCCCATTTCCTCATACTTAGGTGATTTCCATGTGCCATACTTATGTGACTTCTATGCTCCTCCTCATTTCTATGGTAATGGACTGAAAATGCTCCTGTCCTTGTGTAGAACTGGATGCATAATTGAGGGCATACTACCCTTTTGGATTGAGTATAGGCTGGCTTGGAAATCTTCCTCTCTCTCTCTCTCTCTCTCTCTCTCTCACCAACATGGGTTGATAACTGGCCAACTTGACTCTCTAATTTTGAAATTGCTTGATTATCGATTTGAGTAGAATTATTCATCTCCTAAATGGCCTAATTAGTGGATTACATTAATGCCTTGAGAGACTCCTCCAAGGATGCTTGTTGTCGTGGTGGTGCCACAAATGGAGAGTAGATTGAGGAATATGAGGATAAATTGGGTTAGGTGGCTGAACTTAACTTTGTTGCTGCATCTGAGGTCCACCAATTGGGATGATTCCACCAATTGGGATTGAATGTTCTAAGAAAAGGACTAGTAAATAACTATCCGAAATTATTTAGTGCATTTGCTTGCTTAGAATAGTTGTGATGACCTGGACTTTTGTTAAGTCCTTAGTTGACACTTTTATTAGTTTAGCCCTAGTCCACTTGGATATTTGCCCAAGCATTGGCATGAGAGAACACATGAAGCAACAAGGGCCTTACCAATCTTCCAAGCCCACTAAGAAGCTGTGATGACCAAGATTTTTGCTATTCTTTCTATGCAATTTTATTAAATATTGTTAACTTGGGCCAAGAGAGGTGGAGTAACCAAATTAGAAATTTGGTTTGGTACTAGGCATCTAAGGCCTTGAGAAAGACCCAAGCCCATGATTGATTCGGCCTCTATAGGGGAATTAGGGTTTTGAAGCCCAACAGAATTAGGGCACACACCAACCCATTTCCTTGGACGCCACATTTCATCCAATGGAGCCTACAGCTAGGACTTGATAGTCTAGGGTTTTAGTCTTGCACGTCTACCATAGAGGATCACCCACCTTCTTGCCATGTGTCATGCATGCAAAAAACTTGCTTGTAAGAAGAGGTATTGTGACACTTGTCCCTAATAGAGGGAGGTTTCTAAAAGGGAAATGATAAGGCTATGGAAAGTGGAGCCTAGGGAAGGCCAAGGGGCAATGCACGACAACCATGGAAGAGAGAGAGAATTTTGATTTCTAGAAGAAGTTGCCATGTGTCATGCATGCAAGATAGAAGATGATGGATTTTGCTTTGGGAATGGGCGAAATCTACATAGGAGATGAAGAGCCACACGCCTAGAGTTTCTAGAAGAATCTTGGTGGGAAACTCACGAGATGGACGGCACTAGGGAAGGGTGCATGTCACCCACATTGCCCAATCATATTTCTCCAAGAATTTGGGAGGATGAGAGAACACCTTGGGAGTTGTAAGGTTTCGGTAGCCACCTACACTCACACACACTTCACTTGCCACTTGGCAAGTATACACACGGGTAGAGCTTCAAGAAGGAACTAGGGTTTTGAAATTTTACCCTTTTGCCAATAGATACAATGGACTTAGACACTTGAAGAAGGGCAAATAAGGAACTAGGGTTTCGGTTTGGAAGGTTTTCACACCACTTGTCCAAGAGATTGGCTTTTGTTCCCAACACAATCTAAAGATGGGGGAAGGCGAAGAGTCACATGGTGGTGCTGTCATTTGGCATCCATGTGCTAAGTTTAAGTTTTCTAGAGGGGAGATCACGCCTATAAGAAGGGGGAGCCAAAAAACCAAGAGTCTTTTTTGGACTTTTTGAAGAAAATTTTGGAGATTTCTGTCACTCACTTTCTCTCTACTCTCTACCATTTTCTCTTCACCCAAACACCATTCACATCACCCTTTATCCACTCAAGCATTGTTCTAAGTGTTTGCAAGAATAGAAGTCATCCATCAAGGGAAAGTCACGCAAGGTAAGAAGCAAGAACACTCTCTTTCCTTACACCACACACATGGCCAAAGGAAGCAAGTTTCGGACTTGACTAAGTTCACCATGAACACATGCTCAAACACACACATACCCACGAACAAGACGAATATAGTTCTGGTTCTTGTGAAGTTTCTCACATGAGCGTACCCATGCACACACTCGGCTAGATTAGGATTTTTATTTTCTTCTAAAGGGATATAGACTCAACTCCATTTGCTTTAAGCTTGTAAGCATGATGTTTTGAGGAAAGAAGGCCACGTCTTTAGTGTTTTATGAACTAGGGTTTTGTTTTATGCAAGATTCAGACTTGAGGAATGGATGTCCGAATATTGGTAGATTATTTCTTGGAAATATGTCGAGAGCACAACACTCACACACACGGATTGGGGCTTTGGATAACCGATCCTAATAATTGTTATATATATTTTCAGCTTGCTCACTTATCAATTGTGGATTTTTGTAAGTAAATTTCTAACTTGTACTTGGATATTTTATGTATATGTCATGTGAACTCGTTCATTGTTTGGTTGCATGTTGATACTTGATGATGATATTCTTCCATGTGATGTAATTGGTTCCTTGTATGATTGTTCAATATATGGTTGAAATGGTTTATTGATGTTAGTTCATATGACGAAAATGGAATGAGAGGCCACATTTAGGGTTCGGATTGCATGATTCTTAACACGTTCATGGATATTTGTTATATGATAGAATCTTTTATAGTATTAAGCCCATAAAATACTTGCATTTCCATAAGTATGTTCACTAGTATGTTTCGGCTACACATGCATGTTCATTGATAAAGTTTTATCAAACACAATAGAAGATTATAAGTTCATGAAAAGTTGGTGTAATGTATATTTCAAGATTTTTAGGTCTCGGTCATGACCATAGATGAAGTATTAACATTATGTGATTGAAGTTCTAAAGACATAGAACCAATTCTCGGGCATGCTAGGCTTTATAGGTCTTGGCCATTGATAATACATGTGAAGTTGTGAATGCTCGCGTCTTTTTTGTTGATTGAATGTATTAGAAAATATGAAAAAGAACATGGTCGCATGTTCTAATATTTTCAAACTATAATGAGAAATGTACATGGATATGCATGGTTGTTGTTACATGGTCATTATAAAGTTTCAGCATTTGCATGTGTCCCATGAAAGCCCAAAGTTTCATAGTTCATGTCACATGCATTGGGATTGTGAAAAATCTTTCAAAAAGAAAATGAGTTTTTTAAAAGTTCTATCACAACCCCAAAGGCTAGGATGGGGAAATCTCCTAGTGTTAACTCCCTTGTCCACTTAGGAGTGTAAAAAATGGAGTGGTAACCCCTGGGTCGATGAAGTACAGTCGGTGGACCTCGAATGGTTTCTAAAAGAAACGGATACCGGTGTGGGGTTGCACCGAAAGCTAGTGGGTGCCCTACGGTGAAGGCGAAAAGTGAACTGCCATACTATGAATGATTAAAAGTTAGACATAGTCACCTTAGTCAAAGTGGTCAATGGTTGATGCGGTAACTAGCGGGGAATATACGGTGCATAGGGGAGCCATGAGGTATCCATTTATAAGTTAAAAGTCAAAGAAAGGCCTTGAACTCCAAGTTATGCTAATATGAACAAGAACCCGAGCTCACAAGTATGTTAAATGAACAAGTATGAAATGATGAAAAGATGTTTTATGAAAGAAAATGGTTATGAAAGCCATGATGCACATGGTATTTTCGAAAAAGTCAAATACATAAGTAAAGTCTCATGTCCATGCATTCATTTCAATTTTTCTTACATATGCTTATGATATCTGTTATATGTTATTTGTTTACTTACTAAGATTTCTCGAAATCTCACTACTGTAATTTTTCACTACCACTCCCCTACTCAGAATGGTAGAAGTTGTGCTAGGTACATGATACCCATAGGTATGGATGAGATTTGTGAAATAGTGGAGGATGAGTTTACTATGGAGGCTAGCCATCAGTCCACTCTAGATTTGCTTAAGGTCATGGCTCAGTGACCTAAGAAAATCTTAGCGACCCTCAATGAGTCAAGTGTTGGGATTTTGCCCCTAAATCCTAAGAAGATTTTAAGGTTCAAGGATGATATGAATTTTATGTCAGGATATATTGAGCAAGACTAAAACTCTACTATAGAAGCAAAGGAGGTCACTGCTCAGTTGGGATTACTGGAATTGGATTCCCGGAAGACTAGGGGAGTCTTCTTGAGTCTAGTAGAGGATGGAGCCTTGATTTTGATCCATAAGATTTTTTTATGAATGACTTATTTTGATCACATTTGATGCAATGGTCCCATGTTATGTAGTCGCTTTTGGAACAATTAAGTCTTTTGATGACTATTATGAAATTTTTGCTTTGGAATTTATGTGCTTTGATACCATGATATATGTCTTATTTATTTGACCTAAGCAAACTTTCTGCTGCAATATATTGCATACTGCTAGATATCAATAGGTGTATTGTATCTTAATTGTCATATACAAGGGGTATGTAGCCTTGTGTTACATGTCCCGATACTTCAGTCACCGTTCAATCCCAAGCAAGGGCTGGGTATCACAGAAGCCCATCACGGGCTGGTGGTAATCGGTCACTAATGACCTAGGTCTTAGGAAACCCTAATTAAGGTTTTCACATGAGGGGAGCCTAATTTGGAGAGGGAAAGCCTTTAGTTTTCCCTAGATTTCCCATCATTAGGAACCTAGCAAAGTAGCTTCTTGGTTAGCACCTTGTTGCCACTTAGCAAACATGTTTGAAGGCTTATAGAAGAAGTGGAAGTGATGGAAGGAGGTCTAGAGTTCGACACACTTAGGGCACAGTGTAACAACCCTCTAGAAATTCATTGGTGAAATTTCTATTGACTTTAGGAATCTCGTGAAAATTCCATAAGTTTTTACAAATCGACCAATTGCATAGGTTTTAGTCTGTCAACATAGTCAGTATTATCACTCACTGTGGTGCTATAAATATGAGTTTTATTTATTTGAGATAGTTAGAAGTGTTAGAATGCGTTATGGTCTACGCCATCAGACTCAGTTGATTATTTAAAATTTTATGGCACAATAAGTTTATTTTCATATTTTCAGACGAAACGCCTGTTCGAAACTATGAAATTATTTTTAGGAGCACTTCGAGGTTGAATTTCAGTAAAAGATTTTCACTGTAGATTAATATGAATATTTAGGAATTTTTAGTGCTAAGTTTATGATTCACTTTTTCGGAGTGAATAGTAACCTTGGTAAGCGCACCAATTACAGTGTTTCAAAATCACAATGTGGAATGTCCAAATTAGATTAGAGAAATTTTATTTGGACACTTGGCAAGATCTTAGCCACACTTAGAGAATAATATTAGACACTTGGCACCATGAGAAACGTTTGTTGAATTTGAAGGAATCAAGGTGTGAGATCATGCCACCTAAGCAAACTTTGTTTCATCTGATCAACCAAATTGTGCCAGACCAAAGAGGTTTTCAATCCTAGAGAAACCCTAAATGGTGGGAATCCAATTGAAAGCCCAAAAACATTGTTGAAATCGGAACCCTAAACGGTTTCCCCAAAACCCTAAATTGCCTCTAAACATTTTCTAATTCGATTTCTAGCATTGTGTTTAATCGCTTGATTAAATCACTTCCACATGCTATTAATCCTTCAAATTTGTGTTAGAAAATCATTATCCAATCTTGTTAACCTTGAAAAATTAATTGGGCCAATTGATATTGGATTTGGGCTTGATAGCAACCCAAACCCTCTTTAAACCCCAAAATTTAGGCCCATTCGGTTTAGGCCCATTAAGGCCCACGAAATTGGTTACCATTAGCATTGCTTCACGGCTAAGTTTTGTAACCCCACTTGGCTGGCCAGATCTTTACAAAGAAGGGCCTAGAAGGTTCTTGAAATACAAAACTAAAGGGTCACCTCACTCTTTCACTCTTACACTCCACCTTGAGAAAAGATCTTGGACTGATTTTTATGAGAAGAAAAGGCCAACACTCAACCTTTCCTTCAGTCCTATCACTTTCCATAACTTGTGTAAGAGGCTCTCCAGTCCACTTCCCATGAAAAGCAACTCTCCTTTACACTTTTCCTCCATAGAACACAAAAGACACTCTTGGACAGTTTTTCTTACCTCTTTTGAACGCCTGTTTCGAAGTTTTTGTAAGTGTTTTCTCGCAAAGTTTCCTTCATGAAAGTTCTTTATTTGGGATTCTAGTTTATGTGGATACCATATTAGTTCCATTTGGAGATCATATGATCCGTAGAAATTCATTTAGACCTCAGAAAGGTCATTCTGGGTGATAAACGGGAGAGTGTGTTATATTTTGGAGGTTTTGACCAAGCTAATGAGTAGATCCTGGTCCGCAATTTTTATGGAGTACTGTTAACATGTGTATATGATTATTGGTTGAGGATTTGTTGCATGATTAAAAGTTTTGGTAAAATATTTTCTTAGATTTAGAAACTTAGAAACTGGAAGAGGAAAAACAGTTTTTGTTTAGAGAAAGTTTAAATCTTTTATGGTTTAATCTTATTCCAATGGTTTTGATATTTTTATTGGAAGATCCTAAGCCTCTTATATACATGTAAAAATGCTATTTTGAAGATATTTGATGTTAGTTTCGAAGATATGAAATTTTATGCAATGAGATATTCGGTTAGGCCAAACTAATGATGTTCTTGGCTAAATTTATGTTTTAGGTGATGTTTAACCATGTGATCTTGAGTTTGATGCTTGGATTTGTTTTAGGACATCTTTTTAAACCATGTGATGTTTTGGTTTGAAGATCACATCTTTATAAGTCATGGATCAAGAGGTTGATCAGAACAAGTTAGAAACAAAAATTTGTTTTGAACTTAGAATAGAAACCAAAAAGTTCAAGTATGGTTTTAGTGATTTTGATGGCTTTTGTTCATGATTCAAAACATGATTATTCATATGAATATGTTATGAGTATAGTAGAAGAAAAATTTTGGTTTAATCATGAGTTTTGAGATTTCAAAGAATTACAACAAAAACCAAAGGAAATAGCCTTTGTAAGTTTCGGCCCTATAGAGTTTTAATTGTTGTATTTAGTTTTAAATTTTTCTGAATTAATATTTGAGTTTAGGACAAAATTTACATAAGATATGTAAATTTTGGTGATTTTTGGAGTTAGGATGCAAAATCCTTAAGTTAGGGGTAAAATGGTAATTTTACTCTAAGTTTATATTTTTCCATATTCCTAATTTTTAGTGATTAAGTTCTAATTTTTAGAAATTATTACTTTCAGTTTCTCGTGATCGCACTTAAGTTTTGTCTCGAAGCGCAAAGATTGAAGTAAGTTAGTTTTTAATTTACTATCAGTTTAATGTTTATGAGTGATCAGTAAGGGAACTAAATTGTATGTATGCATGCTATCATATGTGTCATGCCAAGTCATTACATATTTATCTGTTACACATAATTTATTCTGTCATGAATTATTCATCTGCTACATAAGATATTCTATCACATATTGCTATATATTGCAAGTATGTCATGTTAAGTTAAGTATGCCATCTGTTACATGTATTTCATGTCACGTAATATTCACTATCACATGTTACGCCATGTTAAGAAATGTTGTATGTTATGAAATGTTGCATGTTATATGTATGCCATGTTATGAAATGTTCTCTATTATATTTATGTCTCGAAGTATGTCATGTCTATCGTCTTAGTTCATGTCACGTTATGCTATGTCAGGACTTCTGTATTTTATGTCACGTTCATGTTACGTCACGTTATGAAATGTCATATATGCCAGTTAAATTATTCATGTCAATCACGACCCTAAGCGCTAGGATGAGGTAATATTCTAGTGAAACTCCTTTGTTCACGCTGGAGTGTCTAAATAGGTGTGAAATTCCCTGGGTTGATAAAGTACAGTCAACAGGTTGTGAATGGAGCCTAATTAGCTGGTCACTGGAGCGTGCCAAGTACTAACGCCGATGGTGCCACACATTATATTACGTGTGTCCACAGCAAGTGTGGCACAAACAAATAAGTCATGGGGACACAACAACTGTGGAGCATACACTACGTGAGATATAGCAATTGTGATACGTAGAATACGTGGGGCCACAACAACTGTGAAGTACGTATTAACGCACTCACAACTGGTATAGAAACCTGTGGTGTGATGCGGTAATCGGCAGGGACACACGGCTCAAGGGGACCTGTGTAGCACCCATATGGTCACTTTAATGATTAAGTCTATTGAATAAGATTCCAAGTTCATGCATTTCACGTTCAAGTCATGTTTCACGTTATGTTATGTTCAAGTTTACATTCATGCAATCATGGTAATCCCATGAGACAAGAATATGTTTCAAGTTCATGTTTTGTTATGTTCACATTTACGTTATGTTCCAAGTTCACATTTATGTTATGTCATGCTCAGGTTCATGTTATGTTTCAAGTTCATGTTCAACTTATGCATGTTCACGTTCATGTTATGTTTCAAGTCCATGTTATGTTTCAAGTTTACGTTCATGTTATGTTTCAAGTTCATGTTCAAATTATGCATATTATGTTTCAAGTCCATGTTTGTTTCAAGTTCACGTTCATGCTATGTTTCAAGTCACGTTCATGCTAAGCTTCAGTTTCATTTTAAGTTATGATAGTTATGTTATGTTGTATGTCAAGTTATGCTATGATTACTTATGATTTGATTATGCATTCATGTTTTTACTGTCATGCATGCATCATTAACCTGTGTGGAAGTTTCCTGTAAATTTGCTGAGATTTGTAATCAAATCTCACTATGGTAGTCTCAACTACCATTCCCCCCGAATGGTAGATCTTGTTACTGAATCTGAATGAGAAACGGGAATCGACCAACTGGAAACGATCGACTAAGCGATAGTGCGACGTAGATGGTAGTACAGTAGTTACCTCAGGTTACTACTTGTATTTGTGGAGTTCAATCTCCAGCACTCTTTTGATCACAACCATATGGACTATTATTGTGAGCTTAGTTGTTTAGTATGTCGTTAAGTATGAAGTATGTTTTAAGTATTTGAGATATTTCAGTTTGGTGCATAGTATTACTAAAGAAAAAAAATTTATTATCCACTATGAATATTGCATAATGCTAGATGCATGTTAGGAACATTGCATCTTATATGTCATGAACGGGGGCAAGTAACCTTGTGTTGCATGTCTCGACGCTTCGAATTTTCGTCCGATCTCAAGTGGAATTTGGGGGTCACACACAGGCCCTTACAACTTAGCCGCAGACACTTGGCCAACATACAAAGCTCATCATTAGGACTCCATGAACCTAGACTTTATAATGAAAGAAGGGAGGAGAGATAAAAGAGCATTTTGGACCCTAGGAGCCGCATACCACCGTTGTCATTTATCCATTTGAGTTCCTAGAGGATTTTGCAATAATGAGGGGTTCATGGGGAAAATACAAAATCTGAAGCACAAGTCTCAAAGAGACTCTAAAGCTTCAGCCAAAGTGATACATGCCCAACCAACAGGCATCAACCACGTGTTTGCCATGTTTCATGCAATCATGAGGAAGATGAAGAGAGGACTTAGAGAAATGACACACACAACTTTTAAGGGTTCTAGAAGAATCTTATTGGGAAATGAAGACAAGAGAAAGAGGTAGAGGGTCAACTAGGGGAAAGACCACGCGCACACGCCATTGCCAAATGGCAACCAAGCACACGCCAAGACCCAATGCCCAAAGACACCCATTTCGGGTTTCAGCCGTAAGCCCTACACACCCTTGAAGGTTCATTAAACCTAGACCACATAAGGAACATGCCAGGGGCAAGGGCCACGCCACTTGTCTCTCATGCATTAGGGTTTTTGGCATTTTTGAAACAAGGCGATGATGAGGAAACGATAGAGGGAGATTTTGGCCAAAGCAAGAAGCTTTGTGTCACATGGCGCTCATGCACTTGGACTTTTGGATTTCCTGTGTCAGAAGTAATGATGAGAGGGAGAGTTAGCATTGGGAAATGAGGAAGTACTTAAGGTATTTTTATTAGGCCAGCGCCCAACCCCTTAAAAAGGACACTCAAGAGTCATTTTGCCATTTTTTCTTTTCAAATCTCTCACCCTCCCTCTCCTCTCTCTCAAGCACGATCACCTTAGTGAAAGCTAACTCCATTCTCTTACTTTCTCTCCATCCAAACACCTTCACACGCACCATACCTTTCCCTCCATCTAAGCACTTCATGCACGGTTGGTGAGAAAACCAAGGGTTCCTCATTGGAAGAAACCACACGGTAAGAACCACCTCTACTACAATCACTCTCCTAAACACACACGAACACAAGGATTTTCTTGGGTGAAAGAGAGCTCAGTTTGAGTGAGGAGGTCTCCACCTTACTCAAGTCATATGGAAGAACCAAGAGTGTTTGGGTTCTATCTTGAGGAGTTTTGTCAAAACATAGGAGCTAGGATTTTCTTCTAAAACCTGAATCCCCACTAGCCAAGAACAAAAGTGAAAGAAATCTTGAAAACATGAGGGGCACATGTCCAACATAGGGTTTCAAAGTAAGGATTCACCTCTATTAAGATTTCGTCCATAGGGATGAATCACATGTAAATCACACAAATGCCATACACACTAGCACTAAGTCATTATTGAAGGAGCATGAACACTTTTTGGCCTAGGGAAAAACTTCAAGGTCGAGCACATGAAGAAATCACATTAAGTAAGAAAAGAACCCTAGAACCGAATGAGGTAAACACTAGCACGCCACTCACACACACTCTCAAATTAGGGTTTCGTTATTTCACTAAGTCTAATGATTAAGAAAATATATTTACAGCTTGCTTGCTTGTTGGTATTCCTTTACTTTGGATATTTGTAAGTTAGCTTCTAAACTACATTCGGATAATGTTCATATGTAGCATGTAAACTTTGCATATTTTCAATGAAATTGGATTATAGAATTGTTGCTTGATGTATGTTATGTTTCGGCCATGTGTAATATTTCCATGTTCAATATTGTTCCTTGTTCTAAAATAACAAGTCTAGGAAATCAGATTTATGTTTGATTAAGCTTCTATCCCTTATTTCGTTACAAGTATATCACATGTTCTAATTCTTTCAAGCCTTAAACGTGATGCACTTTGATATATGCCATGTGAATATGATTTTTGTTGCTTAAGAGTCACATGGTTCATGGCATACATCTTCGGGACTTACATTAAAGGAAAACAAGTTTTGTCACAAGTACATATCGCATGCATTTCAAGTTGTATATTTTTTAAAAAGAAAAGATAATACATGTTTTGTCACAACCTCAAATGCCAGGATAGGGAAATATCCTAATTGAACACCTCTGTCTACTCTGGAGTGCTTAAATTGGAGTGGTAACCCCTGGGTTGATGAAGAATAGTTAACGGACTTCGAATTGATCCTTCTTAAAGGATTCTGGAGGGAAGTTGCACCTAATGCTAGTGGGTGCACCACATTGAGACTATGGTGAAGGCGACTTGAGAACTGCAGTGTTATATGACCTCCAGCATACTCACACCAGGTCAGAGACCCGATTATGTGATGTGGTAACTAGTAGGGAGCCCACAGTGTCTAGGGGAGCTGTGAGTTGTCCACCCATATTGTATAGGGAATAAATTGTTATAAGTAACTAATGTGAATTGGAAACGAGATTTTTTATATTTAAATTGTAACATTGTTACATGGATACAAAGTCAGGGATTATGAAAGAAAAAAGAATAAAAGCATGAAACAAGTTTTCGGGTCAAGTATATGTCCATGCATTCATTCTCATGGTTTGCCTATGCATGGTTATATTATCTCCTTGAATGTTATTGGTTAATTTGCTAAGATTTCTCGAAATCTAACTGTGGTGGTGTCCATTACCATTCTCCACCTAGAATGGTAGAAGCTGTGAGACGTTTAGAAGAGAACAATGGGGAAACGCAAGTGGGAGGGTCTCCCGACCATTAAGGAGGCCTAAAGAGCCCTGAGCGCTCAACTGAGCCGACTATAGAGGAGAGACTAGAAGTAGCAGACCACTTCATTTGTGAAGTACTTAAGCTCCTTGAGGAATTGCGGAAGATTATTGACAAGGACAAAGCCAAATAGAATCCTTTAATCGGCTATAAGCAAGCCGTTACATTTTGCGAACTTGGTGTTGTGAGGGTTATGGTTTAAACCCCTTTTTTTTTTTTTTTGTATGGGGAGGTTTTGAACAAGTACTTTTGGAGTTCCTTGGTTATATTACATTGGTACCATGCATTAATTGCTCTAATATTTACTTAAAATCAAACTCTTTTCGCTACAATTATTGCATACATGTTAGGTGCATTGCATACATGAACAGAGGTATGTAGCCTTGAGTTACATGTTCCGTTGTTTCAATCTCTGTCCAATCCCAGGCAGGGTCTGGGGCCATGACAATAGCACTTTGAATAAGCCTGTGTGAAAGGACACGTTTAACATTTATGTTGTATGCATGGGACTAGCAAAAAGAGAATATACCTCATTCTGAACTTGATTGACATAATTTATATTTCTACTTAGAGTCAAAGCTTCTACCTTACAAGTGAAATTTTCTAATCTAACCTTAATATCATGATCTTGACTTATTTAATGCAAACCTCATTTCTTAACTGTCTGGGATGATCCTCAAAGTCCCATTGCTGGGAGTTTTCTAATAAATTTTCAAGATACTTTTACATCTCATCATCCATTAAGCTAAAAAATCCACCACTATTCAAACACAATCATGTTACAGTTTGTCTGAGTTAAACTGTCATAAAAATATTGTACCAATCTCCACGTCTCAAAACTATGGTGGGGCCACTTCAGAGTCAAGTCCTTGAATCTCTCCCAACTCTCAAAAAATTTATTAGTATCTTCATGATAAAACACAACAATCTCTCTCCTCAAAGCATTGGTTTTTGACATTGGAAAATATTTAGAGAGAAATTTTGTGACAATAATATCCTAAGAAGTGATAAATCTAGAAGGTAAAGAGTTAAACCAAGCTTTTGCCTTATCCTTCAAAGAAAAAGGAAACAAGCGTAGGCGAACTAACTCATCAGTGGAGTACTAGAACCTAAAGGTTGCACAAATTTCATGAAAATCCTTTACATGCATGTATGAATCTTCTCTCTCAAAACCATGAAATGTAGGAAGTAGGTGAATTATTTGTGGCTTCAACTCCAAGTGTACTGCAGAAGTTGCAAGCGACACTATACATGACGGAGGCTCAGTGGTAATAGGTGAAAACAACTCCCTAAGAGTTTTTGCATCCTCAAAATTCTCCCCTATTGTAGACAATGAATCAAAATCCAAACTAACAAGATGAAGTGCATGATCACGTATCTATGTTTTCATACACCACACAATATTTTAATTATTTTTTTGTTTGTTTTTTTTTTTTTTGAATAACTAACTACAACTAATAGAAGAATAAGCTTAGTCCATATTCAATGTGTTTTCCTAACCAAGTCCCCGACAACAGCACCAAAAACTTGTTGTGAAATTTTAATTATACTTGTAAGTGCACGAACCGTCCCGAAGTATAGTTTAGCAAAAATGAGGTCAAACCCATAGGGACTTGTAAAAATGTAGGAAACCAATCAAAAATAAACAAAATAAATTCTAATCTAGTTAAGAAAGATGAGTTCTAAAATAAAATAAGAAATTAAGAACTAAACAATCAATTAATCAAAGCAAGTAATCAGCTTAATAAGCTAATAAGGCTAGTCAATGATACAATTGAAGTTCTATTAGAACCTTATAAAGAGCAATAATTTCTCATTTCCAGGCAATGTGGGATCTCAGACACCACCTACCCTTATCCTTATCCTATGGTGTATCACAAAATCTGAGCCACGAGGCCTAAAGTTTGGTAAGAATCTAATTTCCATATGCTCAAGTGAGGCTCAAATTGCCCAAGTGAGGCTTAAGAGCAGCCTGTTTTATGGGGAGTTTGTTGCTCGAGCCAACCATTTTTGCTTGGCAATTCCGTTGTTGATCGAGGAGAAAGTCATAGCTCGGCTATGTAGTATGTTGCTCAAAAGAGAATTGTTGCTCATTGAGTTCCTTTATTACTCAAGCAAGTCTTATTGTTTGGTGTGGTCCTGTAACAATTCGCTATAAATTCAGTAGATTAATTTCTTTATACCTTGGGTATATGTGAAATCTCAAAAGGATTTCACAAATCGGGCGACCGATTAGTTTTTAGTTTATCAACATAGTCGGTTTCCTACCCGCTATAGTGACAAGGTGCCCTTTTATTTATTTGAGGAATTTAGGAGTTTGAGTTTGAGAAACGAATTGCACCATTAGTCTCGAATGATTATTTAGGATTTTATGGCGCAATGTTACGTTTCACATTGCTCAAGTGAATAGTACCCAAGATTGCCTTTTTATTTAATTGAGGCAATTAGGATTTGAATTATGCAAAACAAATTATCCCACGAGACTCGTATGATTATTTAGAATTTTATGGTGCAATGTTAACTTTTGCAATTTCTCGGGTGAATAGTAACACCCAGAAATCGCCATGTGGGATCTGGTTTAAACGATTATCAAATCGCTATGTGAATTGTCCAAAACAGCCTTGAGGAGCATTTATAGACACTTGGCAAGATCCCGATACTTGGTGAATAGTGATAGGCACTTGGCATAAGGAGGAACCATAAGACGAAAATGTGAAAGAATAAAAGGCAAACCAAGTCATGTGATCATGCCACCTAACCCAAACATTATTTCATCCAACCAAACACTTTGTGGCCAACCAAAGGAAGGTCTCAACCCTAGTAAAACTCCAAACCATTGAAATCCAATTGAAACCCCAAAACCAATGGTGGAAACCAAAACCCTAAATGGTTTCCCAAACCCTAAATGGCCGATATTTGCTCAAGTGATTTATCACTTGATTAAATCACTTCACATGCCATTTGCCGCTCAAATACATGTTATTACACCCTCATTTATTCTTTTATACCTTGGTGATTTCATTGGAAAAAATAGATTTTGTCTTTATCAAAACTGAAACCCTAAACCAAACCCTATTTATACCCTACGCCGAGGCCTATTCGGTTAGGCCTAGCAAAAGCCACCTCCAATGCAACGCTTTTTGTGTAAGCTTCCCCCACTACCCAAGGAAATCCTATGGATAACATTCAGCCCGAATAGTGCATGGATGGGAGCCCAAACAAACACCCAAAACTACCTCACCCTCTCAGCTGCACCAATACCATGGGCTGAGTAGCACATGGTTTTGTCCATTGTTTTGGCTGCAAACACCCCCCCCCCCCATCAAGAGGCCACTCAGCCATCTCATGTTAGTCCCCTCTCTCTCTATAAAGGATGCCCCATGCATTTCCCTCACCCTCTAGTTGTTTTTCATTCACTTGTTTGGAGAGAACTCTGGGGAGAGCTTTAAACAATTTTCCTGGCAGTTCTTACATTGTATTTTCCAACCCTTTGTAAGTCACTTCTAGTGAAACTTCTTTCATTTGTTTTGTTTCTCTTTGAGTCTAGTTTCCCTTGTTATATTTTGTGTGGTTTTTAGTGGAGTATTGTGTAATAGCCCGCCAAGAGCTATGTAGCTCGAGATAGTACTAAGGTCAATTATTAAGAATTTGACAATGATAACCCATGACCTTGGTCAAGTAGAAGTTATGATTCTTAAGAAAAGTGGGCTTTTCGATCATAATTAGGATTTTTAGAGATTTCTAAAGCAATGAAATTTTTTGTGAAGATGAGTTGCCAAGAGGCCAATAGAAGGATGACATGTGGCATGGAGAAGACTTACCACCTTAATGGGTTTGGTAGTTGATTCATAGCAAGTCATGGAGGAAAATTACATAATTAACTTATGCAACTACAATATAAAATCATATATATAATATTTAAAATATATATATATACACATTCAGTCGATCTTGGTCCAGTCCAGTCCAAAGAAACAAAACCCTAGATCGACCAATAAGGCTATCGGTCCAGTCCAGTCAGGACTGAACTATTCGATTCGATCGATTTTTCCAGTCTAGACCAATAGTCTTACAGCCCTAAGAAGGAACCATTGGCTTTTCAAGGAGACAATCATTAGATGCATGGGAAAATGGAGTTTTGGTTTTGCCAAGAGATATGCCACTTGGCAAACATGCAAGGTGCCCTTTTATGGTTTCTAGAAAGAGCAATGATGATGAAGGAAGAAGGATGAGAGGACTTCGGCCATACCACTAGGTGAGCATGCATAAGGCCATTATGGTTTCTAGAAGGATCTTATGATGATGGTGCTTTAGGGTTTCAACCATAGTGGGAGGCGTCACTTGTCCTTCATGCAATGAAAGTATTTTATGTTTCCAAGAAAGAGAATTGATGAAGAGAAAGGGTGAGCATTTCAGCCATGCCATTTTTACAACCATGCATGTGATCTTTAGGGTTTATAGAAGAATCTAATTATGAAGAGGACTTAGGGTTTCGACCATAGCAAGGATGGCACCACTTTTCCTCCATGCATAAGAGTCCCTTAAGCTTCCAAGAACGAGAAATGATAAAGAAGAAGGGAGAGGCATTCAACCATAACACTTGACAAGCATGCATAAGATGTTTGAAGTTCTAGAAGATGCAATCATGAGGGAAATCCTAGAAAACAAAGAGACACACGCCACATGGCAATTATGTAGAAGCTTTTAGGGTTTCAAAAATAGGGAAGAGCAAGGGAGAAAATGGATGTTTTGCTAAGGCAGGAAGAAAGGGCCACTTGGCAATGCAAAAGATTTCTTGCGGCTCTTCACTTTCCAGTAGAAATAATGATGAAAGAGGGAGGATGAGTGGAAGCAAGAAGACCCATAAATAGGTCCATTAAAGGTCGGCACCATAGTGAAGGAGGACGGAAGATGAATAGTCATTTGGTGTATTTTCAGCTTTTCTCCCATTCCTTTCCTCTTATCTCACCCATACCCTAGGAGATAGCTCTAAAACATTTTCTCTCCATCCAAATACACACCTTGTGCAAGCAATGAAGGAAGATTCAAGGATATTTTTTTGGTTGACCTTGGCAAGGTAAGAGAGTTAAATCATAGTCTTCTTTCACACCCACACCCACAAATGCAAATGCCATAGATTGAGTGGTAGGTTCAGCCATAGAGGGATGAACCATACTTGAAATCCATAATTGAGTACTGTTAGCCCTTAGAGTTTTTCTTCTAAACCGAGTCTTTGATGGCAAGATAAGTAAGGAGAAACCACTTGGATGTTTAAAGAGTGTTTGGCCATAACTAGGGTTTCTTGAGGAGTTTTATCTAGTCACCATTTGAGGAAGCACAATCTTGATTGCTATGCACTTTTCGGCCACTAAGGTTTGTTGAGTGAAATAACACTTGTCAATAAACAACATACTTGACTACTAGGGTTTCACAGAAGTATATGGAGAGGTGATATTATTCGGCCCTAGGGTTTCTCATGACATGTATGTATATGTGTATGAAACACAAAAAGGGCTTATAATCGATTAGGGTTAGGAAGTCTAAAACCTTGATGTATGAATCACACTCTTAGTTTAGTGTTTTGATTTCGAGAACCTAATGTTTAATACATACACTTGCAGTATGCTTGATCGTTGAATACGTTGAAAGTTTTGTAAGTTTGCCTCTAATTTACCCTTAGATAACCTATTTATGTTCTTGTGTAAATTTTGCATCTTGCCATTGTTTTCTATTGCCTATTGCTTCTCGATCGATGCAGTCCTCACTCATCCTCTTCCATTTATTTCACAAAATAAAGCCAATTGTCCCTTACCTTCATCTCTCTCACTCACAAGGAATGAATATCTCTATACCTACTTGGACCCATAGGACTAATTTGGTTAGAAACCAAATGGTATAGGTGGCAGTTTTGGTGGGAGAAGAGGTTTTGCAAGGCTAAGTTGATTCCTTTTGGGAACTTGATCACTTCTGAGAATTTTGAAGCCTACACCCCACCCACACTCAACTAGGTCTTCAATTGTAGGGACGCAAAGAGGTTCTCCTAGCTATACATGAGAAAATAAAATGAAATGCAATCATATCACCCTAGCCGATTGCATCAAGATGAATTACCCTTCTCATATTCAGACAAGCCATGTGATGCTTAGCTTCTTACATGATCTTCTTCTTCTTATAAGTCCTATAAATGGCACCCTTCATCCCCCACTTTCATCCATGACATTTTCAAGAGCATTTGAGCTTTGTGTGAGAGAATCCCCATAAACACTAAGTAAGAGAGAAACCAAGCACCCTTGGAAGAGGATTGGTTGTGAGTGACCCCAAATCTTCAGATTGGTAAGTGATTTTACCTTGACATTTTGTTGGAAGATAGATTAACATGTTAAGCCTTGATTCATGTTATAAAATTGAGTTTTGATTGGAGTTTAGTAATGATAAACCGATTAGAAGCATACTTAGTGCATATTTGATGTTTGGTGGAATAAGTTAGTGTTAATCTTGGAATATGATGATGACATGTTTAGATATGAAGTGTTAAGCTCAACGAAGGTCTTATGATGATAACTAAGAGTTGATACTTGAAGAAAAAATCACATGCCATGCTAAGTTTAAGTTGATATCTTGGATTGGTCATCAAGCATGCTTCGGTTTCTATTTAGTTGAAGTTTACCTTGTAAGATTTTGATATGATTCTCAAAACATGTTTATTGTCATCTAGAGGCATGTTCTTATTATGATTAGCAAGAGAAATATATGATTCCTTAAGATTCTTAGTGTTCACATGCATACTATAAGCCAGAAACCTCATAAGCAGTTTCGATTTTGGTGAAATGGTTTTTGTGATGATAGTAGTTATGTTATATGATGATGATATGTTGATAAAAGATTCCAAATCTAAGGTAAAAAAGCTTGACAATGAGTTTTTTTTTATGATTGTTTAGGATTCGAGCATAGGCTCAAATCACATATAGAAGGAATATATGTGAATTGTGATGAGTAGATTTAAGCGTTAGGATTCGACCATAGGCTTAAATCACATATATAAGGAATATATGTGAATTGTGATGAGTAGATTTAAGCGTTAGGATTCGACCATAGGCTTAAATCACATAAGTGTTTTGATGATATATACATGCCATGGTTTGAGTAGATTTCTCATATTTGAAGTATGATTCATGAAATTCTAAAGCTTCAAATGGATTTTGAATATGGAATATAAGGAGTTTGTGAATTGTGATGAAGCTTTGGGACCAAAATGCAAATAAAGAAAGTTTAGGGTTATATATGTAATTTAGGGTAATGTGTGGGCATATTTGCAAATATGGGCTTTTGTGCAGCAAACTTTGTAATTTCTAACTTCAAGTATATCTCTTGTTTCAGCTACACCACCCTTAGAACCTGAAAAGTTTGTAAGTTGGCTTCTAACTTGTAAGTTGGCTTCTAACTTACTCTTGGATAATGTTTATATGGCTTTGTATAAACATCAAATTCATGTTATAAATGTTATTTTGATCATGAAATGTTTTGTTAAATGATGAGCTTTTGGTTAGTAAATGACATGTGTTGATTACTTATTAATTTTGCATTAACATGTAAAATTGAGCATGATACATGAAAATATGTCATTTTTCATGAAGCATATTACATACAATGAAAAAGAGCACATGTCATAAGATATTTTTGTTAGGATCATAGCATGAAAAATATTTTATCACAACCCAATGCTAGAAGGGGGAGTTATCCTATTGGAACTCCTTTGTCCACTTTGGAGTGACTAAAAATTGAGTAGTAACCCCTGAGTTAAGGAAAAAAAGTCAACAAGCTTCGACCAGTCCTTCTATAAAGGACTATAGGGAAAAGTCATGAATATGCAACGAATGCTGGTGGGTGCATAAGTATGAAAAGTTATGATCAATGCATTGAAAGATATATCTACGTATGTAACGTCCCGGTCCTGCAGGGATCGAAGAGTTACTCATTATAACTTAAAACTTACAACTCATAATGTATGTATAGACTCCAAAATATAAAGTAATCAGAATACTACAGAATCTCTCAATAAAATCCGCCACTTCTCATAAATCTTCTACGAGTAACCACTATGCTTAAATAATCATCTCACTGATGCTCCATAATCTTGATCCTTAGCTGGACTATTCAAAATCATCTGAAAATATATGGAGATAAGGGGTGAGTTATCAACAACTCAGTAAGCAGAGAACATATACCAGTGTGTAAACATGAGCATTTACAGAAATCAGAATGCAGAACAAAACATTTTCATTTTCAGAGTGCGGAAGCAAAACATGTTATAAAAATATCAGAGTGAAGATTTAGAAATAATTTCATTCAAAAATATTATTTGGCATAGTATAAATGATCATCATCATCATCAGAACATCATATCAGAACAGAGGACATGTATAACCCCCATGGTAGGGTTGTGCATCTGCGGATAGCCAAGCAGAACATAAATCACTCTGTCACCAAGGTGTGCACTCAAAACAGAGACCACTACTATAACCCGTGGCAGGGCCATTTCCACTATTGTTACCTGTGGTTGGGCCGTATCCACTATTATTACCCGTGGTTGGGCCGTATCTACTATTATAACCCGTGGTTGGGCCATATCCACTATTGTTACCCGTGGTTGGGCTGTATCCACTATTATTACCCGTGGTTGGGCCTTATCAACTATTATAACTCATGGTTGGGCCGTATCCACTATTGTAACCCGTGGTTGGGCCGTATGCCACTATTATCACACATGGTAGCCGTAACTAAACAGAGTAGAAACAAAATTAAATTCAGAATCAGAGAGTCATGCCAAAGGTTTTCAGAAATCACGTCTTATCCAAATAGAGTACTGAACAAAATCTTCGGAACAGAACAAAATCATATCACAACATAATTTATGCACAAATTTCATATTCGCTCTCTTTTTCAAAGTTCAGAAACAAAATGTCAAAAATAAGCTCATGTCTACACTAGTCATGACAGAAAATACTTTCTTCTTACACAGAATCTCATGAGTAATGCAGAACAAATAACTGAGGTAGTTCAAATTTCTTTTCATAACAAAACATGCATATTTTTCAAAAATAACTTCAGTTCATTTTATTTTAATGCAAAGTCTAGCATATGAACCCCGTTTACCTGGACTTCTTAGCTTTTCGAAAATTTTCTCAAAATGCCGAACAAATATTAATCGTCACTTATAAAAATTACGTAATTCCCGTAAATTTTCAATCAATCACGTATTTCGATATTTAAACCTAAATTGCTAAAGGAACCTATTAGTTTCTCAAAACCTAAAATTCTCATAACCTCAAAATATATCATCTCTTTCTAAGATCATCAATGCCCATCTAATAACTTCGACTGAAACATTAAAAATTAATCTAACTTATTTACAATTGTAATCAGACTATAAATTTAATACTAGATCATATATCCAAACCAAAATATTTTAAATTAAACAACAACTTTTATTTAATAAACTAGATCATATCTAAAAATGTTTAAAAATAAAATTACATCATTATCGATTACTTTTGAAAGAAAACTTTGCTTAATAACAATTTAAATTGTTTAAAAGATTTCTGTAAACAAAAATAAAATAGAGTACACTAATACATATTTAAAAGTTTAAAACACGCTAATACAGCTTGTACTCAAAGGGTAAAGATGTAACTTACCTCAAATAATATATGCTTGACCAACTAAACGGAAAGCTTTGTTATTTGAAAACATGCTCATACTACGTGAGGTAAGTTTACGCGACAGAGGCACACCGTGAGGGAAGGGAACATGTGAGAACGCACGGAGCTAGCTAAGGTTGGCGGTGGTGGGTGCGGCGCTGGGTGTGGTGGAAGGTGGTGAACTCGGCGGAGCATAGAGAGAGAGAGAACAACACGGTGAGAGAGATAACGGAGAGAGAGAGCGAGGGCAGCGCAAACATGTTTGCGGTAGCTGGGCCAGGCTATTTCTGGTGGAGGCTTGCGGTGGTGAAGGTCATGCAGGGGTTGATCAAGGGTTTGAGAACGTGGAGGCTAGGCTTCTAGGGAGGCGATGGCGTGGAGGATAGGGGGTTGTCCGTGGTGCAACTACTCTGTTTCGGGGAGCAAAAATAGGGGAATTCCGTGGTTTGCAACGGAGGCTGCGGGAGGTGTTGGGCGGAGGCTTCATGTGGCTGGGCATGGTGGCTTATGGTTCCACAAGGGGCTGGGCAAAGGCCAAAGGCTTCCGTCGTGCAGGGGAAGCTTGCACAGTGGTGGTTTCCGTTCGGCTGCTCATGGGTGCTGGTTTTTCTGATGAAGCAACACTCGAAAAATGATGCCAAGATGCATCCCGGCAGTCTCGTTTGAGGCAGTGGAGTGGTGATTGAAGAGGGCTGGCTTACGTGGGGTGACTCCCAGTATGGGAGTGCATGAAACCGAGGGGATGAAGGACCACGCTAGGCGGGGGGATGACTCTTGATACGGGAGTGCAGGAAATAGAGGGGATGGAGGTTGGGCTTGCGATTCCAAGGTGGTGCGGCGGCTTGTGTTTGGGTAGTAGTTTTAATAGCATGAAATAACATATGTGTCTATAAATATATGAGAGGTGAAACCCTAGAGAGCCGAGAGAGAGATGTGTGCGCGGATGTGTCGTGTGTGTGCATGGAGTGGACGAGAGGAAAACTTACGGGAATTAAGAAATAAAGACGGAAAGAGAAGAAAACAAAAATAAAACATGCGGGAAAAAAAATAAACGTGTGAAGAAAAAAATAAAATAAGATAGAATAAACTAAAACAAAATAAATAAAAATAAATAAATAAAATTAAGCTTGATTGGTTCCAGGTGTTACAACGTAGCTCTAATGGTGTAGTTTCAACTAAAATTGTACTATGGTCATTGGCAGGTGCTCACAATGCATATAAGGAGTAGTGATGTTACCATATATTAATAATGATTCTGATAAGAGAAATGAAATGTCTTGAAAAGATAAAGTATGAAATGTTCCTTGCAAGAAAATGTATATCAAAGTTTTCTTAGAGATGGTGAGGAATCTTGATGAGAGACAAATACAGTTTCTTTTTTGCATCACATACAAGCATTGCATGTTTATTATCTGTCACGTTCATATTATTTCTGTGTATGTTGATTGTTAACTTACTGAGATTTCAAAAAATCTCACTATGGTAGTCCAAACTACCATTACCCCTTGGAATGGTAGAAGTTGTGATAGGACTAGAAGAGAGTGTTGAATTCCAACCCCTAGCTGAGGATAATTGAGGAGGAACCAAACCTTGACTGTAAATTGGAGTTAATCGTGATATTCCTAGAAATGGTCCTGTTTGACATTCAACACATTCGAGAGATGCTTTGAAATCTTTCTTTTTGAAACCCTGATCAACCAAGCCTGTAATAAGGAGATAATATTCTTCATAACAATATTGTAACTGTTGCCTTATATATTGGACATCTACATAAAGCATTAAGTATTTTTTAATTAAACTTTGGGATGTTTAGTTTCGTTCTGGTGCAAAATCTTTACAAGTTACCCTTTATGCTGCAATTTAATGCATACTACTAGAAGCATGCTAGGTTGCATCGCATGTTATCTGTTATGAATGGGGGCATGTAGCCTTATGTTACATATTTCAATGCTCTAAGTCTCTGTTCCATCCCAAACGGACATCACACAATTTTCAGGTTGTGCATTAAAAATAACTTTTGACACAACCCAATGCTAAGATGGGGGAATATCCTAGTGAAACTCTCATGGCAACTCTAGAGTAATTAAACTAGAAGTGGTAGCTCCTATGTTGAGAAAGAATAGTTAACGGACTTCCAATCAGTTCTTTCTAAAGAATTTCAGAGCGGAGTAGCGCCTAACGACACTAGTGGGTGTAACATATTGAAATACAGTCAAGGCAAATTTGAGAATTGCCATATCATATTGATACTAACATTAGACGTACTTACACCCAATCAAAGGGTCGACAATGTGATGCGATAACTAGCAAAGAGCCCACGATGCTTAGGAGAACCGTGAGGTGTTGTTATATTGAAATCTGTTATATGTGATAAGTAATAAGTGTTATAAGAAAATAGCAAATGGTTTTATGTGTCACATGTTCAGTGTTTTTGAAAAGGAATCTAGATGGGAGAAAAAGGTATATTTGCAAAACCGTGCATCCATGCTCATGCATTCCTAATCGTGTTTGCCTCTCACATAATTATGTTATCTCTATGTATGTTATTGCTTTAACTTACTGAGATTTCTTGAAATCTCATTGTGGTAATTTCCGTTATCATTCCCCTCAGAATGGTAGAAGATATGACAGGTCCCCAGGATAATGAGTAGGATGGGGAAAGGTAAGTCTGAAGAGCGTAAGGATGATGATCCTTGAAAGGTCAAGGGGAGTTCAGCGTCTAGTTCCCCATCCTACAAATGATGATAGCCTTGAAGAGGTCGTGATTCTTATAGCAGGAGTTTTAAAGTGAGTCAAGGAAATCCAAAGGATTCTAAACCAAAAGGCAAGTGCACTTAAAATGTGATAGTGAAAATGTTATGACTTATTTGATGGTTCTGGAAACAAAGGGGTCTTGGTTTAAAACCATATATTGTATTTGGAGATTTTGAACAAATACTCTTGGAATTAATAGATGGATATTTGGTACCATACTACTTTGCTCAAAACTTTACCATCTTACGTTATATTTCCATATTTTCCATACTGCTAGAAAAATACTAGGTGCTTTGCATGTTAACAGTCATGAACAAGGGGTATGTAGCCATATTTTCCATGTCTCAATGCTTCAGTCTCTGTCAAATCCCAAGTGGGTTTGGGGCCGTCACATGTACATACATGCTTGATCACATTGATATTCTATCGTGTCCCATATATTTCAGTTGTGGTTGAACCAATTCCATACACGTGCACTTTCCTCTGAATCACTACACCCTTGACCATTCTTTTGGGTGTTAACCAGTCAACCAACATCCTTGGCACCACAATACCTCACCTAGTCTTTCATGAAGGACAGGGCGCCACACCCTACGAGATAATGGGAAAAGTTGGAGCAGTTAAGTACTGTTTGGAGTTACTAACTGTCTTCCATGGAATCCATATGTATTCCATGTGTCCTCATTGAAGAAGAGCTTTAGGGATTAGACACCCTCAGTCGTAGGCCCCAAGAGTATACATTTTCAATCCAACCTAACTTACAAGGAAAAGCTAGTGCATATCATTGATTGGAGAGAGAAGGAATTGAGTAGCCCCAACATTCCACTGGTCAAAGTACTATGATAGAATCATAATGTCCAAGAAGCAACTTGGGAGAAAGATATTGATATGAAAGCCAAGTACCCTTATCTGTTTGGATCATAGTATAGTTTATGTTTTGTCCATGATCACGACTCAATCGATTTTTATGTTCACTTTTGTACAGGTTTCATTGCATTAGTCAGTCATTGTACTTCATTTGCTTGGATATCAAATAAAGTATATATCTCATCTCAGATCTATTATGGAATCATGTTTGGTTGTGTTGTGAGTTTCGTTTCCTTCATTGACTCTATCTTTTGCAATTTCCATGGCACAAGAGCAGAAGACTGCAAGGAAGTCGATACTTTTCGTGCAAAGAGTGTGGGAGATGAGAGAAGAACATCATAAGAGGTGACTCATCGAACTTGATAGGCAAGCCGCTGTCTACAGGTAGGAGATGGAGTAATTGGAGCACCATCCCACCCATGTGATAGATATAGATAAGAACAAGGTAGGATACGAGAGGAAGGTCTTGCCTTATGAGGAGCGTTATCCAGCCCTCCACCCAACCACCTGGATGAATTGAGATAATTTCAAGGCAAGGATGTCATGCAACGGAGCAGAGTCTAGTCGTGCAACTAAGGAGCATGCTGCAGCCACTATCATGCCCATGACATCTAGATAATTGATGTCGTCTACTCATTGAGGACAATTACTTGTTTAGGGTCACATTCCAGACAGTGACGACGTGGAGGCAAGCAGCACATTCACCTTGGGCATTTCGACAACATGATACATGATTCTAACGATGATGTGCTATATTATATTATGCGCCATACCACATGTGCGAACTCCGACTCACCCCCACCCGCATTGTCTAGTGACTATATGTCCAACTATGGATAGTAGACTTGGTGAGTGTTATGTTCTCCCATTATGTGATAGTAATTGTTTTATGTACGTACATAGATTTCAAGAACGAAATCCTTTTTTAGGAGGGGAAGATGTAACAACCCGCTAGAAATTCGGTGGATGGATTTCTTTAGACCTTAAGAATATCATGAAATCCAGGAAAGATTTCACGGATCGAGCGACTTTTTAGGTTTTAGTCTGTCAGCATGGTCGGTTTCCTACCTGCTACAGTGATAGAGGTGCCTTTTTATTTACTTGAGGCATTTAGGAGTTTACGTTTGAGAAACGAAATGCACCATTAGTCTCAGATGATTATTTAGGATTTTATATTGCAATGTTACGTTTCATATTTCCGGAGTGTATAGTACTCAAGAGCGCCTTTTTATTTAATCAAGCCTCTTAGGAGTCAAATTTTATTAAACGAATTGCACCACTAGACTTACATGATTATTTAGAATTTTATGGTGCAATGTTAATTATTGTAGTTTTTCGAATGAATAGTAACACTTGGGATATCACCATGTGGCACTTGGTTAAGACGATTGTCAAATCGCTATGCAGATTATTTAAAACAGCCTTGAGGAGTATTTAGTAGACACTTGGCAAAATCCTTCTCATACTTAATGAATAGTATTGGACACTTAGCACAAGGATGAACCATGAGACGAAAATGTGAAGAAATGAAAGGCAAATCAAGCCATGTGATCATGTCATCTAAGTCAAACACTATTCGATCCAACCAAATATTTTATGGCCAAACAAAATAGGGTTTCAACCCTAAATGACCGGTTTTCTTAAGTGATTTATCACTTAATTAAATCATTTTCACTATTAACCACTCAAATACACGCTATTACATCCCTATTTATTCTTTTATACCTTCATAACTTCATTGGGTCAAGAAAATTTGGATTTGGGCTTGATCAAAACCAAACCCCATTTATACTCTAAGTTGAGGCCCATTCAGTTAGGCCCATCAAAAACCACCTCCAATGCAAAGCTTTTTGAGTAAGCTTCCCCCACCACCCAAGGCAATCCTATGGCTGACATATCAACCCAAATAGTGCATGGATGGGAGGCCAAACAGCCACCCAAAACAGCCCCACTCTTTCTGCTACAGCACTCGATACCAAGGGCTGAGTAGCACATGGTTTTGCCCACAATTTTGCTACAAAACCCCCATCAAGAGGTCACTCAGCCATCTCATCTCAACCCTCTCTCCCTATAAAGGAATCTCCATGCATTTCCCTAACCCTTTGGTTGCTTTTCATTCACTTGTTTGGAGAGAACTCGAGTGAGAGCTTCAAACAATTTTCTTGACAGTTCTTGCATTGCATTTTCCAGCCCTTTGTAAGTCGATTCTCATGAAACTTACTTCATGCATTTTTTTCCACTTTGAGTATAGTTTCCCTTGATATATTTTTGTAATTTCTCATTTAGTATTGAGTTGTGAAGATTGGGTTTGAACATGCAAAGGTCATATTGGGCGACGGTTTGGAGGATGGTGTGAAATCTTGATGTTCTGATGAAGATTTTGCTAAATTTAAGGGTAGATATGGATATGATGAAATTCGAATATATTTTTATACATGTTATGGATTTATCCAAAGCATGTTAGCATTTTTATTAAAGAGTTATACACATTTTCTTTGAAGATGAAACTGGAACACAAAACAGTTTATGTTTTGTGGTTGTGATGTTTGTTGATTCTAGAAGCCTAGTCCAATGGCTATGAAATTAATAGATGCTGTTGTTTTGAAGGATTTCATTTATGAGATAAGAGTGTTTTTTAGGAAAGCTGGTTTAAATATTTTTTGGAAGCATGTTTGACATGCAAATGTTTTCCAACAAATATTTGATTGGAACTGAAACTTGAAGCTTTCGGGTTGATAATTATGTTTGTTGAGATTTTTTCCATGCGATGCTATGAACAAGTTAAAACTTGGATTTGAAGTATATGATCGTATTTCTTGGAGTTTTATTGCATAAAAATCAAGGATCTAGTATTTTGTTTCAAGATCAAGAGCATGCCATACTTGGTTTTGGTATTTTAGTGCAAACCGATTGTACCATGTGATTTTTGGTCATTAAACATTACTTAGGTTTGAATGTTAACTTGACCTTGCTCGCCCAATGTGATGCTAATCTCCCGTTGAAGTTTTCCCTTTCCTCTTCCTCGTACTTTCATGTTCTAGATTATAAGCACTCTTAACAGAGAACTTTCCATCCTTTGAGCACCCCCACACCAATTTGTCTATTGTTCCCCATTTACTCAAGGGAATCCCACATATAGTTTCAGCTTTCTCATCGTTGAAAGTGTCAAAGATCAGGTCCTTTTTCCACACCCCAACTTCAATATCAATAAGTTGTTGCACATTTGCATCAGCAAGCAAATTTTTAATTGTTGATTGTACATAGTGGGAGGTTTGAGTTGGTAGCCACTTATCCCTCCAAATACTTATATTACTTCCATCTCCCACTTTCCACAAAAGCCCCTTTTTAACTAACCCCAATGAAGACCACAAGCTTCTCCATATAAATAAAGACCCATACCCTAGATTTGCATCAATTATCCCCACCCTTTTAAAATACTTCTCTTTCCTTATCTTTGCCACTAAGGAATCAGGTTGTTTCAGCATTCTCCAGCATTGCTTTGCAAGCATTGCCTTATTAAAGCACTCAAAATCTCGGAAGCCCAAACCTCCATTACTTTTTTATTCTCCCATATTAAACCAACTTCTCCATTGGATCTTCTTATCATTCTGTTTGTGGCCTTACCAGAATCTTGCTGTAACACCCCCTTCCCATAGGCTAGGAGTGTCACGTATTTTTCATAAAAGTAAATCCGGCAAGAGATCTCAAATTTCATAAATGAAATTAGAAATTTATTTTGTAGAAAAATGTCTAATAAAATGTCTTCCAAAGACATTAAATGATAAACTGAATTAATTCATGTCATAAAAGCATGTTTTATTTTAGAAAGTCTAAACTAAAAATAACTGTTCCTTTTACTCCTGGCCTGCCTACTCGTATTCATCATCCTCACCTAGGTGGTTAAAACAACATGAAAACAAACTAAAATGAGTCGAAGACTCAGTAAGAAATCCATCACAACATAAATATAGTAAACATAAGGTTTTCATAAAAAAATTTCATGCTGAGAGTTTAAAATTCATGACTGTTCATACTGATACTTATGATATGTATGACTGGTTTAACTGAATTAACTAACTAATCTAACTTATTTAACTAATTTATCTGACTGATCTGACTGATTCAACTAATTTAACTGATTTATCTGACTGGCCAACACACTTAACCCTGTGTGCGAGGTTGTGCACGGACCCCACGTCCCGCTGTAGCAAGGGGATCCGCTTATAGTATTTTGGCATACTATGGTAGACCACGATTGAGTTAGTGGCTTGCACACCACCCTGAAACTGAACTGCATTGGTACCATGCATTTGAATGGCCATCTTATTAACTGATCTGATCTTATCTTACACTTGAATTTGAGATGGCTTACGTGTCTTATACACATGAGATGCATGACATATTACATAAATAATCATAATTTCTGAATTTAAACATGATGCGGAATGACATGATCGTATGCTATGCTGGATGACATGTTTGCATATGACATGAGTGGTTCATAAATAATTGGCTGGAAATGAACTGGCTTGAATAATACTTATTTATAAGTTAAACTGTGATGATCCTAATTTATGATCAAATACTTACCTCGCTGCGCTTCTTCTTGAATAACACTTCATAACTTGAGACCTATATACAATAATAACTATCACTAAATTTGTTCGGAAACAAATAAGTACTAATATCTTACTTAATTAAATTCACAATCTAAAAGATAGTCAAACAAATCTTTTGTTTAACACTATAATCAATAAATCCTAGTATTTAAATTACTTTAAATACTAGGTTATAAATTAGAAGAATACTCGAGTTATTTTAAAATAATTTATCAACTTAAATTCTAAACTAAGTTTTCATTTCTTAACATAATTATTAAATCTTATAGGAAACCTAATAAATTCTATTAAATATTCTTAACATCATAATTTTATTAAATTCTTAACATAGTAATTTTATTAAATTCTACTAAATAGACAAAAGAACATTAACAAAATATTAGTCTCAATAATATACTTTGAAATATAATTCAGTTCTTTAACACTTCATTAAAATGGTCTTTGACTAATATATATATTTAATTAAAAACTGACGTTTAAAATATTAAGCCCAATAAAAATTACTAAAACTGTTGTTGAAATAAAATACGATTAAATCTAATTTAAAATACATTTCAAATTCTTTAACTATTTTCTTATAAAAATGAGTTCATGACTAATATATTTATTTAATAAAAATAAACTCAACTAGGAATATTAAGCTCAATAAAATCACTAAAACAATTATTGAAATAAAATAAGATCAAGCCCAATTTAAAATACAAGTCCATTTAAACATCATTATAATTTTGTAAGAGTTGAAATCTGGCCCATAATAATATTACTACATGAATTCATCTACATAAGCCCATCACACGCACATAAGGGCCTAGGGCCCAACGACCCATCAAGAATTTAGGACTCCTATGGAAGACAAAGTACATGGGCCAAACAAAACAGAGAGTTTGAGAGAGAGAGAGAGAGAGGTTCTGCAATAGGGCTGAAACTCACCAAGGGAGAGAGGCTGACTCGGTGACTCTGGGCGACAGGAAATGGTCGACGGCGTGACTGGAAGTGGACGGCGACGAGGCTGGGTTCCTGAGCAGAGAGGTGCGACGCCGTGAGAGAAGAGAGAGAGAGAGAGAACTATAAAACTGAAAACAAAAGAGAGGAAAAGAGAAAACTGGCGATCGACGGCGGTGAGCTTACCAGAAAGGAGTGGGTTCGACGGGGATGCGTTGGTAGGCGGTTTCCATGGCCGAGGAGAGGGTGGTCTGCTGGTTGCTGGGATGGAAGCTATGGTGGCTACTGGACAGAGAAGAAAGCTTAAGCACAAATGAGTTTCTTCCTATTTTTGTGTGTTTAAAACAGATATTCTTTGTGGGATTTTAAAGACGATGGGGAGGATATATGGTAGGATTTTTCTGATGAGAGTTGGTCTCCTACTAGGACTCGGATTTACAAACTACGAGATGAGAATGAGTATGAGGTTAGGTTACAAATTTGAAAAAAAATATGGATGAAACTTGGAGGTTTAATGTGTTTAAATTCAGAGGCTAAAATCAGAGATGAGGTTCGGTGGAGATAGACAAAAATAAATTTTTAAATTTCAAACCAAACCGTAGTGAACGTAAATCTGATACAATTTAGTAATCACTATTAAAACAAAACTCTAGCAATTTTCAACTAAAAATATAATAGCAATTATTAAAAATAAAGTAATTATAAATTTTGATAAAACTATAATCATAATAATAATAGAAAAACAAAAATTTTACTAGGAAATTTACTTATATACCCTAAATCCAAGACTGGTATGTTACACTTGCCAAGAGATGCTAGTTCCTTGCAAAGTCCTTGTGGAAGTCTAAACACACTCATAGAAAATGTAGAAATTGCTTGAACCACTGCTTTCAATAATATTTCTTTTCCTGCCAGTGAAAGGAAGGAGTTCTTCTAGCTGCTTAGTTTAGCTCAAACCCTTTCCTTCAAATTCCTGAAAGTATTATATCTTGATCTACCAACCATGGTTGGGAGACCAAGATATTTTTCATAACTTCCACAAATAGAAACCCCTGCTGCCCTTTGAATAAGTGCTCTAGAAGCTCCAGCAGTATTTGAACTAAAAAACATAGAAGTTTTCTGCATATTTAGGCAATTGACCCGAGGCTTGTTCATAATTCTTCAGTAGATTTTTAATTCTCATCCACTCCTCTACCTCTGCTCTTCTGAAAATTACACAGTCGTCAGCAAAGAGTAGGTGGCTGATCCTTGTTCCCCCTTTTGAAACATTTACTCCCCTTATTCTCCTCTAGCATCAACTGCATTAATCAAAGAACTTAACCCTTCTACACAAAGGATAAATAAGTAGGGAGAAATAGGATCCCCTTGTCTTATTCTCCTTGTGGTGTAACACCCCGTTCCCGAAAAGACATTTTAGAATTTTCGAGGAGCCAGTGTGCTACTACTAAACTTAAATATAAAAAGCTTTTCCTTTTTAACAATGCGCCAGATACAAAAGAATTCCATAAAATAACAAACTTCAATAAATACTGAAAATTTAAAATAAAGTCTGCGGAAGCATTTATTAAGAAATACAGAAGTCTTATGTGCTTATCAAAATAATTTATTTAAACCATAGAAATAATCATAGCAAAATCTGTCTAGGCCTCAGCCTTGCCTCCCGGAGTCAAGTCCTGTCCTGCAGTCTCATCTTCATAAATGTCATCACCTGGGGGGTTTAAAAACATGAAAACAAACTAAAATGAGTCGAATACTCAATAAGCAACACATCATACAGTAAACATAATAAACATAAGGTGTCTTGAAAAGCGTGCATATTCATAAATACATGCATAAATAACATGAGCATGAACATTAACTTATCTTTCACTTATCATATGCCGTTACCCACTGTTGACCCCCGTGAGTTAGGGTTAGCGAATCTAAAAAGATTCCGATTCCGCCCGTGGCCACGGGTTGTGGAATCCATACATAAGGAAGACAATACTGGGTGCACTACCAGCATGCACGACCTGGCAATGCAATATGCCCATAACATAGGTACCGTTTTCATATCATAACATAGGCCGTTACATATTTTATCAAATCATACTTGCATACTTGTCATTTCATAGATTTCAAAAGAAATCACATACATACTTGTCATATCGTATCATAGATTTCAAACGAAATCGCATTCTTTCATAAATGTCGTGATACATGTTTCATCGCATAAAATCATGATTTTTCATAAATATTTTACGAAATAACTCTCTCATAAAATCATGCATTTCTTAAATAATTTTATGAATAATCTTTCACATAAAATCATGCATTTTATAAATAATTTTATGAATAATCTTCACATAAAATCATGCATTTCATAAATAATTTCATGAATAATCTTTCACATAAAATCATGACTTTTTCATAATTTTATCATGTTTTGGATACGTAAAAAGGGATTTCCAATAAAGGGCATACATGCATAATATCTTTTATAAAAAGACAAACAACTCACTGTACATACGCGTAAGAATATGATCATGCTACTTACCTTGCAATGCTAATCCACTATTTTCGGCACGAAATCGGTTGCCTATAAAAAATAAACACGTATTTTGCATAAATTTCTAATTAAACAAGTGATTCTATTTAAAAACCTAACTACTAAAATAGTCTATATTTTCTAAACCTAAACACTTCCTGACACTAAAATATCCTTACCCGTTAGTCTTAAATAAGCAAGGATATTTTTGGAAAACAACATACTGAACATGGGCATTTTGGAAAAATAAAATAGAGGGGCATTTTTGTAATATAACTAACCTAAAGAAAAAGAATGATTTACGGGTTGCATCATCCGGTTTGGTTTACGCGTGAAAGGGATGCATGCATTCGGGTTGAGGGGTGTGATGCTCACCGAGAGAGGAAGAAGGCAGTCGCGACGGTGGTTCTGGTGGCTGGGCACGGCGTCAATTCCGACGAGTGGTGGCTAAGCAACTGAGAGTGAGAGAGAGTTAAGAGAGAGGGAGAGTTTACGGGATGAAAGAGAGGGAGAACACGGCTTGAACTTACAGAACAAGGGTGGCGGTTTGCTGTGGTGTCACAGGGCAGTGGAGGATAGATCTCTGGCGTCGTCTGATGCTGCCAATGGTGGCGTCGCGGCCCAAAAGTGGCAAAACGTGGTTCTTGGTTTGAGTGGGGGTGCTCTGTTTCGAGGGCCTAAAACAGGGGAGGATGGCAGCGGGTTTATGGCTTTTTTCGAGGGTGGGCCGTGCGGTGGTTCGGCTATCTGGGCAACGAGGTGGCCAGAGGGAGGAGCTGTGACGTGGTTTGCTTGGCTTCGGCAAGGTGGTGCTGCGGTTTCCCGGTGGCGTGCAGTGGTTGTGTGTGTGGAGGAAAAGTGAACCAACACGGCAGTGGGATTTACGGTGGAGGGAGAGGTGGTCTGCTGGACGAGCTTGAGGGAGGTGGTGGAGCTTGTCTTCTCGGACGTGTGCTGCGGTTTGAGGGGAGGAGGTTTGTGGCAAGTGCTCTGTGTGCGTGAGTGTAAAAAGACGTGGGCAGCAGTGGCTATTCCCTTCAAGCAGAGGAGAGCTTAACTATTTATAACCTAGCCAGTTGAGAGTCAAAAAGGAAAACCCTAGGACAAGAAACCTGAATGCGAAGGAAACGGATGAAGCCGTGCATGCGTTGAATTGATACGCGATGGGAAGACTCACGATGGGGGCATGGCGGCTTGCATTCTTTGGTGAGTGAAACGTGTATATGTATAATTGTTTGAGAACCTAAAGAAAACCCTAGATAAAGAAATAAAGGAATAGACGTGCATGTGTATGTGCTTGTGAGTAGATTGTTTGAAATTCAAAATAGAAGAAAAAAAATCCGGCAAGAGGAGTTGTATTCTGAAGAGGATTAAAGGCTGGACAGAAAATAATAATAGTAAAAATAATAATAATAATAATAATAATAATAATAGAGCCTTAATAAAATTATTCAAATTTTATCCCTAAAAAAAAATATAGGGTCGGGTCGTTACATGTGGGTTTCAGAATTTTCCCAGTTTCCCCCATTAACAAGGATTGAGTAGGTCACAGAGGTAGTACACCTCATAATCAGAGATACCCATCTATCTCCAAGTCCCAACTTTCTCATTATTGCCTCCAAGTATCTCCACTCTTTCCTATCATAGGCTTTTGACATATCTAGCTTGAGAGCCATGCTACCAGTTCTACCTTTTTGTCTTGTTTTCATCATGTGCAAAGATTCATAAGCTATCATCACATTGTCTGTTATAAGCCTTTCTTGAATAAAGGCACTTTGGTTGCTGGAAATAATGGTAGGCAGTACTTTCTTTAGCCTATTAGCAAGTGTCTTTGAAGCAAGCTTATATAACACATTACATAAGCTAATAGGTCGGAATTCACTTGGAGCTGAGGGGTTTTTAACTTTAGGGATCAAAGCTAAGAAAGTATTATTAACACATTCATCCAACACTCCCTCCCCATTTAGGAAATTCAACACAGCCCTACTCACCTCCTCCCCCACAGTGCTCCAATGGGCTTCATAAAAGCAAGCACCATAACCATCAGGACCAAGGGATTTCAGAGATCCCATGTGTTTTAATGCTTCCTCCGTTCAAGCTTTGTAAATTCCTACTGTAGCTCTGTATTCATCAAGTCTGTCACTCTCGGTTCCAACTCCTTCAGACACTCTTCAATAGCTTCTGATGTTGGTTGTGTAGAACAGAAAATTGAATGGAAGTAATCATAAAAAACCTCTTCAAACCCTTTTTTCTCTGTTTCCATTCTACCTTCAACGTTTTTTATTTCTTTTATCTGGTTCTTTTTCCTCCTCTGGGTAGCACATGAGTGGAAAAATTTGGTATTTTTGTCACCCAATTGATACCATGTTTTCTTAGCTCTTTGTCTCCATTTTAAATCTTCCTACTTCAACAAAGACCCCATCTCCTCTTGTAGCTTTCTGATATGTGACCCCTCATTTTCTTGTTCCCTCTTCAACCTCTCGGTTTTCTTCTTCAAAATCAGAGCAATCTCTCTCTCTCGACTTACTCCACCTAATTAAGTCTCCTTTACAACTATTTAGCTTTCCTTGGATATTTGTACCTGGATTTTGATCTGTTTCAGCCCTCATCCACGCCCTTTCTACCACAGATACTCCCTCCTCATCCCTTGTCCACTTTGCTTCAAATCTAAATACCCTTCTTTTCTTTTTATTCACAAAATTTTGTTGTCTCAAGTCTAGCAAGAATGCCTTATGGTCTGATTGAGATACTGTCAGCGCTTCCACCACTCTATCACAAAAAAATTCAGACCATTGGAGGTTAGCAACAGCCCCATCGAGCCTCTCCTTGGTAAAAGTACTATCCATATGCTTGTTACTCCATGTATATTTGTTGCCCTTCCACCCAAAGTCAAACATACTATTATCTTCTAAGGCTTTCCTAAAATCAACCATCTGAACCTCTGGCCTAAGTCTTCCACCCATTTTTTCATCTTGACACAAAATCTCATTAAAATCTCCTATTACACACCATGGCTTAACACTAGAAGGATTTAACAAAGACAATAAATTTCATGTGTTTTTCCTTCTACTAACCTCAGGATGCCCATAGAAGCCAGTAAGCATCCATGGTTTAAATATTTGTTGGAAGCATGTTTGACATGCAAATGTTTTCCAACAAATATTTGATTGGAATTGAAACTTGAAGCTTTCAGGTTGATAATTATGTTTGTTAAGATTTTTGCCATGCGATGCTATGAACAAGTTAAAACTTGGATTTGAAGTATATGATCGTATTTCTTGGAGTTTTATTGCATAAAAATCAAGGATATAGTATTTTGTTTCAAGATCAGGAGCATGCCATACTTGGTTTTAGTATTTTAGTTCAAACTGATTGTACCATGTGATTTTTGGTCATTAAACATTACTTAGGTTTGAATGTTAACTTGACCTTGCTCGCCCAATGTGATGCTGATCTAAAGTGGATAATATGGTTAAGTCGTCACGTAGTGATGTGTTCCTGCTAGAGTGTTGGGTGCGGTTCTCACAACCCCAAATTTTGATTTTCTCGGATCCTCCAAACGTCCTCATTCTCAAGTTTAATTCAGAAAAACTAAGGTTCAAACCCTTTTATAGTCTATACAGTAACAATTGAATGAAGATAAATTTGTTTATTCTTAGCTGAGTTTTATTTAAATAAATGGGTTTAATTTGGTTGCAACTTTTGGAGCTATAACCAGTTTTTAAATATGGAGAAAACTTAAAAGGCATGGCAATAGTGAAGAAACAAGAGTGCAATTGGTTTCAATGGAACATAAGAAGAGGGATTATCCAATAGTTATAAAATAGATTTGTTCTTAGCATAGTTTTATTTAAATAAGTATGTTTAATGTGGTTGCAACTTTAAAAGCTATAACTAGTTTTCAGTTAATTGAATTGGCTATGGTGAGAAGATTAAGGCCTCATTTGGTTGACAGACTCAGCTGAAATCAACTCAGTTCAGTCTAATTTTAAACCGAGTCTAACATTCAAACATTCAACTCTCAAATTATTAAACTCATCTTAACTCAAAACATCTTTACACGTGAGATCCACAACCTTTTTTAATTTAACACGTCTTTACACATGAGACTCACAACTTTTTTTAACTTCCTATAAATATATCTAAATTCATCTTAACATCCAAATACATTTAAACTCATTTTAGGTGGATCTCACAAAACTTACTTCACCATCTCAACTCACTATTATTTATAAAGTGCTCAACTCAACTCAACTCAACATCTAAAAGCAGCCTAAAAAGACGTGATTTTTGGTGATGTCAAGAAACAAGAGTGCAATTGGTTTCGAGTAAACAGAGAGGGATTATTATAATGTATTACCAAATAGGCATTGATTCAGAGCCTCCAACCCAAGAGGGGCAAACTCTCCTCTTTGCACATTGGCCTAATATACGTCATTATCATCTTCCATACATGACAAATCCAAATTATGTGACATTTGCCGCAGCTTAACCTGATCATGCATATCAACAATGGAATAATGCACTGTATGGTGTTGCTATTTTCCACTAGAACCAACAAAAATGATGATTTATATATACAGTTCGATAATTAGGTGAATTATTGTCATCTTCAAGTCCCAGGTACCATTCCACTTAAAAATAGAGGGAACACCTTGACTCCAAAAACTATAAACTTTTAACCCATGGATTTTGGCCATTCCAACTTCAAATATAAATATCTGATGCTGTTTAAGCATGGAAAAGTTCATCATGTCTGATATTTTAACATACACAATCACCATTTGGGAAAGAAACTTTACTGTAAATTTTCCTTCGTAAAATTATTCTTTAATGAACCTTTATAGATATAGTCAATAATGTAAAGGTTGACAACAATTGACAACTTGAAAATTCAAATTCTCTTTTGGCAGGCAGAAATTGAATGTCATCTACACAAGTTTTGTGACCAAATCACCATGCAATAGGCATTTCTACCCTCTACTGCTGTTCAGACTAAGATATGTTACAAAAACTCTGATCTACAGTCTATAGAATTAGCAATTGCCACTGGAGAGAAAATTGGGTATCTTAAGGATGCGGGCAATGGCTGTTGCATCCAGACTTGCCTCTGCTAACTACGTTTTATACACTTTAATAAGCAATAAAGTCAATACATCGTATAATTCAAGTTCAAAGGATATACTAGTATACAAAATTAGTAACCATTTAGCAGTCCAGCCATGAGTGAATGTTAATATGACATCAGGTTAGGCCCATTCTTCTCTTCACTGTGCTAACCTCTACCCAACCTATGCTTCACCCATGAAGCATAAAGAAATAAAATATCTCTTCAAGTTTACCTCTCAAATTCCAAACCTGTAAAACCGTAGCTCTGAGACCCTCCCTTGGGACAGCAAAAAGTTGTTTGCTTGGTGGGTAAAAACTTATTTCCCACTTCGTCTATGTACGTTTCAAGACCACAAGCATTACAAAATGATACCAAATCTGATTCCTGAAAGAATGGAGCCTTCAAAATCCTAACTGTACTATCAAAAATCTAAAAATGTCAAAACGCTTAATTGAAATTGTACCTTCATCATCAAGAGTTTAGAGAGGTGTGCCAATGGATACGGATGAAGCTTGTAGCCACCATTATTTATACATGAGAGAGCCAGTCCTCGTACCTTTCATGGGCAGGAAAAGAAAATCATTTTAAAAGGATATCGCAAAGAGAGTGTTGAAAGCATTTTCAAACATCCGGCATCAACAAATACTAATTTAGGAAACCAGTGAATTAATTATGAACTCCTAAGAAAGCTGAAGACCTCCCTACCATCAAACTACCACTCTAAAAGAAAATATACATGGGAAAAAAAGAGCTACTTCTTGCCAAAATTAGAGTCTTACTTTTCTTGTTCAGAACGGCCCAAGACAAGCATCAATTTCCCAAAAGTAAAATAACCAACTATGAAAGTTTCCTAATACTGAATCATTGATAGTTACCTTGTATCAAAAGAGAGTAAATTTTGTTCCAAGTCAATGAGTATATAAGTAGTGCAATGCAGTTCAAAATGATAATTTCAGTCAACAAAGATCCAACATTCAAAAATCCAGAATTAAGGTTTAGGTGAAACTGATATGTAATTACCTCGCTGACATATGGCTCAATGATGCAGTACTGTAGATGGGATGCCTCAGATGCAGTAATTGAAAGAAAACGTATATAGTTTCCCATTCGGAAAAATCTGTTTAAAGAAATAGTCTTTCAGTTTGTTGAAACTTGCATTGATCATTGCATACGATATTGATGTTTATAAGATAAACTCAAAAAGAAAAAGAGTCTTCTAAACAATTTAACTTTAATCAAGGAAAAAACTTCCAAAACAAGTACAGTCATTGAAAAATATGGGTAATACCGCAATATTTTCCTCGCAAAACACATTTCCTTCGAATTGATTATTGGAACGGGTACATGGCGAAACCACAAAGAAAGAGATTCTCCCTGTGGATCAGAAATAGTTATATTTCAAGATTTACCCAGCAGAAGGCTGCAATTGAGAATGCAAAAAATTGGATTAACCACACCAATAAAGTAGAGATCAACCATCGGTTGGCTATTAGGACCAAGATGAAGAAGCACATAAAATGAACGGAACTCAGCTTCATTCTCATAAATATAATCATAATTTCGGTTTGCATCGTACAGATTAAATAGAGATGCCAACGCCTTTGTAAGCTGCTCCATGTTGAGATAGTGAACAGAAGAAATATTTGGGTCTCTACAACTTTGAAGCTTGTGACAAGATGTGACATGAAATTGAACCTGCACGATGACACATATCAGGGATTGCATTACATAATTCTGTAGAACGTGTATATGGTTTCAAACTCCTAACACAACTTTTGGTTTTGGTACAGTTTTCTTGCAAAGCCATAAAGTTAAAGGTACCAAGTGTGATAATTTTATTATGTGACCACATGCATGCCAGCAGTTCAAGATGAAATTTGACTTTTCTGGACATGTCTAAGCAACTTGGTGACGACAGTATAAATTATCTCAACATGGAACAGAGGTTGGTACTTTCCCCTAATCACGTACAAAACTACCAGGACTAATGCTTTGGTTTCTTGAAGTATTTTCTTTATCATGTGATTGCATTAAGAACTAAGTTGTATAAGTACCAGTGATTTTTTGCACAAGTAAATACCAAAGAGTTTTAGATAAGGAATATGCAAATTTTACACGTAGTATGACAAAGATGATGGTTTCGAAAAGGGAGATGATTCGAAATTTTTTTGGAAGATAAGCATACCATTTTCTCGTACATGTAGATGGCTTTCTCGTTGATAATATTTTGCATGCTAAGATCTTGTCTTATTGACCTTGTCCTATCAAAGATGAAGTCATGAACCACTTCAAAAGAATGTTCTGTAGAATCCAACAAGCTTAACAGGTAGTCTAACGTGTCTTCCAATACTGGAAGAGGCCGTACATCTGACAACTGCACATCTTTGATGGATATAGTTCTGCAAAACTTTGTGAGAGAAAAGAAAGGGTAACATTTTGTTCTCAATCATCTATATGTGTATCAAGTATGCATGTATGTATTTTTGTATATAAAGAAATACACACCATACAGCACTATAAACTTCAAATGGAAATGCAGGGAAAATGAATTCCACAAAACTGCTCCATTTGGTTGGTGTTCTCAAGAACAACTTTCACTCTTGAGAACATTTTCACTAATTTTGCCACCAAACACAGTTTTTAGAAACCTTTTTCAAAACGATTAAAAAACACCCTCAAACTAAAAAAAACCAAAAATAAGAACAGGGCAGGGAGAAGGGAGCGGCAGAGCCGCAGAGGGCTGCCCCATCAACTTGATTCCTGACAGAGAACTATTACAGAGACCCATATAAAATATCAAGCCATACAGTCAGTTGCGTTTTCAAATTTTGAATCAGTAGATCCCACAATCATATTATAGCCGGGCTTAATATCCCTGAAGCAGTGGAGCTTTTAAATTTATTCCAATATGGAAACTTGGATTGGAATTGAGGCCCAGCCAAAAGTCTGATGGAAAATTGATCACAGAAACTCAAGGACATATAAGTATCAGCCTGAAACAGACTTTTGAAACTTGTTTCATTTTGGTAGCCATAATATTGCAGCCAAATTGTTTAAAAGGGAATACCATTATTGCGGCTTTGTAAATATCATTCAAGTTAAAAGACAAAAAAGCTTTAAGAGACAAATAAGATAGTTTGAAAGTGAGTTTTGCTCCGGCGATTAAGGAAGCAGTTACTCGTGTCAACTGTCTCTCTCTTGGGTTTCTAAGGTGAGAGGAACCATCTGTTTGTAACTGTTGTTCTCTTACGTGACAGTGAGAGCTTATGTTTCTTGTTGGAAATTGAGTTTTGTTAACTCTGAAATGGATGAGGTTTTATCGAATTTGCGTGGAAATTTATATCTGACGGAGGAGGAACGAAGTGGTTTGGTTATTCTTGATGGGGCAATTGCAGAAACTCTATCTAAAGGTCAATTTTGTCTCATGGGTAAACTTTTAACTGACAAAATTATGACTAAGAATGTTCTTCAGACAACAATGTTGAAAGTCTGGCATCTTTCAGGAGATGTTTCACTTACAGTTGTTGGGCCTAATATGTTTCTGATGGAGTTTTCTTATGCTACTGATCGTGATGAAGTTGTATCGGGACGTCCACGGCTATGTGACAAATTTGTATTCAGTATTCAGGCTTTTGAAGGTCTTGTGTCACCTAAAGAAATTGACTTAATCTAGTTCCCTTTTGGATCCAACTTCATAATTTACCATTGGGTTGTATGAATCAGAAAGTTGGGGAACAAATTGGTTCGATGGTTAGGGTTGTTCAGCAGGTTGATGTTGATGGGAGTGGCACTGGATGGGGGGAAAGTCCCTGAGGATTAAAGTTCTTATAAATGTTACTCAGCCACTATCAAGGGGCAGAACTGTGATTATTCAAGGAAAATCAATATGGATTCCTTTTCAATATGAGAGGTTACCACAGATCTGTTTTCGTTGTGGAGTAATTTATCATGAAGGAAAAGGATGTAGTAATGCAAATGGTACTACTCTACATGGGGTTAATTCAAAGAACCAGTATGGGGCATGGTTGAGAGCATTTAATCAGAATGCTTCTATGGTGATGTCTTTAAAGGATGTTGATGTGAACCAAAATGCAGAATTGAGTCATAAGGGGGGTCATTCTTTAAAGGATGTTGATGTGAATCAAAGTGTAGGATTGAATGCTATGGGGGGTCATACTGGGGTAATGGATTCCTTTGGGAGAAGTCAGAATCTGATCACTTTTCCATTGGTGGAGTTAATCATGTTTCTGGTGAGAATGCAGTGAAGACTCCAGCAATCTATCCTTATCTGAGAAAGGTCGTGCTTTACAAACCAAGGGAGTTGCTAAGGATAATTATACTCTTATCAAGGGTGAGAATGTTGGGAAATCAAAAGGAGTTACACGTCTTCCTGTTGACTTTGTATCCAGTGACAAGAATTTACTGCAGGACTCCAATAAAAAATGGAAATGCCAGGCAAGGACTCACCAACACCCAAGTTCAAATGTATCATCTGTGCTGCCTTCTAAGAGAAAGAATAAGTCCTCTATGGATATCTCTACATGCAAATTCGCTGGTTCCAAAAGTTTCCTTACAAATCCTGTGTTGCTGAGGCAGGTAATTCAAACACCCACATTGTATTGGCTGAGGCTGAATCTCAGCCCCGCCAAGAGAAATGAATCTTGTAAGTTGGAACTATCGAGGGCTTGGCAACCCCCGCACAATTTGTAGCCTTTGTCATATGATAAAGTTATATAAGCCACATATGGTATTTTTAATGGAAACTAAAATGTTGGGTAGTAGTATACATGTGATATCCCATATGATAAGGATAAGGGTAGGTGGTGTATGGGATCCCACATTGCTTAGGAAGGAGAAGTTCTTGCTCTTTATAAGGTTCCAATGGGGCTCTAATTGTATCATTGACTAGTCCTTTTGGAGTATAGGCCATGTGATTTGGGGCGTCACAATACAGTCTTTGAAATTGAAGTTGGGTTATAATAATGTTTTAACTGTTGATGGTGTTGGTAACTCTGGGGGTTTAGCTTTGTTCTGGGATGAAGTATTGGAGGTTGGTTTGATTAATTACTCTCACAGACACATTCATGTGAAAGTCGTGCAGTATAGAAATAGACCATGTTGGTAATTTACTGGATTTTATGGTCACCATGTGGTTCATAATAGAAAGGAGGGTTGGGACTTAATCAGATTTCTAAATAAAGATATCAATTTCCCTTGGATTGTGATGGGGGGATTTTAATGAAATTGTATCTTTGTCTGAGAAGAAAGGAGGAGCTAGAAGAAGACCAATAAAGCAGATGATGGATTGCCAACAGTGTATAATGGATAGTGATTTGTGTGATATGGATTATCAAGGATCCAAATTTACTTGGTGTAATAATAGAATGGATGAAAATTTTACCTTGGAAAGGCTGGACAGAAGTTTGGCAAATAAGGAATGGTTTAATTTGTTTGGTTGTATTCCTGCATAGACTTTACTCTCTTCTTATTCAGATCATTCTCCAATTTTCTGTTCTATTCCAGATCAAGATAAGGTTCATTGTTTCCAAAGAAAAGTATGGATATATGAAGCTAGTTGGAATTTGGATTTTGATTGTAAAGAGGTTATCAGACATGGTTGGAATACTGGTTCTTTTTCTTCTGATAAGGTGACAGACTTACAGCAATCATTGAATCAATGCCGTGTAGCTTTGAAAGGAAGGAGTAAAGATAAAAGGACTAATGAAAGGAAAGAGTTACAGCAGATAGAAGAAAGGATGGAGTCCATTCAGAATATTGGGTCAAAGGATGCTTGGGAAGAATTGAGGGTGCTGCAATCTGAGAGGAATTTATTATTGGAGAAAGGGCAAAGGTTCACTGGCTTAGATTTGGGGATAGAAATACAAAGTATTATCATTCATGTATAAACCAGAGAAGAAGAACCATTTTTATCAAGGAAGTTGAATCAGAAGATGGCAGGATTTTAACTGATGATCTAGACATTAAAGCTGCCTTTACTCAGTATTTTTCTAATATATACTCTTCATCTAATCCTGAGGATCCGTGTGCATGTTTATCAACTCTGGGGGCGAGGGTGACAGTGGATATGAATGCTGTGTTGATCAAGCCATTTACAGAGATTGAAGTTAAACAAGCCCCTTTTCAGATGTCACCATACAAATCACCTGGCCCGGATGGATATTGCTTCTTTCTTTCAAGTTCACTGGGATACTATTGGAGAAAAGGTTAGTCAGATGGTATTGGATTTTCTGAACTGTGGTGTGGCACTTTCTTCAATTAATCAGACTTTTATTACACTTATTCCAAAGATTAAAAGACCAACCAAGTTAACTAATTTTCGACCATTAGTTTGTGTAATGTAGTCTACAAGATAATATGAAAAGTTTTGGCCAATAGACTCAAATTATACTACCTCAGATTATTTCTATCCCTCAAAGTGCTTTCATACCAGGTCGTTTGATTACTGATAATGTATTGGCAGCCTATGAAACAATCCACACTATGAATTCTGCTTTGAAAGGTAGAGAGGTGTTTATGGCAGTGAAGCTTGATATGAGTAAGGCCTATGATATGGTTGAATGGAGCTTTCTAAAGCTAGTTATGGAGAAATTGGGATTTGGGCAGCAATGGATAAGTCTGATTATGGATGTGTTTCATCAGTCTCTTACTCAGTGTTGGTTAATGGTGTTCCACAAAAACAATTCCAACCTTCAAGAGGTCTTAGGCAAGGGGATCCTCTATCTTCCTATTTGTTTATTTTATGTGCTGAAGTGTTTAGTGGGCTTATCTCTCATGCTCATTTGCATGGTACTCTTACTGGTGTGCCCATTGCAAGAGGTTTGGTTCTTGTCTCACATTTTTTCTTTGTTGATGACTGTTTACTATTTATCAAAGCATACTCAATTGAATGGAGTCAATTACAAGACATTCTACCAGACTACCATGCTATGAAAGAATCTCTCGCCAAAAGTTGAATAGAGGGAAGACATCTTTATTTTTTAGCAGAAGCATAGCAATGGAAATGAGGCAACTTATCAAAGAAATCTCAGGGCTTAGATCTATTGGCTGTTTTGACAAGTATCTTGGGCTACCTTTATTGGTTGGCAGGCAAAAGAATAGTGCCTTCAAAGGGATTGTTGATAGAATTTGGGGTAAGCTTAATAGCTGGAAATCAAAACTTTTGTCCCGAGTTGGAAAGGAAATATTGCTTAAGGCAGTCATCCAAGCTTGCCAACTTTTTGTATGGGATTGTTTCGACTACCAAAGACTTTGTGCCATCAGATTACTAATATGATGCAGAAATTTTTTTGGGGTCATCATATGATAGTTCTCAGAAGATCCATTGGTTAAGCTGGAAGAAGATGTGTGATAAGTGTGATTTTTATTACTCTTTTACTTATGAAAAGTGTCAGTTTTCCTTTAATCCTATTGATTTTATTTATTTATCTATATATTTTTCTTTATTTTCTTGGATTTGAATGAATGAAAAGATTTAGTGCAAAATGAGAGCATTTTGGTACAAAAGAATAGACTATGGAGCCAAACCGACTAGAGGCGGCGAGATCTGAAAAGGCAAGAAGACTTACCCCTCAGTAGGCGAATCATCTTTCCTCTCGGTAGACGAGAAGACTTGGCGACAAGGCTCCAGGCGGTTAGATTGGGCGACCAATCTAAACGACCAACTTAAAATACCAACCTAAATGACATCATGGGCAACAACTAGTAAAGGCGAGCAGCTTTACCGCTCGATAGGTTGGCGAGAGGGTTCTATCATCCCAGTCGGGAGTCTTTTCTCTCGGTAGGCGAGGAGAATAATTATATTCAACACACACGGCATCTACCCGATGAGACTCTTCCGACTTCCGCAATCAATCTACTGACCACCAAATCCTCTCGAACTCCGTAAATCAAGCCGCTTATTACTGAATCTTCCATTTTAGATAATTTCGTTATTCTTGGGATAATTTCTTTTATGTTAAAATTTATATTTAGAAACTATTTTCCAGATCTTTAGGCTAGATTGTAGCCGCAATTATCTTGCTTCCGGATTTGAGTTTTGACATTTATTTAATCCCATCTTGTGGGATGAATAAGAGGAGAGTCTGAGTTTTAGATTTCAATAGTCCAGAGTTTATCATTTAAGTTTCTTTCAAGGAGGCGGATCTGAAGGACAGAGGCGAGAGCCACATGCTTCACCAACTGACTCCAACAAAGAACAATAGTTTATTGTTTTTCTTTTCAATTTCATTATGAACTAATTAGTTTTGATGTAGTCTAGCATTGAACACACAATTTATATTCTATGTTATCATATTTTCAATATTTCCATGATTGAGTGTTTATTTCTTGTTCTTAATGCTTACAATTTTATAACTAATTATTGTTCGATATCTTGAATCACAATGAGACCGAGAAGTGATTTGTGATTAAAACTCTAGGATTAAGCACCATTAGTTGAGTGAAAGTAGAGATACTTTACCGCGATTAGTGTGATTTTCAAGAAAAATCCAAATAATTTAATGAGACTCCAATTAGTTAAATTCACATAGAGATATGAAGTTATTAGTTGGAGATATTTTTGAAATTTTTCAAGAGAAAATATTGAATAGTTAAGGAATTTTTATCATCAACTTGGGATAATTGGAATTCTATAACAAGGAAAAATAAATTGTGTGAGATTTGCTAGGTGAAATCAAATGCTCTAGATCTATTCTTATTATTTTTAAAATCTTAATTTTAACGCTATTTTCTTCAGTTTAATTTAGATAATCTATTCTTCAAATTTCGGTTTTCCAAATAGTAATAAATTTATTAATTTCAGTACTCAATAGCATAATTATTCCCTGTGGTCGACATCCGTTTTCTTTAAAACACTTAACTACTTATTACGATTCTGTGCACTTGCAGATATATTTTTATGCGAACAATGTGTATTTCAAAGAAATCTGGTGGTCTAGGGTTCAAGGATTTGGAGGTTTTTAACACAGCTATGTTAGCAAAGCAATTGGGGAGGATTTTGCAACAACCTTCTACTTTAGCTACTGAGATTCTCAAAGCTAAGTACTTTCCCACATCATCCATCATGGAGGCTAAGCTGACTAAAAATGCTTCATACGTATGGAAAAGTATATTTTCTGCTAAGGACCTATTGCATGCTAGTTTGTGTTCGAGGGTTGAAAATGGTAACAGTATTCGAATTTGGAAGGAAAAATGGATACCAACACCTTCTTCTTATAAGGTCCAATCTCCAATCTCTATCTTAAGCGCAGATGATCTGGTTTCAAAACTGATCATTCCTGGAACTAATGAATGGAACAAAACTTTAGTACAAGCTATTTTTACTGAAGAGGAAGCAGATATGATTCTAAACATGTGTATTAGTCCTCTGTCAAGGGATGATAGCTGGAGGTGTACTAATAATGAAAGATATTCAGTTCGAAGTGCATATTATCTTCAACTTGATTTAAACTCAAGTTCTGAGTGCTCCACCTCTTCTCAAACTAATGGATTGGAGAAACTATGGCAGAAAACTTGGAATTCTAAAACACAGCCAGTGGTTAAAAACTTCATATGGAGAGCATGTTGTGATATCCTGCCCACCTGTAGTAATCTCAAACTAAAGAATGTTCTGCAGGAGCAAAAAGATTCATGGTTTCTGGGATTGTACTTCTGCTAAGGATGAATGGGCTCTATGCAGCAAAAGGATTCAAAAGTGTAGTAGTATACATAATAGTTTTTAAGTCCTTGGTTCTTAAAATGGCAGAGATATTAGAAGCATCAGAATTTGATTTATTTCTGGTTATTGCTAGACTGATATGGATGAGACGTAACAGATTGGTTTTCAATGGTGTATTCCAGCATCCCAGTCAACTATTTCAGGCTGCTATTGATTCTGTGGAAGACTACCAATCAGTTTGTCATTCAACTTTTAACCTCACTATGCATGAGCAGGTTCCTGCTCAATGTTGGCAGACTCCTCTGTTGGGCTTTATAAAAGCAAACTGGGACATTGTTATCAATTGTCAAAGCAAGAGGATGGGAGTAGGGATTATCTTGAGAGATGACAAGGGGGTTGTTATTGCCTCTAAGCAGATTAGTAAGTATGGAAATCCAATACCAGAAGTTGCTGAAACTTTTGGAGCTTATTCTACTGTAGAGTTTTGTATGGAGTTGGGATTGAACAAGGTATGTTGAGGGTGATCCTAAAAATGTGGTGAATTTCATCAAAGAAGGCTCTGGTTTACTCTCCTCCTGTGGTCGTCTGGTTCAAGATATACGAGTCTTGGTGTCTGGGTTCTCAGCTTGGGATTTCAATTATGTACCAAGATGTATTAATCAAGAGGCTTATGTTCTAGCAAAAGAGGCTATTCATCTGAATCATGATGTGGTAAATCTGGTTCATGTTCCAGATAGTATCAAACACATTGTAATGTCCTTTGCTCAGTTATAAAAGTCTACTATGTTTTACCTTAAAAAAAAAAAAAAAAAAAGTTAAGAGACAAATACCTTTTTGACAGCAAGGCCAGGAGATGTTTTTCTAGGATTTCCATTCAGCCTCTCAAAAACAGCTAAATCTCGCAGCCGCTCACGCTGAGCCCTTTCACCCGCTATTATCACAAAGATGAACAACACAAGAGTAACAACTATCAGCAAGTACTTATAAAAAAAAAAAAACAACTATCAGCAAGTACAACAAAACAGACTAATTGAACGCTAAACATTTTATAAACTAAACCGATGGAAAAAGGTCTCGCAGCGCTAACATTATTTTTAATTAAACAGTTCACGTTTTACTATGATAATATTTACCACTAGGATCTTGTTTTCTGATAATTAATGATATCTTTATGTTTTACATTGAAGTGAAAAACCTTGACCCTTTAATTGAAAATACTTGCTGTTATTTTAAGAACCTAAGAATTCAATCCTAAAGCTACTACCTTGCAAAATCAAGAGGTTACAGATCGAAAAAGAAGACTTAAATGGAATTTACAGACCGACGAAAATCCGAATTGTCTTGTTAAAAAATGGAAATTGATCGATCAGAATGTAAATCATTAATATATGCACCCAGAAGAAATGGGTGTAATATTTGATGGCAGAAGTAAATACCTGGGCACATAAAGGGGCAAGTACCAACTAAGGTGGGAAGACTGTGAGAGTCAACAACGTCTCCTTCTGCTTGTGCGTCTCGTCCGGATTTAAAACGATCAGGGGCATCGAGATCGGTGTCGAGAGATTTGACATTTTTGGTGGGATTGGTGGTGAATTTCTGTGACCGCGAATGCGTCGAAGATAAAGAAGAAGAAGAAAGGTTTGGAGGTTGACGTGGCCGTGGACGCCGGCTCCTCTCCATTGCCGAAGCTTGCTGATCTCGCTTCTTTGGAAGTATACCAGTGTTGAGTGTACCACAATAAAACCCACAAGTTCAGGCCCAAGCCCACTAGGCCCATATAACGATGGCCCAAGTTTTATCCTTGCCAAGCTCACATAGCTTATACTTGAAGGAAAATGCCACACCCGGACGTCCCGCTCCCACTTTCTATTTAGGAGTGGTTTGAATTTAAAGATGAATTGAGATGATTTATAAATAATAGAATAAAAATTAAATTTTTTATTATATTTTATGTAGAGATTTGAAAAAATTAAATTGTTTATTATATTTTGTGTGAGAATTTGATGAAGTTGTAATAATGAGATGGAATGAGTTGAGGTGGGTTTTGAATTCAAACGAAGCCTAATTTCTAAAGATATGCCACGTATTTTTAAAAAAAATGCTGGCCCAAGTAATTTTTTAATTTCTAAAGGCATGCCACGTTGCATGCCTTTAGAAATTAAAAAATTAAAGCCTCCATTTTGTCTTCATCTTCATACTAGAGAAATTCATTTCATTTCGTCTTCATCTTCGCATTTCATCTTCAAGTCAAGCCTCCATTTCGTCTTCAAGCCTTCAGAGAAACCCATTCCCACCACCAAAGAAAAATCAGTTCAATTAAAACCTGAGAAATTTTATCATGTGTTTTACCAGAGAGAGAGATAGAGCAGGGGATCATAATATCCCTACAAATTATTGCTGTTGCGACTACAACCTAAGAAATTTATTGTCTTTTTCCTCTTAATGATTCGTTGTCATTTCTTTACTCCTACCGAAAAGAACATTGCTTAAAAGACCAGAATCTGACCTTTACACTTGTATTTTTAATAAAGTTGGTTTCACAGGAGCATTAATTCTAATACTGAGTTTGCAGCAATGCCCTACACGCCAAACCCTTCATAAATCTCAGCCCACTTCGGTGAATTGTTTGAGATCACGTCAAAAAGCTTGAAGTTTTTCTTTTGGATTTTCGGATTTTTGACCAATTTGAAAACCCAATTGAAGGTGGTGGTGTATTTGAATACTTCTCAAGAAATAACTAATTGAACATTTTCTGGTAATATCTCCTGCTTCTGTTTCATGACTTTCATCCCTTTGATGGATTCTTCAAAACAATAGACACCAACTGCAGCATGCCTTTGATTTGTATGTAATAAGTAAAATCTCTTGATTCTTGCATAGTTGCTAACAAAATGCTAGAGCATAATAGAAACGAGGTTTTTAATTTCAAATTATTCAAATATGTATTTTGTTATCAAGAAATCATTATGCTTCAATTGAGTAGGCCTTGTACTGGAAAAAAAAAATACAGAGGGATGAAATCAAAGGTGAGCAAATCTGTATTGGGTTGGAGGGGAAGACGAAATGGAAAGGAAGAACAACGGGAAGCAAAAACAAAAGAAAAAAAATGCAGAGAGTTGAAATGGAATGGGGATTTGGGAAGATAAAATGAAATGGGGAAGACGATGTGGGAAGGAAAAAAAAGAAGCAAAAAAAAAAAAAAAGAAGAAAGAAAGAAATAAAAGCATGACACGTCAAGCGGGAAGTAAAAAGGGGAAGGGAGAACGGTGGTTGTAGCATTACCCACCTAAAATCTACTTGCAATACATTTTTAGGTTGCGTTTAGAATCAAATGGTAAGATTATCTCAAATAATCCGAGATAGTTATGTACGGATATATATACTTTCCATCCAAAGGCACAGAACTTATTTCATCTGATATAATATCATTTTTTCCATCTAAATTCAGCACCGTTCATTGAAACTACATATATTTGTGTGTTTTATTACTAAAACATATGAATAAAATAATTATTTCATCATTATAACAACAAACTAATCATTGATGAGACTCAAAATGTTAAACATGTCTCAACTTACTTCATACATTTGAACACATCTCAATGGAACCCACACTCTTACACAAAACCCACTCAAACATCTTAATTGATCACTAATGTAATTTTAATTCATTAATAAGAAAACTAAATTGAATTATTTAATTTATGTTTTAACGCGACATTACTCATGATATATCACGGGGCATTACATAGGACAATTGGATGTGTTAAGATTTTAAGATTATTCGAAAAACAGATAAAGTATTATTGTTTAGGAAAGGGTACGTATAAAATTAATGAACTGTGAAGACTTGCCCAAAGATGGAATTTTCATATATAGTATTAGGGTTTGAGTAAAAGATCGATGAACGCTTAACTCATTTGCGTACGTAGGAGCAGTAGTATGTGATTATCAATTATGAAATGGTTGAATACAGAGTTAATGAAGGATCAAAACATGTCAAAAAGGATGGAACTTTCAAGCAAATGGATGAATTTTAACATAGCAAGAGGGATAAAAAAAAAGAAAAAAAAGTGTGGAATTATTAGAAGAAAGAAACGCAGCAATGGAAGAATATTGTACGCAATGCAATGATTTAGAAAAAAACAGTAGGGGTTGTAATATGATCTAGTTTTGGATTGATCTCATCTCACACCCCAGATGATCTCTTGAACGTACAAGGGATCAATGGGAGCAAGCATTAGCTTCAATTGAACAAGCTCAACCTTGAACTAGAAAGGTGGTAGGTCGAAGAACCATACTTTAACAGTTTGCCACTAAAGAAGGCGAAGGCTGGCTCAAACACTCCAGTAAATCCACTACACTAGGGCTACCACACCCCTTGGATTCTACACCCTCCAAACTCTATTTATAGATCATCTCATATGAGAGCCTACTCAGGGCATAAGCCCTAAGCATGACTCCCTCAAGGCCACGAAGTTCTCTTAGACTTTATAGTAAAACCAAAATCCCTAAGCCCATAACCCTTGCTACAACATTCACCCCCTAAGCAAGAACATCAAGATCCAAACCACTTAGGCAAGCCGTGTACTCCAACCCAGCCTTTGGATCAAGCTCTTCCTTTAGGCAACTCTCTCTCCTTTTCTCTTTTAAGATAGGTATGTTAGACTAATGCCATGAAATCATATGAAATTAGTGAAATTCAGATTTCATAAAGGGGTAGGAAATACACATGCTAGAATTAGGTTTATGGCATCAAATGCATGTTTATACACGGGATTGGACAAGCATATATATAGGAAGACTATTTGAATGAAATCATGCATATTTGAGGACTTAGAACCAAGATTTTGATGGTTTAAACATTGGGACAGATTTTACAACAGGGAGGAAAACATATTAAATTCCCATCGACACACGTGCAACAAAAATTTACAGGGTAACTGATAGGGGAAATATGCCTAAAGGGCAATAGTTGGCGAGCCTAAAGGCCCATTCCCCACTATGATTGAGGATGGTCCATCAAAGAGAAACCCTACTAACTAACTGGGCTTGACAACCATGTCCAGCAGGATACAACCCATGGGAATCAGCACCATCGGGATGGGCCAAGGCTGCCCTACTGACTTGGTTGTTGATCGAGCTAGGATGAGACGACCACCCCATACCCAGGAAGGGTTGCCGCATTAAATGCATCGAAGTGCCCTCTCAAGAGATATGTCAATGTCAGGTCGTGATGATTAGAGGCCTCAGGAAGAGTTATTGCATTTAATGTGGTGATGTACCTCCTTAGCAGACATGTTGTTGTCAAGTTACTGAAAGGAGGGAAGGCCACCCCAACCCCAAGGCAGTTTATAGGAAGAGGAAGGAGAGCCCAAAGAGGTATTCCCTTCTTTCAAAAGCACGCACGTACATACCCACAAATACAGAAAGGATATCAACTGATTTAGGCATCAAATGTGCCTCCACTTCGAGCCACCAAAGTTCATTATGTCTGCAGGTAGCGCGGAGGTAGCAAGCATACTGATTTTGACATCAACAAAAATGAACAAGGGACCTATGTCAGAGAAATACTAAAGGGTAGGTAAAGTTGGTAAACAATACTCTGAGCTTAAAAAACATTTTGGAATTTGAATCAACACCATTATTCTTGTAAAAATGTATCACCTTTTTGTTTGGGTTACCCATGATGTAGTCTAAGATTTTTCAAAAGACCTAAAACATCATATACATATAAATACTTTACCAACTTATAAATATCTTGTGAACATCATTTTTATTTTTTATCCAAAAAAAAAAATCATCAACGAATTCAATATATTCTCTGATTTGTATTGCTTTTTTATATGATTTCGATTTTTTAAATTTGTGATTTGGTATATTTTTTATTTTATGATTATTTCAGTGTATTGATTTTATCGTTGGTTTTGTGTTTAGTTTTGTTTGTGTTGGTTGGAAAACGCTGCACAAATCTAACGCCACACCCATCCCCCTATAGGATGGGGCGAGTTGATTCCTTGAGGAGCAGGGGCAAGGGATGAGGAAACGCCCCCCACTTGGGGCGGGGACTCGAATAGGGTGAATGATGCCTATATAGGAGGGGTAGCACCACTAGTTGTTGTCGCACGTTTGAGTTCACGCAAGAGATCCATGTGTTGATGTAAAGTGGACAAGGGATCGACATGGTTAATCTACCACATGGCGCTTGCATCCAATAACATCAACCTAACAAAAAGAGGAAACAAAAACTGGAAAAAGTTGTAATAGCGGACTTGACATGACTTCTTGAGAGAAATCCCTCTGTTTTATAGACTTCGGCTTCTGATCATTTCGAGTCCATTTTATAACTCCAACAAACTCATCAAATATTGTACTGTCTTGAACGGCCGTACTAAGCCCGACTGTTTTTATCAAAACATCCAGTTTTAAAGGATCTCTTCTTCCACTGACCTCCCAGATATTTGGAGTACTATTCTAATACTTATAATTTTGGTCATATAATCCCACAATATAGCCATCTTAAGCTTTGATATAGTAATATACTGAACAATTTTAAGTGATATGTTGATCTTCATTACAGGCACCTGCTCATTTGTGATTTTTTATATGTTTGAGGAATAGCAAACAAATAGCAGACATTGTGATATGCCCATACTATTCATACCATTAAGAAAAAAAACTCTAGTATCAGTTCTATGTTTTGAGAGGGGGAACACAAGTAACAATTTCCCCCATTCACATGGCATGATCACTCAATTTACTGAATACATAATATTTTATAGACACCATGAAATCTGCAACTATTATGAAAAACACCATCTATCTCCACCGTACTAGGCTTTTAGGATTTGAAACATTTTGCTCTAGATGCAAAACTGGTTAAAGCAAGAAGCCAATACCGCAGAGCAGACTGCTCTTAAAACAACAGTTGCCATTACACTGGAGTCAAACCGACCACACCTGCATAGACCTTACCGCAATTAGAAAGGACTAGAAAGTTAATAACAAGTCCAAATTTCGAAAGAAGAACCAAGTTTCATATATGTTGTGCATATGTTAAGGAGGAATAAGTTTTTCGATGTAGAGATGGTATTGAGATAAAATGACAGCGTATTTTAGTGGTGATAGCAAATCACAAAAATAACTCCCCTGTAGGCTGAAAGTGTTCATAGGACTTGAGAATTAACAGCATAATATTCCAGTGTACATCTCACGATATCCATTAGTTCCACCTTAAGTCCCCATTCCTTACCACAACACATGGGTTCAGGCATGAGTCAGATCTGGGTGCATTTATAACCATTTGTGTCTTTCTAATCATAGTATAAAAATTAAATGGCACACTATTGAAGTATTATGTCTTCATCAGCAATAATATCTTAGAATAAACTTTTGGGCCAATGAGCTCAATTAAAAAGCTCCTAGCTAACTTCAATAAATTATATCTTTGTGGGCTTATCCAAAATAGCCCATTAAACCTAATTTAGGTCCGATAAAATTATTCATATTCCATCCCTAATAATATTGGGTCAAGGTGTTACAATCTCCTCTCATAAAAATCCCATTCTTGGAATTTGCCATTACCTCAGGCAAGACATACATATTTATCCATCACATCGTTTCCAAGTCTCTATTTTAAATCCTCGATCATTTAGTCAAACCTAATATTCCAAGACTTTAGTTTTCTCTTCAATTTTGATCTAAGCTTTGATCTAAGATAGCATGGTTGATGGGAGGGTTTATGTTAATCATGGCACTAAGATTTCCGAAAAAAAAAATCCTTAGGATGATGTTCAAAAAGCCTTAGGATTTTGGAGTTAGATTCTGAAAGATTATGGTTTCGATGACGAGTTCTAGGCGTTTGAAGGTGGAATCGAAGATTTTCATTTTTTCAAAGGAGGGTGGTAGTTTCATTCGCATTACAAAGAGAAGCAGAAGGGTAATCAAGTATGTTTACTTAAGTGTGTCGACGGCGACATGGGCAGCAAAGGTGATGGGAGAGTATTTGGCTCACCATCGGCATGATGGTTTTCTCATAAAGATGTGGGAGGGAAATGGTGTTTTTATCATTCAGCATCATGCTAATAATCCAAAGGGTCATTTCTTGCAATTGGATGAGTATGGGAACAATAGAAAGAGGGGCTCCCTGGTTGTTCCCGAAGGTCTGTATGGTAGAGGGTGGAAGAACTTTGTGTCTAACTTACGCTTGGCGATTGGAATAAATGTCTCTGTTTTGGTTGATGAAAACAGAGCAATACAGGTTCACATAGATACTGCTCATGATCAGCATAGAGAGGGGGCTAGTGGATTGTCGTCAGCGGGGAGAGGTATCCCCACTAAGGGTGTCTCTTATGCATTGGCCCTGATGAAACCGGCATATCCTCCAGCAAGCAGTTGCATGGATGGTGGGGAGGGGGGAACGTTCGGAGGAAGGGGAAGATGATTGGTAGAGCAATTCAAAATGGTCTACAAATGGCTTCGAATGTGGACAAGTGTCATCACATGACGACATGCAGGGTGGCAGTTTCTGACGGTGGGAGAAGTTGAAGGGATGTTGTGGGCTGCAAAAGCTTAATTATCGGGCGTGTTGGAGAAAATTAATGTTCTGATGACTAAAATAGACTTGGGCCTAGAGTTGGTTATGAGTTTGGGCAATGGCTGATGGGCCCATGTTGCTTGTGTTCTAAAGGACATGGGCCAAAGGAAGTGGCTAGACAAGGTAACGGGTTGGGCCCAAATAAAAGTTCTTTCCTAAGGCCCGAGTGTGTATGGCAGGTCAAGTCGTCCTCAGGCCCAAACATGGCTCCCTCTCAGGCGCCGCTGTTGCATGATCCAGGGACCTCCGGACCAGCACAAATAAGGTCGCCAGACTCCAGCGATCCTCCGGATGGCTTACCGGTGCACAGATTTGCTCCCTCACGTGATGTTTTGGTGGACTTCAATGCGGCTCTCTCCCAGCCATCGTTGTCGCACAATCTAGGGACCTCCGGGCTAGCACAGAAAATGTCGCCGAACACCGGCGACCTTCCGGTTGGCTTGTCGAAGCACGGATTTGTTCTCCCGTGCGTTTCTAGACATGATTTGGTGGGCTCGAGAGTGGCTCCCTCCCAGGAGCCGCCGTCGCTTGTTCCAGGGACCTTCGAGCAGGCAGAGATGAGGTCACCGGCGACCCCCTGGAGGGCTTGCCAGAGCACGGATCTGTTTTCCCGTGCGATCTTAGCCATGATTTCACTAATGAGACTGTCAAGATTAATGGGGCTTTTCGGTCTTCCTTGCCTGTTGTCGCAAATGGGATGCTCTTGATGATAGGAGGTCCTTGCAGCCTGTTGATAGATGCGGGAGCACTTTCGTGGGTGTCAGGGTCGCATTTTCAGGATGAGTCCGTTGAGGATTGCGCTAGGGTTCCATGCTCTCTTGAGTACGACTTGGAGGCTGTGAACGATGGATCTATGAAGGAGTCTGAGTTGCAGTTGATCTGTAGGGAGCTAGTAGATGGTGTTGATTGTTCTTTTTTTGGAGAGATAGGGGCTGGGGATGCCCCAAGCCCTATATGTTCTGTACTGCCAGGTTCAAGTTGGATAGATTTACTATTAGATTGAGTTTTGCAGAAAGTGGATGAAATACGGGAATGTATAGGGATTTCATGTGAGGGCTACGAAGACCAATTTAAATCCCTTCTCATAGTGATTGAGGCGGACCAGCCTCTTTTGGCTAGATTTTACACCAAAAAAGATAGGGAGTTGAAGAGACTTGCTTGCTCTATTAATTATAATGCTCAGGAAGGTAGTGTAAGTAGGGAGGAGCAAGGCTTGGGCGAATATCTGTGATTAATGAAAGCTAAGATTTTATCTTGGAATGTAAGGGGGCTGAATGATCCTCGTAAGCACCTCCATGTTAAAAACTTGTTAAGTTGGAAGGTTGATGTCATTTGTCTTCAAGAGACCAAATTAAAGTATATTGATAGAAGTATAGTTACTAGTTTATGGGGGTTTCTTCATATGGGTTGGATCTATCTTGCCTCTAGCATCGGGAGGTATCCTTTTGTTGTGAGATATGAGAGTTGTCAATATGGTTGAGGAGTATGTTGGGGATTACTTGGTGCCTTGCTCGTTTCAAAATGTTGATGATGGTTACAAGTGGTATTTTGCCAATGTTTACAGTCCTAATCTAGACAGCAGTAGAAGGTTCCTTTGGGAGGAAATCATTGGTTTATATAGTTGGTGGGATGGGCCATGGTGTATTGGGGGAGATTTTAATATCACATGTTTCCCAAGTGAGAGGTCGGGGAAGTCTAGTATTAACCCCCGGCTATGCCAGATTTTTCTGATCTTATCTTTGATTTGGACTTAGTTAATTTACCTTTGGTGGGGGAAAATTCACATGGTCAAATGGAAGGGTCTAGTCAAGGTTGGACAGATTTATAGTATCTTCGTCTTGGGAGTCCCCATTTCCTGATTTAAGTCAAAAGAGACTCTTGAGACTATGTTTGGACCATTTTTCCATCTTGCTAGATTGTGGAGGTCTTCACGAGGGACCTAGATATTTTAAATTTGAAAACATGTGGTTTAAAGCTGATGGTTTGTGGAGAAGGTGAGATTGTGGTGGTCCTCTTATGATTTTTCTGGCACGCCCAATTTTGTGTTGGCTGGAAAGCTTAAAGCTTTGAAAAAAGATCTGAAACCGTGGAATGATGAAGTGTTTGGGAAGATTGACGATCAAAGGAAGACTCTTTTTGAAGAACTATCACACTTTGATAAGAAGGAGATTGCTGGGATTCTCTGAATCCCAGAAGCATGACCTGTTTTTAGAGCTGCCGCATAGGATCGCCTCGCCACCGAGGATGTACTTGGGTCTTTATGCACCGCCAAGTTCTCCCTCTCTGCACTGCCTTGTCCTTCTAAGCCGTCACTCCCTCTCTTGCCAAAGGAAAAATCACGCAACACCTTCCCCATCCTTTTCCAGCCACTAACCCCCCGCTTCAGGAATGAAAATAAAATTCCTCCTCCCACCACCACCGTACTCCTCCACCATCATATAATGTCCTCGAGCATTCGAGCAGTGATGCGCCGTGAAGTTACGTCTACCTTCCCGGCCAATGAAGAAAAAATCTTGTTTTGCATCCTTAGTGCACGCTTCCATGGCCTTGGCCAGCCACTGTACTATTGTTGAGCCCAGAACCAACTTAGATATCACCCTTCGACTCCTTTCAGAAATGACCAACATGCTCCCCTCCTTCACCATTGTAAAGGATTTAGATTCTACGACCAACTCCATAGAAGAACCCTTGTGACTCACTCCCCTTCTTCAACAACCATTCGTCATCTCAGAGAAACTAGATCAGAAATCCGTTGGGCTTGTCTTGGACTCCAGGTCGTGCTCACTATAAGCACTGCAGAGTCATGCTCACAGGAGACACCGGAGTACTCGCCGAAGCCTTCTGAGTCGACGGTGCCACCAACGGAGCCTTTAGGAGGATCGCCGAAGTACTCTGAGAGACAATACAGCGAGATCTAGGTCATCGGAGATTGGACCGACACCGGACCAACCCTCAGCGAAGTCTCCAAGGTCCATCGGCTTTATCTGTGACGACGGTGCAATGTCTCTCGCCGGCAATGATGGGTGGCGGCAGATCTAGTTTCTAAGGGTTTCACGCTTCGTGGTGGTTTCTCTCTCCTCAGGACCGATGCCGGACAGCCTCAGCGTAGTCGCCGGGGCCCTTCAGCTTTGTCTGTGACGTCGGTGAGAGGTCACTCGCCGGCAAGGGTGGCGGCGGTTTCCTTAGGGTTTTACATGTGGAGAGAAAAAAAGAGGCTTCAATCCAGTTATGGTTATCCAGTTTCTGAAGGGTACGAAGGTCTGGATTGGGAGAAGTTTGCTGCAAAATTACGCAGAGCTGCGGACATGTTTTTTGCTGATAGGTCAAGGAAGGAAAACCAGAAGAAGAATGAGAACATCAACTTGGAGGTGAATCATAAAGACCCAAGTACATCCCACGGTGGCGAGGCGATCATATGCAGCAGCTCTGAAGACAAGTCATGCTTCGGGGGTTCAGAGTAAGCCCGATGCACAATTCTTAGGTCTGCAAATCACACCTCAGAACCAGCTTGTCACAATGCACAATTCTTTCAATGTTATGGAAACCCAACTTGTCAAGTTGAAGGTAGCAATAGCTTTCTTCTCTACGAAAATAGACCTGCTTTCAGCTGGAGACAACAGGGTTGTAAGAAACAAGACTAAGATAGGCCTGAATCCTTTAAACTTTGATAAAGGAAAACGAAAAATTGGATTTGGCCCTATCCCTATAACCAGATCCAGAAAAGTATGGTGGGTCAAAAGGAAATCTGGGTTATTTGAAGTGGGTTCTACGTCGAGTATCGGAGTAGAGACATCAGTAATGGAATGCGAATGCGAATGCCATTCGCCTTAGGTAACATAGGATAGACCGATAGTCGGTATTACACCCTTGGTCCCCGAAGAAACTTATGGCTCCCTCGTCAGAGTGGTGTACTGCCGATGAAGGAGATGTAGGATCTACTGAAGTTGCACATAAAGGGTCACCAGAGGTGAAGGGACTTGTTGTCATCCAAAGGGGACCTTGATATCATTAGAGAGAACCAATGGAGTTGCTGAGGAGGTACGGGATTTGAATATGGGTTTGGCATTGGTGTCTTGTGTAGAGGAATGTCTAGAGTCGGGAGTGCAGTTGGATACTGGGTCTGGGGATAACGTTGCTCCTCTGGTCTCTCTTCCTCCAATAGCGGATTGGATTCTGCTTAAAGTTAATGAGATTCAGTAATTCGTGGGAATTTCACATGGAGGATGAGAAGACCAATTTAAATAATTAATCACTGCGATTGAGGCGAGCCACGCGCTTGAAACCAAATCAAGTTTCAAGAAAAGAAGAGAGTTACAACGTCTTTGGCAATCAACTACGACGCTAAGGTTGGTAGCTCAACTAGAGGGAAGTCTAAAGGGAGGGCATTGTGAAGACGGGAAAACAAGGGGTTGGGGTTGGGTTTTCGGGTAGAGTTTTAGTTCTACGGGAAACAAGGGGTTGGGGTTAGGGTCGGGATTGGTGTATTTTGGGTTGTTTTTCACGGGCTTTTTGGGTCATTAGGGGCTTTCTAATATGGGCAAAGTGTTTTCTTGTATACATTCAATGTACTTGGTTACTCCTATTGATATATATATAATATTTTTTATTTTATAAAAAAAAATAGTTAGCGTTTTAGAAAAAAAAAATTACATGTTTTGTTTAAAAAAACTTATTTTCTCTTTCTATATTAAATTTTATTTCAAAAATTCATTTTTTTTTTTTTTTTTTATCAAGGGTATCTATTTCAAATTTGTTATGGAGGGGGTACATTGCATATTTTTTGGGTAGCGTGAGAGGGTGATTGCCAAAATTGAAAGTTTGAGGGCAATTGCAAACTGAATGGTAGTTTGAAGGGAGGTTTTGTATCTATCCCTTATGATAGCAGATGGGTCAGTTTGGTTCGGTGTCACTAAACCAAGAACCAAACTGACCCATTCAGATTTCAAAAGAACTTAGAGACCCCCAATCCAACCCTGTCAGAATCCAACAAATTTGGTAGGGATTGGTCACTTTGGGTGAAGCCTATCCGTTTCGGGCCAGTTTTGTACGGTGCCAATGCATAACAATGTAGATGGATAATATTTCAGAAGAATTTCAATGCCATCAGCATGCTCATAACTTGCAATGTTAAGTGTAGAGGAAAAAGATAGAACAGATATCTTATTTCAAAAGTGGATATGCCAAAAAACAAAAAATGAGTGTGAGAACAAAAGAAAATTCATATTTTTCACATACCACATGCCAATCTTCCACCTGCATTGCCAGTGGTCAGACTAAGTTCATGTCCACCTGCAGAGGTATAACCAAATGAGACTAAGGAGAGGTAAAAAAGAAATGCATATTAGTCAATAGTAAGGAGTCAATGGAAGTCCTGAACAACTTACTATAACTATTTAAGAGGGCATGCTCCTGCCATTCAGAAACCAAACACTTCACTATAACTATTGATTATTTCTAACCAAATTATATACGAAAATGGTTGTGACATTTTGCTAATGGGGTCGCTTAGAGAGGAGAATGGTGGCCATGAGACATGGGGAGTCCAGGGGTCAATGGTCTACAAATTTGGTTAGAAGACCTTATGGTCATTGGGAAAGCATAAAGACAGGATAGGAGACCTTTTCCGGATTTGTTAAATTTGTTATGGGAAATGGTAAAAAGGGCATTTATTTTGGTGGCATTTGAAGGTGGTATGATTCATTCATGGAATAGGAATTATAATCAATAGATGCTTTTATTGATCTGCTATGTTGAATCTCCCAGCATGAACAAGGAAGGATTGGTTTGAATTGTAATCTTAAGCACAAAGGCCAATATGAAGTGCATTTTTCCTATGAATTTTAAGAAGTCTAATCAGGCATCATTTTTTTGGAACATTATGGCAAGCATAGTCCCTAAGAAAGTAACTCTTTTATTTGAACATATGCTTTGGGAAATATTTTCTAACAGTGAATAACATATTCTTGAAAAATACTCTATATATACAGTGGACTTCTTGGAGGGAGAAGAACAATAGGGCCATTCATGGTGGTGAGATTTCATGCTACAGCTAGAGTATTTTTCAGATCCTTGTAAAGATTAATGTTCACTACTGTATCCATTTCTGTATTCTTTTCTAGACAACAAAATCAGTAGAACTTTTCACTCAATTCTTTTAGTGAACCTTTTGTAAACATATATCATTAAAGTCAGCACTTTCTTCGCTCTCCCAATCACCCTTCCCCAAACTATTCACTCCATTGCAAATTCAGTCTCCACTTAAAATGAATATATAAGACTTCCAAACTTGCTAGGCTTGCACAGGTGCACATTGCAAGTACCAGTTAACGAATAAAGAGTTAAGAGTTACCCTTTCCAAGGTCATCCTCAAGCTCATGAACCACGAGGGCTCTACCAATAACCGCATTAGGACCACCTAATGGTATCTGCATATTTTAGCCAGATTGTATGGTTAAACACCACTAGAAAGAACCACAATCAGAAACAAAACCACAAAACGATTCAAAATTCAAACCAATATGGCCACAATGAAAGTACATAAAAGACAACCACAAAGGCTAACTAAATTAATGTGAGGAAATAAGCAGCACCTGGCTATCCACAATTGTTGCCTCTGCCACCCCTGCATTACCCAAATTTATGAAACTATACATTCAAGTCGAGAAATAAAAAGATCAAAGAATATTCAAGAATGCATTACCATCGGCATTGGCAACTATGTTTCCCAGGTCACCCGCATGACGGATTTCATCCTCAGGAGCACCATGTGTCAGATTGTTAGGGTTGAAATGTGCTCCTATTGTTTCAAATTTGAGAAAGAAAGATTACTATAAAGCACTATACAAGAAGTAGATGTAAAACTCTTCCAATTCAACGTTCTAATGACCCAGATTCTAATAGTTTGAACTTGAAACACAATCAGATCCTACCTGTTGAGATGCATCCATTTGTTGTGTCACCATACTCATGCTACACAAGAAAAGAAAATTAAAACACAATTCAGAAGCTTTTCAGGGTGCAAACACACAGATAACGCATTGGTGCTAAAAGAGAAAAAGAATAAAAAAATTACTTACTAGGTGAAACCCATGAGGCCCCGGAGTAAGCCCAGTAATACGTACATTGACAGTTGTGGGACCTATATGCATATCATAACAATTAGCACATAACGGTTATGGTTCTGGTTGATGATCACTACAACCTAGGAACATAAGAAACACAAAAAATTTAGTCTAGAGATTTTTCAAGAGAATATCAAAATTCTCCGGAACAGACCCTAGCTAAGAACACTCTCACTGTTTGAGTCATTCAGTCAAAGTAATCCCGTTTTTCAACATACAAAAACTATAAAAATCATCTGAGCCTATTAATACAAGGTCCCAAAAAAACGTATTTGTCTTTGGAAGGCTCAAAATCCTGGAGTTAAGCTGCCACATCCTTGAAATAGCACATTGTTCTTCGTCCAATTTTCGATTTCCTTGAACATCTAATTTGCAACTATATACATCTAACCTTGACGCTCAAGAATCTTGTTTCTACTTCATTTGCATGCATATATCTTAAGCCAGCATCCAGATTAAAGAATTGTACAAAAGAAAGTTGACAATAAAAGAGGGAAAAGAAGAGAAGAGAGACCATCGTCTTCCTGGGTCAACGTAACAACGCCTTCGACATTTGAGTTGCCCTTGAGGACGGCTACGGCTTTCTTGGTGGCGGCAACGACAGTGAGTGGTTTGGCGGAAAGCGAGAGGGTCGGAGATTGGCGAGAGAGCTTGAGAGAGGCGCCGTGGAGGAAGGAGAACGAGCAGAGGAGAGGAGGAGGTGGGTTGTGAGGGTTTGGGCAGAAGTGAGGAGAAGAGAGAATGAGTGGGTGGGCAGCCATGGATGCCAATGCAGCTTGCGTTAGTGTGCTTGTGTGATGGGGATTTGAGTCATTTGAGTAGAGATAAAGATGATGACGGGAGAGATGATTGATGAAGCTTCTGGCGAGTGTGGTGGCTTCATCTGCCTTTATCACTGTGGGGATTTATCCCGGGCCTTGGAGTTGGAGCTTGTTTCTTTGTTTGGTACAAGGTAACGCTAATGCTTATTTGGTCACGGAGACGGATGAAAAGATTTTTACCTTTTATTTTCGTCTCGTTTACTTTTCAACTGGAGACAGAATGCTTTCTTTGTTTTGTCGGGAATATTTGAACAATAAGAATGATTATGTCTAATGAATTTCATCACAAATATTCAGACAATCAAAATACTTTTATCATGAGTATTTTATTAAAAATATTCTGATAATCAAAATGATCACATTAAAAATTAGTTTGGGTAGGGGATTATTATGAGATCATTATTTTTTATTATTTTATTTTTATTATTTATTATTTTATTATTACTTTTCACATATTATTTACTATTATTCAATATTCTATCATTACTTTTTCATTATTATTTACAGAATATCTAAAATAATCTCACTACCCAAACGTAACCAGAGTATTTTATTAGAAGTAATTTGACAATCAGAATACTTACATCAAGAATACCTTGTGATTACATCAAGAGTATCTTGTTTAAGTGTTTAACGGAAATAAACTAAAAATCATAATGATTACGCTATGAATATCTTTACATGACTAATTTAGAAAATATTTAATTATGCATTCGTGTGATTCATGATATACATTCATGTTACATGACAAATAAGACAAATAAACATGTAATAGATATTAGGGCATTTATGACATGTAACAGATAACCTTGTAACATATAGCATGACTTTCATGTAACAAATAAACTTGTAACGGATGGCATGGCGTTCATGGCATTTAACAATTAAACTTGTAACGGATGGCATGACATTCATGGCATATAACAAATAAACTTGTAATAGATAACAAGGCATTCATTAGCCTGCAACTCAACCAGCCCAACTCGAGTTTGGGACCGACATGACCCAATCATAGAGGCGTGCCAAACTGACCCAACCCATACCATTCGAGTCAGGTTCGAATCGTTTTTCCCCCTCCACCTGCCGCTACATTCCACAATTCCACATTTAGATTATTGCTATTACTTTGATCTTTTCAATATAATATAGGTTAAATATGTTTATCAAAAAATATGTGCAAAAACTATCTATTACTTCCACTTCTAAATTATAAAATATAGAAAAACTTGCATAAATGGTTAATTGTTTCTCATACTTTTTCCCCTCACTCCATGCGAAAGGCAAGGCCGCCATTGATGTACTTTCTTGGCCTTTCGATTTGGCCTCCTCGCACTTGAACAAGGGAGTCTTGCTGCTTGAGGTTGATGGTGCCATTTGAAGAGATATATGAAACTCGTGCTTTAGATTTATCAAAATAAAAGTTGAAAAGTACAACCTACTATCCTAAAGTTGATATAGAAAATGACCCCTTTTTGGATTCTATTAAAACTCAACTTGTGAAGGGAGAAAATCCATTGGATTTGGCTAATGGCAGGGCCCAGGTTAAAACCTAGATACAAGGTCTAGGTTGGATTAGGCTGGAGGCAAGGCCTAGGTTAGAGCCCAGGTACAAAATATGGACTGGGTCAAACAGTAGCACTTGGGTCAAAACTCGGGTATAAGACCCAGGTCGGATCATGCTTATATCAATAAACAAGACAGGAAATGTAGGCGAGGCTTAAGAGAGAAGGAATATAGCATTAAATGCCAGAAGAGAAAACGTGCGGCAGTTCACACCCAGCATTAATAAGATGGAAAGGGCCCAAGACAGAAAATACGCCGCATTCAATGCGACCCAAGGCTTGAACAACACTTGGTAACACTGAGAACTTCATAGCTCGGTGAACTGATGGCACAAAGATAGCTCGGCGAGTAGACAATATGAATATATGATCTCCTGCTATGCAACACTCCACTAACATGGAAACCAGGTCGGCAAGTATAAATAAAAACTACCTACAGCACATAGGTAAGTAATCGAACACTCTTATCTTGAATATACTTCATCTCCATCTTCAACACCATACTGACTTAAGCATCGGAGAATTAACGGACCCCGAAGTCCCCCCTTGTTACTGTGCAGGTGATCGCACGAGTTCTATCCGAGTGGAATTGCCCAGGCCCGCGAAACACATCAATAGTGGCGCCGTATGTGGGATCTCTGTTGTCCCATAACTAGCGTGTCCTTCGTATGCCGGCAACAACTCACTCTCAGTGTGAAACAACATGGTCCGAAGCGATGGAAACAAGACTCAATGAACAAACTGAAACAATATGAAAATTCATGGGGGATTTGGAGGCCATTCGACAAGAAAATGCTGCCTTACGAAGGGGTGATGCAAAACCAGAAGCAGATCGTCAGCGTCATCACTCTAAGGCATGTTCTCATCCCAATACGACCGATGTAGATGAAGAACGGCGTAGGGTCAACATACAGATCCAAATAGAAGTAGCTAAACAAATGGGCCAGCCCTCCACGATAGATCAACTTCGCATCAACGCTAAACTACCATACAGTGCTGAGATTATGGCAGTACCTATACCTCCAAAATTCAAAGTCCCTTAGATGGAAGCATATGACGGGTCAAAAGACACGTTGGAACACATGGAGACTTTCAATGCCCATATGACCCTCCATGGATTCCCCAAAAAAGTAGCATGCAGAGCTTTCCCCTTACTTTGAAGGGAGCAGCACGAGCATGGTTTGGTTCCTTACGGCCTGGAACCTTGGACAGCTTCAACAAGCTGGCATGTCTCTTCTTAACACAGTTCATGGTCAGTCGAACAAGGAGGAGACCAGCGGCTTATCTTCTGATTGTTAAACAAAGGGATAACGAGAGCCTCAAGTCATACCTCTCTTGGTTTAATAAAGAACGAATGAAAACAGATGACCAAGACGAAAAAATCACCTTGGCTGCACTATTAAGGGGCGTTTGGCCTCGTAACCCCTTCATGATGAAAATCGCTCAGAAAACCCTGACCACTCTAAGGGAGTTTATGGACCGCGCAAACGGTTTCATAAACATGAAAGATATGCTCCAAGCACTAACTGCCCCTAGGAAGAGTGACTTGGAGAGGCCAAACAAAAAGACAGTAGACCGGAGTAAAGGATCGAACCGAAGGGACTACAAAAAGAGGACTTACGAAACTAAGGGCAAAGGAGAACAAGTCTGATAGGGAAAACCCGGTCCTCGTATACATTCTAACCTAACTGTGGAAGCTGAGGAAGACCTAAATTTACGAGAAGAGTAAAGACGAGGTTCGTCACGTCCTAGATGTTGTTCCTTTCATAGGAGTGGCGGACATAATACGAAAGATTGCTATACGAGGAAGAAAAATGTGGAAGACATAGGGGTTCGATCTAACCACTATGAAAACGAGAGGAATGAACCACAACACGACTACCGTCCCTACTCTTGGAAAGATCGAAACCGAAGCTCCGTTGGAAGAAACTAGAGTCCTACTCGCAGGAGTCATAGCCCATTTCGCAGGGATCAAACTCTACTCGGAGAAGTGATACCCGAAGAAGTCAAAGTCTCATCAGGAGAAATAGAAGCCCTAACAGAAGAAGAACCACGAATCCACGCTGAGAGAGTCTGCATCAAAGAAACTTGGGTAGAGAAGAACCTCTGATAGGTGAAATCAGCACCATAGCTGGAGGATACGATGGAGGGGGAACGACCTCCTCGACACGGAAGGCCCATGCAAGGAAGGCCAGATATGAAAAGGTGTTCTTTGCCTATAAACCATCCCTTAACAACAGGGATCAGACCAGGGAATATCTTATAACTTTTAGTGAAAAAGATGGAGAAGGTTTGTCATGCCCCCATGACGACACTCTGGTAGTAACAACACAAATTGCTAACTATCGGACCAAAAGAGTATTATTGACAATGGCAGCTCTGCTGAAGTCCTCTTCTAGGAGGCATTCACTAAAATGGGAATCGTTCCCGATCGATTGTGACCTGCACCTACTCCCCTCAAAGGCTTCACAGGGGACACAATCCAGCCAATCGAATCAATCACTTTGTCCGTATTAGATGGAATGACCCCCAAAACGACATCTCTTATGGTAATTTTCCTGGTGGTGAAAGCCCCATCTTCATACAATGCAATTCTTGGATGTCTATCCTTGAATCAGATGAAGGTTGTAACCTCCACGTATCATCTAAAGGTAAAGTTCCCGACCCCATTGGGAGTAGATGAAATACGTGGTGAACAATAGATGAGAAATGAAGTCTAAAGCAATTGCTATATAGACCCTCGAGGAAGACCACGTGAGAATAGTCTTACCCCCACCTCCGGCACTGACATAGCTAGATAGAGAAGTGAAAGGCAAAGAGGCACTGAGGCAAGCAGAGCCCAACGAGCCATTAGTTTTGGTACCAGTCGATCCCGATAAACCGAAACGAACTATGGGAATGGGATCTAAGATGTCCATTGAACTGAGCTAGTCCATGAGGCAACTATTCATTGAACATCAAGATGTGTTCGTCTGGGGTCACAAAGAAATACATGGCATCAATGCATCAGTAATAGAGCACCGTCAAACAAAAGCGTCGCAACTTCAGTGTAGAGAAGTATGCGGCCATCACCGAGGAAGTAGATCGTCTTTTGGCTGCGAAGTTCATTCGAGAAGTTCATTATCTCGAATGGCTTTCCAATGTCATATTGGTAAAAAAAAGCAAGTGAAAAGTGGAGAATGTGTATAGACTTCATTGATCTGAGCAAAACATGTCCTAAAGACAGCTTCCCCCTCCCAAGGATAGACTTAATAATGGACTCAACGACCGGGCACACCCTACTTAGCTTTATGGATGCATACTCTGGTTACAATCAGATCAGGATGAGCTCCGATGATTAGGAGAAAATTGCATTTATCACAGATCGAGGCCTTTAATGCTACAGTGCAATGCCATTCAGACTAAAAAATGCGGGAGCAATGTATCAACGTTTGGTCAACCGAATGTTCAAAAAGCAGATTGGGCGGAACATCGAAGTTTATGGAGATGACCTTTTGGTTAAAAGTAAGAAATCATAACAGCATCTTGATGATCTTCGGGAAGCTTTCGCGGCACTTAGAAAATATAAAATGAAGCTTAACCCACAAAAATGTGTTTTTGCAATTGAGTCGGGGAAATTTTTAGGATTCATGGTTATCCCGAAAAAGTCAAGGCAATTGTGGATATGACTCCACCTCGAACAATCAACAATGTTCAAAGATTTGCAGGGAGGATAGCTGCCCTGAGCCGATTCATTGTAAAATTAACCAACTAGTGCTTCCCTTTCTTCAAAGTCCTGCGAAAAGCGCAAGAATGGGATGAAGAGTGCAGAAAGGCATTGAACGAGTTAAAGGAATACTTGGCCCATCCACCGTTGCTTAGTCAAACAAAGCCAGGGGAAGATTTGACTGCCTACCTCGCAGTATCACCCAATGCAGTGTCCACCATTTTGACTCGAAAAGAAGAAGGAATTCAACGGCCTATTTATTATATAACCAGAGCCTTTCGAGGTGCAGAGACCAGATATCCCCGAACGAAAATGTTAGCATTCGTGTTAGTAATCGCCGCCAGACGATTAAGGCCTTATTTTCAAGCTCACCCAATAAAAGTGCAAACTGATGTCTTGCTGAGAAAAATATTACAAAAACCTAGTACATCCTAACTGGGCGGTTGAATTAAGTGAGTTCGAGATTGAGTACCTTCCACATAACACAGTTAAGGGCCAGTACTAGAAGATTTTGTAGTTGAATTCTCGAACTTTCAAGAGGAGATAATCATTATGCCTCAGGGCAAGCCTTGGCAAGTTTATGTCGATGGCTCATCCTGCCGGAACGAAGGAGGAGTGGGGGTGCATATAATAACAGACTCAGGAGAAAAGCTTGACTACGCACTCAAGCTCGGGTTCAAGGTCACAATAATGAGGCTGAGTATGAAGCACTTTTTTCAGGTCTGACAATTGCTAGATCATTAAGGGCCACCGAAGTTGAAATAAAAGCTGATTCCCAGATAGTAGTGGGACAAGTAACCAGATAGTTCCTTACTAAAGGAGAAAATTTGAGGAGATATCTCCAACGAGTAGGAGAAAAGCATGACCTCTTCCAAAATTCTTTCGTCTTGCAGATCTCAAGAGGAGAGAACCAGGAAGCAGATTGTCTAGCAAATGCTGCCTCAGGACAAGAAGAAATGCCCATCCCAGATCATACCATAATTCGAACTATTGACGTAGCAGCTGTCGAAATTTGAATGTCCACAATTTAGGTGTTACAACCCCCGGAATGGGCCATCGATATTCTAAAATTCCTTCAGAAGGAAGTCCTTCTAAACGACCAAGAGGAAGCACGGAGGAATTGAGCAGCTCGCTTCACATTAATGGAAGGAATCTTGTATAAAAGAGGCTTTGTCGAGCCCCTTTTAAGATGTATCTCTTCCGAGCAGGCCCGGTATGTACTAGCATAGATACATGAAGGAGTTTGTGGAAATTATTCTAGCGGGAGGCCACTAGTAGCATAAGCTACATGGACAGGGTATTATTGGCCTAACTCTCTTAAAGATGCAGAAGATTTTTAAATGCCAAGAGTATGCTCCTATTCCTCATAACCCACCCGAAAAACTCACCTCTATTACTTCCCCATGGCCTTTTGCGCAATGGGGATTGGACCTTATTGGCCCCTTCATTGCAGGCAAAGGAGGGGTAAAATTTATCATAGTAGTAGTTGATTACTTCACAAAATGGGTGAAAGCAGAAGTTTTAACAATGATCACAACGTGGGAGATTACACATTTTCTCCGGAAATCTGTAATCTGCCACTTCAGAATTCCCCAAAGCTTCATATCAGACAATGGATGACAGTTTGATTACTCCCACTATCAAAAATGGTGCTCGGAACTCAAAATCAAGATGAAGTATTCCTCTCCAAGACATCCTCAGGCCAATGGGCAAGTAGAAGCAACCAACAAAACACTACTTAACATCTTGAAGAAAAAGCTGGGAAGCCAAAAGGGGGAGTGGGCAACACATTATGGGCGTACTGAACATAAGTAAGAACCCCCACAGGGGAAACTCATTTCGCCCTCATCTATGGAATTGAAGCCATAATACCAGCTAAAGTGGCAGTACACACGTACCGTGTGCAACATTTCAACCCAGATAGCAACAATGAAGGATTGAGAGAAAACCTAGATTTCTTATAAGAAAGGCGGGAGGAAGCAGTAAGCCGAGCATCATCAAACAAACAGACAGTTGAACAGTATTTTAACAAACGAGTTTGATCTCGCACCTTCAAAGTGGGGGACATGATTTTAAAATAAATAGGAGTTACAACTCAAGAAGAAGGCAAGCTAGGCCCTAGATGGGAAGGGTCATATTTGGTACCAGCAACCGGGAGACCTGGTTCTTATCGACTTAGGAACCAAGAAGGACACGAATTGCCCCACCCATGGAACGCCGAGCACCTAAGGAAGTACTTTTTATGAAAAAACCCAAAGCCAGATTCAAGCAGTGTAAGATTCAGATTTGTCAATTAAGTTTTTTATGGACTAATTTCGAATGTTGCGTTATCATGTCCCCTACAAATAGTTCAAATCAAACAAGCCCGGTCTTTAGATCGGCCACAAAGTATTAGCATAGGACCAAAGCCATGAGCTTTACCTTGATAATAGCTATTCAGAATGGAGGTCCCAATGACTTGTCGAGCTTCGTGTAAGGTTGCTGCCTGCGATGCATTGGCAAGGGAGCAGGGTCCTTGGGCTCTGCCAACCTATAAGAGCCAGTCTGGATACAAGTAAGTCCCGAGATTGGACTTGCCAACCTTCGCGAGGTAAAAACTCGGTCTCTAGATCGACCACGAAGTATTAGCACAAGACCAGAGCCATGAGCTCTGCCCTGATAATAGCTCTTCGGAACGCAGGTCCCAATGACTTGTCGAGCTTCGTGCAAAGTTGTTGTGTGCGATGCATTGGCGAGGGAGCAGGGCCCTTGGCCTCTGCCAACCTACAAGAGCTAGTCAGGATACAAGCCAGTCACGAGATTGGACTTGCCGACCTTCGCGGGGTACAAGCTCGGTCTCTAGATTGGCCACGAAGTATTAGCACAGGACTAGAGCCATGAGCTCTACCCTGACAATAGCTATTCGGAACGCAAGTCTCAATGACTTGTCAACCTTCGTGCAAGGTTGCTGTCTGCGTTGCATTGCAGAGGGAGCAGGGGGCCCTTGGGCTCTGCCAACCTACAAAAGCTAGTTAGGATACAAGCTAGTCACGAGATTGGACTTGCCGACCTTCGTGGGGTACAAGCCCGATCTCTAGATCGGCCACGAAGTATAAGCACAGGACCAGAGCCGTGAGCTATGCCCTGACAATGGCTATTCGGAACGCAAGTATCAATGACTTGTCGAGCTTCGTGCAAGGTTGCTGTCTGCGATGCATTGGCGAGGGAGCAGGCCCTTGGGCTCTACCAACCTACAAGAGCCAGTCTGAATACGAGCCAGTCTGAATACAAACCAATCCCTAGATTGGACTTGCCAACCTTCGCGGGGTACGAGCTTGGTCTCTACATCGGTCACGAAGTATTAGCATAGGACCAAAGCCATGAGCTCTGCCCTGATAACAACTATTTGGAACGCATGTCCCAATGACTTGCCGAGCTTCTTGCAAGGTTATTACCTACGATGCATTGGCGAAGGAGCAGGGCCCTTAGGCTCTGCCAACCTACAAGAGTCAATCGGAATACAAGCCAGTCTCGAGATTGGACTTGCTGACCTTCGCGGAGTACAAGTCCGGTCTCTAGATCGGCCACGAAGTATTAGCACAGGACTAGAGCCATAAGCTCTGCCCTGATAACATCTATTTTCAACGAAGGTTCCAATGACTTGTCGAGTTTCATGCAAGGTTACTGCCAGACTCACTCAAAAATGAGCAGCGCAAAGACTGTCCCAAGTCCATGAAGATGTCGTGTAATAATTAGGAATAAATTCCTAGATCGTCTCCTCAAAGACAGTTATTTAAAATCAAACTTGTTTAAAATGGTGAAAATATTTACAAAGAAAAAACAAAAATGGTGGTATAGGCAATTAATGGAATAGTGCAACGGGAATGAAAATGGCACTGGTCATGAATTAGATTTATATTTTTAGATTTTTTTGAGTGTCGAAATGAAATGTAACAGACTAATAAATTAACAACCAAGGAATGAACTAAGCTAAAAAATCTCAATTAATTAGAAAATTAATTAATAAAACTGAAATTAATTAAGTCCTAATTAACCTAATATGCAATGGAACTAAAAGATTAACAAAATTAAACTAAGAACTAAGCTATATTAGAAAATAATTAATGCAATATGAGCTAAAAATTGAAAAGCGCCAAAATCAAGATTCTAGGGTTCATCCTTGTATTCAAATCACAAATTCTCAAAATCAATCCATAGCAATTGTAATCACTGTTAAACGAATGCTTAAAAGAGCAAGAAAAATAACTACAACAAACTTAAACATATTGAAAATAAAATATCCAAAATCAAACGATTCTAAATTAAAAATCTCAAAAAGACACTATAAAATTCATACTAAAATTAAATAGAGATTAGGGAAAGAAAAGAGCAAACCAAATGATGGAGATGAAGATGGAAATCAGTGGAGGAGGCTGGAGAAACTACAGTCTGGACCCCTCGAGGTTCTTCAAGCCGCCGCGTTCTTTTTAATGCTGCGTCTGAATGAAAAAAAAAACCCAGAATCCTTATTACGTTGTGTCCATATCCCACGTAAATTGCTTTTTCAAAATCCGTAGCTAGCGTTCGTCTGTTGCATGCATGCGTCCATTACCCTTTTTTTTTTTTGTTTTTTGCCCAGCTCCATTAACTTTTGGTGTTTTTTTACTTTTCTCATGCTTTTTCTTTTCTTTTCCTTTTCCGCCCAGCCTTTTCTCTCACTGTGAGTTTCACTTTTATTTTTTTCAGCTTGCTTTTTTGGCTTATCTCAAAAAGTAGAAAATAGAAAATAAATTAAAAGGAAGAATAAAAATATATCAAAGATGTATTGTGCATGTGAGAAACATTGCCTAATTAAATCACAAGTTAGAAAATTAAACATAAACCATGCTATAAATCAATTTAAATCACAACTCTAATATATGCATCTTAACCCTTTTTTTTTTTTTTGTCTAAAATCAATAATAATGTAATGAAATAATTCAAATATATGGGTTCTGAATGTATAAAATATACAATAACTCAACTCAATCACACCCCCAACTAGCGTTTTACTAATCTTTGAGCAAAATAGTGAAAATTAATTGAGATGAATATTGTATAAAGATCGAAATCCAAAGAGAAACAAGCAAACATAATTCTGAATTCTCACAAAAGTGACATGTTACTACTCAACCTCCAGGGGCTATACCCACCAAGATTATCTCAACAATCTTTCACATAAAATTGAGGCAAATGTCTTAGAACTCAAATGTGCGTGTGGAGCTAAATTGGCTGTGTGTTCCTAATTACTAGCCATGATTTGTCATAGGATTTTTCAACCTTAAGATTAATCATTGCTGATTCTAACTACCTCAAAGCCCAAGGGACTACCAGTTTTATGCCAACTCTGTTTTTAAAGGTTGAACACTCAACCCCAAAAGTCTTGGGTATCTGTTTCTAGCCCTTAATTTAGGAAAGCTCCATAAATCACTTTCATCTCTTTTTTCTTTCTTTTTTTTTTCTTTTTTTATGTTTTGGAAAAAGGCTCAGTAGTCCTACGGTTTACTTCTCCTGTGTTAAACCAATGAACAGTAAATTGAGGAACACTATAAATGTAAGCATATGTAAAATGTCCTTCAAAACTTGTCATTCGTTCTACAAAAGTCTCACCAAGTCTCATATCAATGAGTATATCATTCCGGTGTTTCAAGCTACACATCAAAAAAATATAATGTATAAAAAATCATGATCTATGCTTAAGCTTGAAAATAAATCTATTCCGCTCAACTACTCCACCAAAATACTCAGATTTCACAAAATATTAGAAATAGAGTGTGTGTCAATCATATGTGTATCAATGCACATCACATTAATGAAATTTAAAAAAAAAATCTATGCACACACGCTACCCCCCAACTAGTGAAAGACTTGGTCCTCAATGAATCGAACAAAGAAAACAAAGTGCACAGGAATAAGTAAGCAACACATAAAACTAAACATGTGATATAAAATCAAAGTAAAACAATGAATAAATATAAAAGAAAAAATGCAATTAAACAAAGCCGTAAAGGGAAAAAAAAAATTCAAAATCAAAATCAAAATCAATATACTTCCCTGGGGTCTTGCATAAGCAAGATATCTTCGTTTGGATCAAAGGTAGTCAAAAAAGGTTTTAGACGCTGTCCATTGACAGTGAAGCTATTGCCATTATTCGGATTGACAATGTCTACCGCCCCGTGAAGACGAACCTTCTTTATAATGTACGACCCACTCCATCGGGATTTCAATTTACCAGGAAAAATATGTAAGCGAGAGTTGTAAAGAAGAACTTCATGGCCAAGTGTGAAATGCTTGGGATGAATTTTCTGATCATGTAGAATTTTCATGCGTTCCTTCGCCAGCTGAGCATTGTCATAGGCATCTCGACGAGCTTCATCCAATTCATTGATCTACAATTTTCTCAACCATGAAGCTTCATTAAGTGACATGTTAACACCTTTTATTGTCCAAAAAGCTCAATGCTGAATATCAACAAGTAAATGAAAAACTTTACCAAAAACTAATCGATAAGGGGACATCCCTAGATTAGTTTTAAAAGCTGTCTTATAAGCCCACAAAGCATCAAGAAGCTTAACTGATCAGTCTTTCCTATTAGGATTGATAGTTTTCTCCAAAATGATTTTGATCTCTATGTTTGCCAATTCTGCTTACCCATTTGTTTGAGGATGGTAAGGGGTAGAAACTCGGTGTGTGATACCATATTTATTCATGAGTGTATAAAATAGTTTGTTGCAAAAATGAGAACCCCCATCACTAATGATAACTTTGGGCAAGTCAAAATGAACAAACAGAGATTGCAAAAATTTTAGGACAACACGATGGTCTTTTATTTTGCAAGCGATGACCTCCACTCATTTTGAAACATAATCCACAGCCAATGAGTTTCCAAAGGAAACAGGAAAAAGGTCCCATGAAGTCTATTCCCCAATAGTCAAAAATTTCTAAAGTAAAAATAGGGGAAAGAGGCATCATGTTTCTTTTGCTAATGGATCCCAATTTTTGATAAGGCTCACAAGCCTTACAAAAATTATAAGCATATTTAAACATGAAAAGCCAGTTAAAACTACTTTGTAAAATTTTAGCGATTGTTTTTTTTGCTGAAAAATGACCACTACATACACCCATATGACAAAATCTCAACACAGAAGAAAACTCATCATCAAGAATGCATCTTCGAATCAATTGATCCGAACAATATTTGAAAATGTATAGATCATCAAAGTAAAAGTGTCATACCTCATAGAGAAATCGATGCTTATCTTGGGTGGACCATTCAGAAGGCATTCGCTCAGTCACCAAATAGTTGACTATGTCAGCATATCAGGGAGCTCTATGAATCACAAAGAGCTGCTCATCCGGGAAACTATCATCAAGAGGAAGATTGACATTTTGAAGAGGAGGAGGATGGCAATCTAGAGAGGTGGTCAACTACCACGTTTTCAACTTCTTTTCTTGTCCTTAATGTTGATGTTGAACTCTTGAAGTAATAAAATCCAGCGGATTAAGGTGGTTTGGCATCTTTCTTACTTATCAAATACTTCAAAACAAAGTGGTCAGTGAAAATGGTAACAGGAGAACCAAGAATGTAAGCCCAAAATTTATCAAGTGCAAAAACCACTACAAGCAATTCTTTTTCAGTAGTGGTATAATTTTTCTATGCACCATTCAAAGTTCTACTGGCATAATAAATCACAAATGTCTATTATCCACACGCTGCCCCAAAACAGCACCCAACGCATAATCACTTGCATTAGTCATAATTTCAAAGGGAATGTCCCACTGCGAGGGTTGCATAATGGGGGAGGTGGTAAGCAATTCTTTAAGGGTATCAAAAGCTTTTTGGCACTCATCAGTCCAAACAAATTTAATATCATTTTGTAAAAGAGTGTACAAAGATTTTGCAATAGAATTGAACTCTTGAATAAACCGCTTATAAAAGCCAGCATGGCCAAGAAAAGAACGAATATCCTTAGCCGTCCTAGAGATAGGAAGTTTAGATATTAATTTAATTTTTGCCTTGATGACCTTTATATCTTCAGAAGAAATAATATGTCCCAAGACAATGCCCTGAATAACCATAAATTAGCATTTCTCCAAATTAAGTAAAATATTTATTTTCCTCACATCTCTGGAGAATAGTGCCAAATTATGCAAACAACTATCAAAAGATTTTTTAAAAACAGAGAAGTCATCCATGAATATTTCATAAATATCCTCAATTATGTCAGAAAAATACTCATCATGCATCTCTAAAAGGTGACTGGAGCATTACATAAACCAAAATGCATTCTGGTAAAAGCAAAGGTGCCAAAGAACAGGTGAAAGTGGTTTTCTCCTGGTCCTTAGGCGCTACAACAATTTGATAATAACCAAAATATCCATCTAAGAAGCAATAAAATGCATTACCAGCCACTCTTTCTAAAATTTGATCCAAGAATGGTAAAAGAAAATGATCATTCATACTAGCTGAATTAAGTTTTCTATAATCAATGCACATTCTCCAGCCACTAACCATTCTAGTTGGAATCAACTCATTTTTATCATTTTGAAAAACAGTTAAACCAGATTGTTTTGTTACCACTTGAGTTGAGATTACCCACTTATTGTTTGAGATGGGATAAATGATACCTACTGCGAGCAGCTTGAACACTTCCTCTTTGACAACTTCCTTCATGGTAGGATTAAGCCTACGTTGAGCATCACGAACTGGTCTAGCATTGTCTTCAAGATGGATTTTGTGGGTACAAATAGCAGCATCAATATCTTTGATGTTGGTTATTGTCCAATCAATTGCGCCTCGATGCTTTCTTAAGACTTCAATCAACTGGGCTTCATCCTTCTGATTTAACTTTGAGGAAATCACCACAGGAAAAGTGCATTCTTCAAGACCAAGAAAAACATATTTTAAATCTTGAGCAAGTGGTTTCAATTCCAACAGGGGAATCTTCCTCTGAAGATTTAAGTATGTTTGGTGGTGGTAGAGTTTCAAACTAGAGTTTCCATCTAGTGCCTGCAAATTGTACTTCAAGTGGTAAAGAAGAATCTGCAAAACAGTCCAAAACTTCAAGGATATTTTCATCAACATGGTTAGTTTTTTCATCAAGTAAAAATTCAAGTATCTGAAAAATGGAATCATCATCAGAGAAAGGAAAAGTCGAGCAAATAAATTAAGTTGGTGTCAAACTCTTTACAGCATTCAAATCACTTGTGTCATCAATATGTGCTGACATCTTGCAAGCATTGAAAACGTTCAACTCAAGTGCCATGTTCCAAAAAGTAAGCTTCAGAACTCCACTTTTGCGATTAATCAAAGCATTTGACGTAGCTAGAAATGACATTCCAAGGATGACAAGAGCTTGGTAAATAATGAAGGCTGGCTGTTGCATATCAAGAATTACAAAATCCACTAGGTAGTAAAATTTGTCCACCTGGACCAGCACATCCTCAATAATACCCCTTGGCAGCTTAACTGATTTGTTAGCCCACTGTAGCATAATGGAGATCTTTTTCAGCTCACTCAATCTCAACTGCTCATATACTGAGAAAGGTAGCAAGTTCACACTACTCCTCAAATCAAGTAAAGCTCTCACAATGAGTGACTCACCGATTATAATGGAAATGTTGGGAGAGTCGGGATCTCTGAACTTCTGAGGAGTCTCGCTCAATATCAACGCACTGACTTGCTTCGTTAGGAAAGTTTTCTTCTTTACATTCAGCTTCCTCTTCATTGTGCACAAGTCCTTCATAAATTTTGCATATGAAGGAACTTGTTGTATGGCATCCAAGACTAGAATATTAATCTTTACTTGCTTGAAGATCTCCTGAATGTCAATGTGATATTTGTACTTTTGGCTAGCTGCCAATCTCTGAGGATAGGGAACCACAGGTTAGTACCCCCTACTAGTTTCAGCATCTGCACTCACAGGCTTTTTTAGCTCTGGTCTCATTACCTCTGGTTCTTTTTCAGCTTCATCAGTCTCCATTACATCTTCAGGTGTAAGAGCAACTACCTGTCTGTTAATGGTCATTCTAGTTGGGGAACTTCCTTTCTATTTCTCAAACTATGAACGACATTCGCTGTCTCAATAACATCCCTCAGACATTATGTACCTATTGTGGTTGTTACCAGTATACTTGAGGATTAGGCTAGGGTTGTGCTAGAAATTTTCCTCTTTCTAGAGTGCTCAATGTCGTGCTCATCTTATTAATGGTGCCCCGCAAGTCATTTATAGTCTGAGTGTTCTGATTGTTTGTGGTGGCCTGAATCTGCATGAATTGTTTATATGTATTGGCCATTTGTGCCATACTGTCATCTAGAGACTTCTTCGCAGATGATTGAGACTAAGAACTTTGTGCAGGTACATGAGGTTGAAATCCTGGAGGTGCAACAAAAGGATAGCTCTGAGAACTCTGATATGGTTGATACTAGTGCTGAGGAGCAGCCTGATGAAATGGCTGCTGAGAAGGTGGAGGAGACTGGCCAGGCTAATCATTCCTCCATGAGAAATTTAGGTGATTCCTCCACCCCAGATTATATGTATTGAAGAAAGATTGATTTTGTGCTATCTTTATCCAGTTCACTGATTGCATCTGCTTAGACCTATTCTCCTGAAATACTGGCATAATTGGGCAGTCCTGGGTCTTGTGGTTTGAATCAGCACATAAAAAGCATGCCCCTACTGCTTTCATTGCCTTCACTTTTTCCATCTCCATGACCTCTAATCTTCTAGTCAATCCAGCTATTCGGGTTTGAACGTCTGTGTCCTCCTTAAGCACATATCTGCCCTCACCAGCAATAGCCCTCAGTGATTGTTCTGTCAATGAAACTTAATCAGTCCGAGTGTTCCATTGTTGTGCGCTCTCAGCAAGATAGTCAAAAAATAACAATGCTTGATCAAGTTTCTTGCTAAAGAATTTTCCATTGCACATAGACTAAACAAACTGCTTGCATTCTGGAGTGAGACCAATGTAAAAATAATTCACCAGCCTCTAAGATTCAAAACTGTGATGTGGACATATGTTCACCAAATCCTTAAACCTTTCCCAACTGGCTTGGAAAGTCTCGTCAGATTTCTGATTGAATTGGCTGATCTGCTCTTGTAAATACTGAGTTCTTTGAAAAAGAAATCTTTTTTGTAAGAACTCACGATGGATACAAGACCAACTAGAGATAGAATTAGGCCTCAAAGAATTAAACCAAATCTTTGCTTTATCTTTTAAAGAGAAAGGAAATAAACGAAATCTAATAAATTCATCAGTAGTGACTTTATTGATAAAAGTAGCGTAGGCCAACTCAAAATCCGTCTGCTGATAAGGACTCTCAGAATCCATCCCGAAGAACTGAGGTATTACTGACATCATGCCATGCTTAATAGAAAAATTAGGTGCATCATCAGGTAAAATAATGCATGATGGTGTAGTTGCGAGTGGGCTGCAAATAATCCCTAAGAGTGCGTGGTGCAGGTGCAGCCATGGTTTGTTCAATTTCAATGTCCTCGTCTATAAAAAAACAGAAGAACTATCTATATCTGGGCTGTGTATACTACTCTTAATGCTCGATGTAACTCTAACCAACCTATTTGAATTCTCTCTCACTCATGACATGAAACATCAGTCCAAATAGGATAAGTAAGGTTCAAGTGACTGAGTAATAAGTGACAAGTGAATTGTGTAATCAGAGATAAAATAGTGAAAGAAACATTTGAGATAAAAATAAAAATAAAAATAACAAGTTTAAATTTACGTCAAACAACTATTCTCCAGCAATGGCGCCGAAAACATGACTCACTCAAAAATGAGCAGCACAAAGGCTATCCCAAGTGCAAGAGGATGTCGCGTAATAATTAGAAATAAATTCCTAGATCATTTCCTCAGGGAAAGTTACTTAAAATCAAACTGGTTTAAAATGATAAAAATATTCACAAAGAGAAAATAAAAATAGTGGTATGTGCAATAAATGGAAGAGTGCAACGAGAATGAAAAGGGCACTAGTCACAGACTAGATTCAACTTTTTAGATTTTTTTTAGTGTCAAAATGAAATGTAAGAGACTAATAAATCAAAATTAACAATCAATGAATCAACTATGCTAAACAATCTCAATTAATCAGAAAATTAATTAATAAAATTGAAATTAATTAAGTCTTAATTAACCTAATATGCAATGGAACTAAAGATTAACAAAATTAAACTAAGAACTAAGCTAGGTTATAATTAATGCAATATGAGCTGAAAATTGAAAAGCCTCATAATCAAGATTTTAGGGTTCATCCTTGTATTCAAAACACAAATTCTTAAAATCAATCCATAGCAATTGTAATCATTGTTAAACGAATGCTTAAAAGAGCAAGAAAAATAACTACATCAAACTTAAACATACTGAAAATAAAATATCCAAAATCAAACGATTCTAAATTAAAAATCTAAAAAATACACTATAAAATTCATACTAAAATTAAATAGAGATTAGGGAAAGAAAAGAGCAAACCAAATGGATGTAGATAAAGATGGAAATCAGTGGAGGAGGCTGGAGAAACTGCAGTCTGGACCCCTCGAGGTCCTTCAAGCCGCCGCGTTCTTTTTCGTGTTGCATCCGAATGAAAAAAAAAAAACCCAGAATCCTTATTACATTGCGTCCGTATCCCACGTAAATTGCTTTTTCAAAATGCCCCCAGCTAGCGTTCGTCCGTTGCGTCCGTGTGTCCATTACCCTTTTTTTTTTCATTTTTTTCCCAGCTCCATTACCTTTTGGTGTTTTTTTTTACTTTTCTCATGCTTTTTTTTTTCCCTTTTCCGCCCAGCCTTTTCTCTCGCAGCAAGCTTGCATGACAAGTCATTGGGATTTGTGTTCCGAATAGCTGTTATCAGGACAGAGCTCATGGCTCTGGTCCTGTACTAATACTTTGTGGCCGATCTAGAGACTGCACTTGTACCCTGCGAAGGCCTGCAAGTCCAATCTAGGGATTGACTTGTATTCCGACTGGCTCTTGTAGGTTGGCAGAGCCCAAGGGCCTTGCTCCCTCGCCAATGCATCGCAGGTAGTGATTGATCTGAGTTATATCATATTTTAGATATCTAGAACCCATATAGTTGAATTATTTCATTACATTATTATTGGTTTTAGATGAAAAAAATGGTTAAGATGCATAAATCCGAGTTGTGATTTAAATTGATTTATAGCATAGTTTATGCTTAATTTTCCAACTTGTGATTTAATTGGGCAATTTTTCTCACATGCACAATACATCTTTGATATATTTTTATTCTTCCTTTTAATTTATTTTCTATTTTCTACTTTTTAAGATAAGCCAAAAACGCAAGCTGAAAAATGAAGAAAAGAAGAAACCATGCAGCCAGGTATACAAAAGTATCATAAAGTCATTTTATTGTCCGAACAGGATTACAAGTAACAAAAAACATCACAAAACCTTACAATCAAGATTACAAGAAGAATATTACATCATTAAAGATTACAAGGAACAGAAAGAAAAGTCTCGTCCCGACAAAAGAAGAATGATCAAGTGGTGTAGTATCTCCATTAGGAAGAGGGACGTCCAGTGAAAGCCCGTTTTGTTCAGACAAACATGAGGATTGACAATATGGTTTCTCCCTCAAGAAGGTGGGCGCCCAGTAGATCCGGGTCAGTCTGAGCAGAAACAGGGTGCTCAGCAGTGTAGTATCATCCCCACGTCGCACCAAGCAGGACGCTCAGAATTGCGGTATCTTCCTCCTCAGGAAGAGGGGAGTCCATTGGAACCCCGCCCAAATTCACAAGAGGGCGAACTGGTTTCGGGGTCAACTGGGGTGGAAGGGTGTGGAGGACAGACAGACGTTGAAGCGACAAATGAAATCAACTCCAAAGACTTGATTTCCACTTTGAGCTGTCTATTCCTACCCTCCCCAATCTCCACCATCGTGCCACTGTCCTGTTCTTGCTCTGCCCAGAACTCATACGAAGTGAGTTATGATGCAACAGTTTCGGGAGTCAACCCCCATAAGCAAAGGGAAAAGAACAAGCGAGGCACCATAAGCAAAAGGGAAAGGACAATAAGTATGGGTGACTTATTTCCTCTTCAATATTCTAACAGCTATAACCAATGACAGCCTGAATACCATAAAAGAAAGTGTCGCCCCTTATGATGAAAAGTGTAAAAGAAGAAAGGCATTAGCCAATGACGCCAAGCTTGAACTCAAACCGCTTCTATCAAATTTAAGGTACGTCTTCTTAAGCCAGGACTTCACTTTTCCAGTCATTATTAATAGTTCTTTAAGTGATGTAGAGGAAGAGAAGTTAGAGGAAGAGAAGGCAAAGAAACTCGTGACCAGAAGTCGCGAAGATTTGGTGACAAGGCTCTAGGTGGTTAGATTGGGTGATTAGTCTAAACAACCAACTTAAGAGACTAACCTAAACGACATCGTGGGCAACAACTAGAAAAGGCGAGAGGAGTCTTCATCCCGATTGGGAGCCTTCCACTCGATAGGTGAGGAGAGGGTCGTGTGGTCTTTGTGACCTCCACACCCGTTCATTTGTGACCTTCACGCTAGTTATATTCAGTGCACACGATATCTACTCGGTGGGATAATTCCTCCCGACCTAGATCAATCTACTGCTGACCACCAAATCTGAGTTCCGCAATCAATTTGTTAGCGACCAAATCCTCTCGAACCCCGTAAATCAAGTCGCATATCACTAAATTTTCTATTTTAGATAATCTCGTTATTCTTGGGATAATTTCTTTTATGTTAACATTTATCTTTAGAAACTATTTTTTAGATCTTTAGGCGAGGTTTTAGCCGCAATTATCTTATTTCCAGATTTGAATTTCGAGGTCTATTTAATCCCATCTTGTGTGATGAATAGGGGGAGTTCTGAATCAGAGTCGAGAGTTTTTACATTTTAGAGTCTGAGTTTGAGATTAGAGTTCGAGAATTTATTCTTGAAGTGTTCTTTCAAGAATGTGGAACTGGAGGGCAAAGGCGAGAGTCACATGCTTCATCAACCGACTTCAACAAATAATATCAGTTTTATTCTTTTTCTTTTTAATTTCATTATGAGCTAATTCTATTTTGTAGAACTTTGATGTAGCCTAGCATTGGACACACAGTTTATACTCCAAGTTATTTTATTTTCAATATTTCCATGATTGAGTGTTTATTTCTTGTTCTTAATGCTTGCAATTTTCTAGATAACTATTATTCAATCTATTGAATCACAATGAGACCGAGAGGTGATTTTTGATTAAAACTCTAGGATTAAACACCATTAGTTGAGTGAAAGCAGAGATGTTTTACCGTAATTAGTGTGATTTTCTAGAAAAATCCAAAGAACTTAATGAGTCTCCAATTAGTTAAATTCACATAGAGATATGGAGTTATTAGTTGGAGATATTTTTTATATTGTTCAAGAGAAAATATTGAATAGTTAAGAGATTTTTATCATCGACTTGGGATAATTGGGATTCTATAACAAGGAAAAATAAACTATGTGGGATTTGTTAGGTGAAGTCAAACACTCTAGTTATATTCTTATTATCTTTAAAATCTTAATTTTAATGCTTTTGTCTTCAGTTTAATTTATATAATCCATTATTCAAATTTTGATTTTCCAAATAGTAATTAATTTAGTCAATTTTAATACTCAATAGCATAATTATTCCATGTGGGTTCGATATCCGTTTTCTTTAAAACACTTTACTACTTATTACGATTTTGTGCACTTGAAGATATATTTTTATGCTAACATTGTGCTCCTCCCCCTATTCGGTGACTACATGCATCCCTACCCCCCCGCCAGCCCGGCAGGCTGAGCCGTCTATGTAGACCTGCTTGAACTTTCCTTAGGGTGCAATCGGGACTTCCTCTGGGAAGCTGGTGAACTTTGCAACAACGTCCGCCAATACCTATCATTTGATCGCGGAGGGGGGTAAATACTCCATATCGAATTCGTTGAGCTTGATCGCCCACTTGGCGAGTTGTCCTGAGGTATCTGGCTTCTGCAAGACTTTCTTTAAGGGGAAGGTCGGTGAGCACTTTCATCGGGTGGGCCTGGAAGTATGGCCTTAATCTTCTCGCGACGACAATAAGTCAAACATCAACATTTTAGTCCGCGAGTACCTAGCTTCGGCTCTGCAGAAGGCCCGACTCTTGTAGTAGACTAGCCATTGTCCTTCCTCTGCATCTCGGACTAGCACTGTGAACACGACGTGTGGGGACATGGGTAGGTACAGTTCCTCTCCTAGTTTCATTTGGCTTAACAGCAGGGGTGGCTCAGGTACTTCTTCAGGTCGGTGAAGGCTTCTTCGCAAGTTGCATCCCACTCTTGGGCCTTCCTCACAACTTTGAAGAATGGAAGACATCAAGCGGTTCAGGGCCGCCACCCTATCAGCCAACCTTTAGACTTCATGCAGGTTGCAAGTTGTGGGCATCCCCACTACTGCTTCCACCTTTTCAGGGTTCGCCTCAATCCCCCTTTCGGAGACCATGAACCCCAGGAACTTTTCTGACTTCACCCTGAACGCACACTTCAACGAGTTGAGCTTCATTTGGTACCGCCGAAAGACAGAGAAGGCTTCTCGAAGATCTGCTAGATGTTGCTTGGGCTCCTTGCTCTTTACTAGCAGGTCGTCCATGTACACTTCCATATTCCGGCCGATCTGCTACTTGAACATTTGGTTGACCAGCCGTTGGTAAGTGGTCCCAGCATTCTTGAGGCCGAACAACATAGCTTTGTAGCAGTAGAGCCCTCAGTCTGTAACGAACGCGGTCTTCTCTTCGTCATCTGTACTCATCTTGATCTGGTTGTACCCTAAATAGGCGTCCATGAAGCTAAGGAGGGGATGTCCTATCGTTGAATCCACAATTAGGTTGATGCTTAGTTAGCAATGGGAAGCTGTCATTCGGGCAAGCTTTATTCAGGTCGGTAAAGTCGAAACACATCTGTCATTTCCCGTTGGCCTTTTTCACCAAGACCACGTTGGAGAGCCATTCTGGGTAGTGAACTTCCTTGATGAACCCTGCCGCTTGGAGACGGTCCACCTCCTCGGCAATCATCGCATACTTCTCGGCACTAAAGTTTCATCGTTTCTACTTGACTTTTCGAGCCTTTGTGTCAACGCAGAGCCAATGCTCGATGATGGAGTTGTCTATCCAGGGCATCTCCTCGTGGCTCCAAGCAAACACGTCTTGGTGTTCGCTGAGGAGATGTTTTAACGCCTCTCTCAACTCCGAGTCCAACCTAGTTCTGACACGGACCATGTGCTCCAGTCTCTGCTGGTCAACTGAAATTAGCTCCAAGGGCTCGTTGGGTTTAGTCTGCCGAAGGGCTTGCTCGTTGCGGACTATTCACCCCATACGGTCAGGGCTGGTGGCGATTATTTTGACCTCATGCCTAAGCTCTCGAGCGTAGCACTCCGGAGCCAGGACCTGCTCGCCGTGAACTTCACCCACCCCCAAGTTGGTAGGGAACTTCATTTTGAGGTGGTAGGTGGACATCACTGCCCGTAAGTTGTTCAGGGTGGGACATTCCAGTATCGCATTGTACGCAGATGGGGCTTTGATGACCAAGTAGTCGGTCATGGTCGCAACGGTCCTGGGCGGGCACCTTCTCTGCCAGGACAAGGATAGGGTGATGGCTCCCATTGGTTGAACAATGTCGCCTACGAAACCCTTAAGCGGCATCAGAGCAGGGCGTAGTCGGTCTGGACTGATCCGCATCCTAACAAAGGCCTTCCAGAATAGGATGTCTGTCGAACTATCGTTGTCGATTAGGATCCTTCGAGTTGTAAAGTTCGCAACCTACATCGTTACTGCCAACGCATCATCATGTGGGTGTTGGATGCCCTCTCATCCTTCTCGCTAAATGTGATTGTGGCACTCTCAGGATGTCGTGGTGTCCTGACGGCAGTCCTAGTGGTGGTAAACACCCCCTCATAGCGTGCCCTTCGGGCATGTGCTCTTCGGCTGACAAAGTGACCCCCTTGCATATCCTCCAGTGATTGTACGGATTTCTCTGATCGGTTTGTCTGCCACCGGGGGGCTCCTCCAAGCTTCATTCCTTGCTCCCTGTTGTTCTGGGTCGCCCCCCGCCGAGGGCCTTGACAGCCCCTCCACACCGGTCTTCTCGGTCTTCAGACTGGTGCCTCCAGGTCCCTTGGTCTTCCTCCCTTCTTCTTTTCAGGGCATGGTAGTCTCTGGTGCTATGTCAGTTGGTCATGTGGTACTCGCAGTATCGGTGGCTCTCTCTATCTCAAGGATGCTCTTTTCGTGGGCTCGGTTGCCACTCTCCTTCGACTGCCAGACTTGTGTGAGCGCGTAGTACCCTATGCAGCCGGGTCAATGCTTCTCCCTTTCTCTTCGTATCTAGCACCCCTCTTTCTCCCCCTTCACGACATTGACCTCCCTGATGTCCAGCTGCATTCCAATCCGCTTGCTCCATCTCCAACTATCGAGGATCCGTTAGGGCCTTGAGGGTGTCTTCAGCATTGATGAATCCGTTTGCACGGTTCATGAACTCTCTCAACATGGTGGGGGTCTTTCGTGCTATTTCAGCCATAAATGGGTTCTTGGGCCTCCCAAAAGGGCTACCAAGGTGATATTCTCGTCTTGGTCATCGATGGCCATGCGCTCCCGATTGAATCGGGAGAGATACAACTTCAAGCTCTCGTCGTCTCGCTGTTTAACTGTAAGTAGGTAAGCTGCCGGGTGTCTCCTCTTTCGGCTTGCCATGAATTGCATCATGTCGAGACGAGCCAGCTAATCAAAGCCATATACGGTCCCAAGTGACAAAGACCCGAACCAGGCTCGAGCAGCTCCCTTCAGCATTAGTGGGAAGGCTCAGCAGGTGATCTCTCCTAGGAAGCCATGCAAGGTCATGTGGGCCTTGAAAGACTCCAGGTGTTGGGTCCTTGGACCCATCGTACACTTCCATCTATGGAACCTTAAACTTGGGCGGGAGTGATACTGCCATAACTCTCGTGCTGTAGGGGAGGTCAGTGCTGACGAGTAGCTGGTGCTCGGTGGAAGTCGTGCCCATTTGCTTAGCCATTTCTGCGTATTTGTCCCTAAGCTCTCAGAAGTCGAGGTACATCTTGCGCCTTTCCTCCTCTGATGTAGTGTTTGTTGGGACTTGTCGTGAGTCCATGTGTTCGTTGCCGCTGTGTTCTCCTCCTCCTACTAGCTCCTCATTGGTCCGCCTAAGCGTCGCGTTCTCCTGCCACAACGTCCCAGTTTCCTCTGTCAGCTTCCTTGTTGTCTCCTTCATTCCTGCGAGTCTTGCCTCCATCGTTTCGTTCCGGTTCTCCTCTCTCCATGTAGTTTGGGACCATGTCGCTGCCGGCATGCGAAGTACACGCTTTTATGGAAAAGATCCCACAGACGGTGCCACTGTTGATGTCCTGTTTCACAGCCCGAGCAGCTCCACAACAACCAAGCTCACTGGACCTGCACCTGAGAGGGAGAAGAGGCTCCGATGACGTTTGGGATCACTCTAATGCCAAAGTTAGTAGAGAATACTTGGGGTGATGAAGAGAGAGCTAAGTAAACTGGAAGAATAGTAAGGGTTTTTAGAGCCTCCCCGTGGGAGGGATGACTGTTATTTATACTTGGTTTGGACCCAACCGTGGAGAGAGATTGTGGGGTGTTAGGTCGTGCTTGGGCTAGACCTACTACCACCCTCCTATCATGGCAGCGTGTCAGGTCGCGACCCAAACTGCCGAGAGAGATCATGGCTTGTCAGGTCTTACTCTGGTCAGGCCTGCTGCCACTCTCTTGTCGTGGTAGGGTGGTCAGGTCGTGGTCGTGCCGAGTTCCCTGACTCGCATTGAATGCAACGTATCTCGGGCCTAGCGTACTCACAATTGGACACGCCTAGCCGTCTGCGTCTAGCAGCAACAGTTTGCAATGTACCTTATGGCAGGGCTTGCCAGTTCACTAGGTCCCCAAGCGATCACTACCTTATGGTGGGCTTCTTGGCATGGTCGAGCTCGGTGTCAAAGCTTTTCCGGATAGGCCTGTGGCCGTGGGCTCGGAACGTGATTTCCCGGCCTGGGTTTTTGGCCTACTTTGGGTTTCTGCCTGAGGGGTTGGCTATGCCTCTCTCTCAGAGGGGCCCCCCTCACAGTTCTTTTATTTTATTTTATTTTCTTTTATAGCTAAGCAATTGCAAAAATGTTCAATTAGCTGATTGGAACTATTGATAATTAATCAAGAACAAAATTAGTTTTTTTCATTTTTTTTATATATTTATCTAAAATTTCCCATCTCAAATTTTTGGATCTTTTGCAACATTGTAACATTGCCTCGTTTGTTTTCAGTAACAAAATTCAAAACTTTGAAAACTTCTCATATAATCCTATCTCATTATTAAAAAAATTTTAAATTCTCACACAAAATAAATAAACAATTTAATTTTTTCAAATTTTAAAATAAAAATAATATTAAAAAATATTTTATAAAAATATTTTATTCAACTTTTTAACTTTCATCTCAATTCATCTCATCTCATCTTCGAAAACAAACGGAATATTAAATTCTAAATAATCCTTCTTTGATCAAACGTCGTCTTTACAACCTTTAACACCGCCACTACAGTCGATTGATAAAAAAGGTTACGACTAACGAGGATCTTCGGCACTTGTAAACGCGACAAGGGTTCCTTGTCGAATCGTGACAAAAGTCAGGGCAGAGTCCTTTGCCGGTCGGTCGCCTTCCCAACCCCCTCCCTAACCAATCCAATCACAGAGACCAGACCTCAAATCTTCTCTCTCTCTCTCTCTCTCTCTCTCTCTCTCTCTATGGACCCTTCCAACTCCAGCCCCTCTTCCATGCGTGTCCTGATTCGCCCACCACCTTCTTCTCCCGCAACCTCTTCATCCTTCCAAACCCCACTCCCTCCTGTAGATACCGCACCTTCATCTTCATCACAACCTCGCTCTCCAGATGGCGTCGTCGTCGTGGGCGTCATTTCCAGAAGACCCGACTACTCGGCCCGGCTTATCAACCGGGTCCTCGAATCTAATGTCTTCGGCTCCGGTAACCTGGACAAGAACTTGTGCCCGGCGGATAAAGAGGAGGTGATGGACTGGTTCAAGTGGAGGAGAATCAGCTACTACCACGACCCGGAGAAGGGCATTTTGTTTTTACAGTTTGCTTCGACCCGCTGCCCCGCTATGGACGGCCTCTCGGGTGCCGGGTCGGGTTTCGGTTCGGCGGTGGAGGAGGAGCACGACTTTTGGGATTTCCAGGAGGTGCTCTTTATGTTCACTGTGAGTCGTTTCCTTTTCCATTTGGTTAATACGGTTGATGTGTTTGTTGTAACTAATGTTGATTTGGGATTGTTACTTTGAATTTATCGACGAGGAAAACTTAAGAGATGGTAATAGAAGTCAAGGAGATATAGACCAACTCATACTCATAGTGCTATTGCCAAAATACTGTAAACTCAAATCAATTAGTTTATTTCTTGGTATGTACTTCGAAACCATGGGAGCCAATTGTGGGACATAGTTAGAAATTACAGTTAATATATACAGTGCTATGACAAGTTCTGATGACCTTTCTATTTATTGATTGTTATTTCCTTCATAAGTTGTATGCCATGTTGAAATGGTAGAAGTTTGTTTCATATGAACTTGAGGAGCTTGTAGTTCCATGGGCTCAGAAAATGCATGTTGCGAATTTTACAGGTTTTGCCAGCATAATTTTTTCTTTTAGTACCTTTGATTAGTAAGTTGCAGAAGCCCCAAGTGGCTTTTGAACACACGTCCTCGCCCTCCACTTTCTACTTGTGGGTCGAGGAAGTGCCATCTGAGCAATATCTCACTGGCAGCAATGAATTTGTGGAGATGTTGATTCTTTGATATTGTGGTCATCTACAGTCAAACGGTGAGAAATTAGCTGGAATTTTTATTATTTCACCTTTTCCTTCAAATTTGTTCCTATTTTCTGCGTCACATGAAATTCAAGAGTATCATCCTCAGTAAAGGAAAAGCACCCTGCCTGTAAGGGGGACTGAATGAAAACATTCCGGTTGTTTGAACCTTCCAAGATCAAGTTTTGGGTTCATGATTTAGTGGTCAATGTGTTGTATTTGTACTTTTGATGAAAACGCACTCTAGTAATTGGTATATCTGATGATCTGTTCAAATAACAATCATGCAGGTTTGCCATGTGGTAATATATATTCAGGAGGGATCGCGCTTTGATACTCAAATTTTGAAAAAATTTCGAGTTTTACAAGCTGCCAAGCATGCTTTGGCTCCATTTGTAAGATCCCGAACCACACTGCCATTGCCATCTAGGCCTAACTCTTCTTCATCCTCACGACCTACAACATCATCTGTGTCCTCCAGCAATCCTTCTCCTGGCAGAAGTGGCAGTACCTTGAATCGCAATAGTTCTGCTATTTCTCTCATGTCAGGTTTAGGGTCTTATACCTCTTTGTTTCCAGGGCAGTGTACTCCAGTCATGCTGTTTGTTTTTGTCGATGATTTCTCAGATGTTGCAAATCCAAGTTCTAATGTGGAGGAGTCAACAGATACCTCCTCACTTAATCAGTCTTCTAGTCTGAGCAGTTCAACTAGACCAAGCATGCCAGTTAAAGGTTCTGGTTCTGTTATGGTGCTTGCACGCCCTGTGAGCAAATCTGAAGGTGGTTTTATGAAGAAACTACATTCGTCTCTTGAAGCACAGATTCGGTTTTTAATTAAGAAATGCCGAATACTTTCAGGTCCTGAAACAAGTCATGCTGGTTCAAGAAGTGGGGTTGCTTCAAGTTCTGCACCTCTGTTTTCACTCGATGCATCGAGAGCAGTTGTACTGTTAGATCAATCTACAATTCAGAGATGTGAATCTCTTGAGTGTGCCGCTGGCCTCGTCGAAGATGTCTTAAATGGAAAGGCAACGTCAGATTCTCTTCTGCTTGAAACCCATGGTCAGAGTTCAAACAAAGATGATATACTATTCATAAAGGACTTCATTTACAGGCAGACTGATATTTTAAGAGGGAGAGGTGGCCTGTTCACTAATGCCAACAGTGGGTCAGCTGCTGGAGTTGGTATGGTTGCCATTGCTGCTGCTGCAGCAGCTGCCTCGGCTGCATCTGGAAAGACATTTACTACTCCTGAACTTCCAAATGTGGAAACTTGGTTATCCTCCAGTCAACTAATTTTGCGAGGACTGCTCTGTGCAAAAGGTGGGTGCATAGATGAAGTTGAAATTAGTAAAAGAAAACCTCGATTGCGAAACACTGCTCCACCACTGGTTGAAGGATCTGCTTCCCGAAATATGGATCCTCTAGATGTTGCAGTATCTTGGTTAGAATGTGGTCGAGGGCTGAACACAAAATTTTCCACTTTGTGGTGTGAAAGAGCCCTTCCAGATGCCAAAGATGTTTACATAAATAATTTGCCTGCTTGTTATCCAACTTCACAGCATGAAGCTCATTTGGAGAAAGCTTTGCGTGCCTTCCACTCGATGGTCAAGGGACCAGCAGTGCAACGTTTTGCAAAAAGATTGGAAGATGAATGCACATCCATCTGGAAATCTGGGAGGCAGCTCTGTGATGCTGTTAGTTTGACCGGAAAACCATGCATGCACCAGAGGCATGATGTCCAAACTGATCAGTCACTTTTAGGAGCTGAGGCCAAGCCACATTCTAGTGGATATGTATTCCTTCATGCTTGTGCATGTGGTCGTTCACGGCAACTACAATCTGACCCATTTGATTTTGAATCAGCAAATATTAATTCTAATTGCATTCCGGACTGTGATAAGCTCCTTCCTGCACTTCGACTGCCAGAAGTAAGCAATGCAGGACCGATTCAGCTGTCATGGAATTTGATGCGTATTGGGGGTGCAAGGTACTATGAGCCTTCTAAAGGCTTGTGTCAGAGTGGGTTCTCTGCCACTATGAAGTTCCTTATGAAATGGACTATATCTCTGGAGATGCGCAAAGGTCTATATGGTTCAGAAAGTGCTGTGCAACACAGTTCTCTGACAAGGTCAAGTACAAGCCCCAAGGTTGAGTTTAGTACAGATAGGGATATAACAAAAACTAGTATTGCACAGGTTTACTTGGGCGACATGCAGACTGGGGGCGAGCATCAAGGGAAGCCTTCAGAAAACATAAAGTCCAATGACACTAAAATCAGTTTCGGTAAAGGTCTTCCCAATTTTACATTGAGAAAGCCATTTTCTGCGGTCGTTGCTGGATCAGCAGCTGCAGATTCAGGTTTCCCTCCTCTTCAGAAGTGGAAGCAACCTTCTTCTGTTTCAGAGAAGAATAAGCAAAATAGGACAAGAGATCGGAGTATTGTACAGGTTCATGCAATTGATAATCATCAAGGTTCCCAAAAGTCTGAAGATATTTTATCTGTTCAGGAAACCTTAAATGGTGTAGATACTAATGGCTCCACTGACAGTGATCCTGTCTTACAGATAGGCAGTAATGTAATTCCAGTAAATGTAAATGGTGTGGAAAAAACCAAACTGAACTCCTATTTGAAGCATGAAATAATGTATGTTGGATTTGAGCATGAATGCCCCCATGGACATCGTTTCCTATTGAATCCAGAGCATCTCAATGAACTAGGACCCCCATATTCATTTCTTGAAGAATCTCATATTGCTTCTTCGATTGAAATTTCAGAGCATGATGTAGGGTATCCTTCAAAATTGGGGAAAAATGGTGGTCATGGTAAAGTTCATCGAAACTCAAAAGTGATGACTACTAATGCTTTGAGTAAGGATAAAAATATGGATAAATTGAGAGAGCTAGTAGATAATGGTAATCTATGTTTTGGGGGCATGATACAGTTCTCTGGACCAAGGAAGGAACAGAATCAGACATCCCTCGGAGTATCGCAAGCAGGCTTTCAGTCTATTAATCTTGATGATGGTACATGTGCTGTCTCCATGTTGAATAGAAATTTGCCAATATTCATGAACTGCCCACACTGCAGGCTCTCCAAGAAAAAGGATCTAACAAAGATTAAGTTTGCTGGCACAGTATCACAGCTTCAAAGAATCTTTCTGGTACAACATGCTTACTATATGAATCTTTCTTCATTGCCTTTATTCTTCGACAAAAATTCTGGGCGTTGTAGTCAGAAAATTCCCTCTCATGAAGAATAATCTTCCATTTTTATTCATAAAGTGTCAAGTTTTAGAGTATTAAATGCCAATTTAAAGTAAAATATGAGACACCGAATATTTACAAGAATTTTCAGTAATTTTTCCCTTAACATACCAGCTGAATTTGTTTGCATGAGTCACCAAAATGATTTGGTCGACCAAAATGTTTTGAACAGTTTCATATTATTAAGAGCAGAAGATATACTTGGAACAACTCCAAAAATCTGTATTTGGTCCAACATATGCAAATTAGACTGGTCTTCATATTTTGTGTTTTTATTTATTTTCATTCTGTTTCAGTTTTCAGAAGCCTTGTGTTACTTACACTATGATATTGATCCTCTGTTTGTTCTCCATGTCTTGTTCAAATGGAATTATTCAATTTTGCGCATCTATCTCACCCTCATACCTCACATAAGATGGATCAAAATTACCAGAAATTTTCCGTCTTGTAGTCCTTTAGACTGTTCAATAAGTTAGGAAGTATATTTCATGATTGACAATTCATTTTTGTTATTACACGAGTCTTGGGAGATAGTTTCTTTCTTCATGAATAGCTGTGTTGCGAATTCTCATCCTATATCACAGGGACGAACATTTTGAGAACAGATGCCAGCCTTCTGTATATTTTATGAATGAGCTTTACGTGAAAGTAGGTTAAATATTTCTAATGATTAAGAGATGTTGCCTGAGTACATAGGGCCTAAAAATGAGAAACACCTAATAAGATAATGTAAAGAAGAGGTAAAAAGTCCCAAAAACTAGAAATAGAACAGCCAAACTGAGCACTAATCCAATTATAAAGGGCTTTAAAGCCATCCTTAAAATCCCTTGCCATCTTTTACCTTACCTTCAAAGTTCCAATTTTTCCTCTCTCCAAGTACACCACAACAGGCAACCCAAGATCAACTTCCACAACGTTTCACTCTGTGGACCTTCATTTCCGAAAAGTCTACATTTCCATGACATTGCGAAGCCCAACCCAATCTAAGCCCATAAAACTGAAGAGAGCATTATTCCAAGGAGCGCTAGCCACCTCACAATGCTAAAATACATATTCTATAGTTTCCATGTTTCTCTTGATCATGCAACACCAATCATTCTCTATAAGATTATGAACCTTCCCCTAAGCAATTGCCCAAACAAAGAAAGCTACTCTCGTAGGTGTCTTGTTCTGCCTAACATTCTTCCATGTGAATGAGTTGCTCTCATGAGGAGATAACATATTATAATCAGATTTCACTTCAAATGTCCCACACTTTGAATGGGCCCAAAAGAGCTTTCCCTCGCTACTTCTCAACTGTACAGAATACAATCAATCCAAAAATGAGGTTAACGTTTTTTTATCATTAAAGTACAATTTTTTTAATCAGAAAAGTAGGCATAGCCCAAGTACATGAAAAATATACAAGAGCAACACTTATGCATGATTGTTTAAAGATAGAAAGAATTCATGAACGTTCATGCCATTAAAATCTACTACAAGCGATCGATGGAATGAAGTATTTAGGAAAAAATTCTAAGCTTGTCCATTGTCCATTTGCGATTGTCAAAACTCCTTGCATTTCTCTCCAACCGTATGCACCACCATAGACAAATCGGGGACCATCTTCCACATCACAAGCTCATGGCCACATCACAATGCAATAATAAGTGATCAACGGACCCCCCACGTTTTTGTGCATACAACACCAACCCATCATAATGATTCGGCATTTCCTTAGATTGTCTAAGGTGGGGATCTTCTCTAAGGAAGCCATCCATACAAAGAAGGAAACTTTGAGGGGAGCCTTAGTCTTCCGTATGTTCTTATAGGAATGGACTTGTATTTTTTATAATGAGGGACTTGTAGAATGAATGAACACTGAATTTCCCCTTCTTAGATGGACACCAGAGGATCTTTTCAACCTCCCACATTCACTCTACTAGTGAACACAAGATTGCATAAATGCGTAAATGTGTCAACTTCCCAATCTTGTGCAGCTCTTGAGGAAGGTAACATTCCACTGAGAGAAGCCATTAGATAAGTCCAGAAGCTCTGCAATTGAGGCCTCCTGCCGCCACATGCTTCGTAAATCTCTGGGTAAGCTTCCAAAGCCCCACCCCATGTGGTTCTCTCACCTCGTTCGAGCACCATCCTCCCAACACGCACCATCTTTTAATTCTATAACAGCCCTCCATAAAGCCCCCCTCTCTTTCCGGTATCTCCACAACCACTTACCCAATAAGGCCTTAATGAAAACCAGTGGATTCCGAATTCCAAAAATGAGTTGAAATTTATCAAGAATTGCATGTGTCCTACAAGAAATGATCTGGTTAGAGTCTTTGGTCCACCTGTGCTGTTAGATCTGAAAGACTGAAAATAAAGGACCATATAGATTACTCATATACAGTATGTCAACGGATGGATTACTTTTGAAAGCTTCATTACGTTTCATTTTTTCTGTACTTGTGATATGAAATCTCTCTCCCTCCCTCCCTGCTGCCCTCTCTCTGTTGCCTTTTTTATGGCATTTGAGGTAACTTATTGGGTAACTTAGTGTGCTTGTGGCTTAATATGGAGTGTCTAATTAATGGCATTTGCTTGTAGGTCACGCCTCCATTTCCAATCATATTAGCAACATGCCCTATTATACAATTTGAGGTATGTCCCGTTTGCTCACTATAATTTGCATGAGTATCTTTACAATACATCAAGTACTTGAGGTAGTTCTTTTTTAGCTTGAAAGTCTATAGTCCCACTCATAAAGATTTGAATCTCAGTTGTCCTATGTTTTCCTACTTTGTTTCTATTATCGAAAACTCTGTTTACAAGCCCATATTTTGACACACCAGTGATGTGGAGGATATAGAGAGACATACTACATCAACTAATAAATAGAGTTTTAATTTTTTTTATAACTGAAATGGATCCCACAACAAGTGGTGTGTTGACACACCAGGCTTGTAAGTAGCACAACTCTTCTATTATAGAGTTGTATTGGACAGGGTGGATGTTATGGCAGCATTTACTGAGGTTTAACTAGGAGGTTGTGGATTAGGAGTTGATCTTTTTTTTCATTGGTGTGGATTAGGAGTTACACTTATCATTTCTATTGTTTTGTTATCATCTCTCCCTGTCTGATTAGAGTCATAAAAAATAAATTAAAAAAGAATAAATTTTCTAGGATTATTAAAAATATAGTGTTTATGGGTGGGGGGACAGACTACCTTCAAGGTTGACTAAATACATCATGGTTATCTGAACTGTTTGTTAAATGCTCTTTTCCAGTGTTTCAGTTTGGAAGATTTTGGGTTTATGAATGTTAACACCCACTTCATATTTTGTTATTAAAACCGCGGGCTAATCTTTGTTGTAAATTTTGAGATTAGTTGTCCTCACGTCATAGCAATCACTTGATTGCAGGAATCATGCCTACCCATATCAATTCCAGACCGTGAGAAAAAACTACAGTTCAGTCTTGGATGCCGGGTGATCTTACCACCAGAGAGTTTCCTTACACTTAGACTCCCCTTTGTGTATGGTGTGCAAAGGGAGGATGGAAGTCTACATCCGCTTAAACCATTTGAACATAAGCCAGAATTGACTGCCTGGATTAGTAAGGGCACAACATTGCAGGTCATGTCAAAGGGAAGCAGTATTGATGAGTGATTTCACTCGTATTCAAATCTGCTGAAAGTTCAAAAACATGGCTGCTACAATGATCAACATTGTGGTGTCTTTGCAGTTTCCACACGCCGATTTGCGTGACCAGCTCAGGTGAGCGTAGCCATTTGATACGATTCCTTGGATTATTTGCTGTCAATTAATATTCAAATATTTGAAAGTAGTTTATGCTCCCTCTTCTCCTGTAACTTTCTTTTGTTTCTCTCCTACAAGATGAAAGTGTGAGCAAAATAATTAATGATTAGAAAAATACTAAATGCAACCGGCTGGAGTAATCGTCGTGTAACCATGTCCTACGTGGCTTAATTAAACAGTTTGTTTCATTTGGGATATGCATCCCACGAAGACGCTCTGCCTTCATCTCCTCTAATCTTCTCCATCTACCATCCCTCGGCGAGTTTCCCGCCTCCTCCTTCCTCCTCAAGTTTCCTCCTCAATATCGGTTTTCGTCTCCTCAAGTTTACTTCCCCTGTTTTTGTTTTTGTGCTAATCAGCTTTCAACTACCTGCATCAACTAGTTTGAGTCCACATATGTCCTGTGTCAAAGTGACGTCTTTCTTGATATGTTGAGTGTTTCCGAATATTTTCTGGATTTGGGTAGTCATTGAGTTGACGATCACAAAGGAATAAAGCATACCCATGTGAGATTTAGTGTTTTTTCTCATTTGGGTCTGCTTAATTAGGTCGATATCTCTTGGAATCGGTCAAGTTCGATGAACTGATGTTAGTGTTATGAAGGTCTTTGGGTTGTCTATTGCAATGGATTGAAGGTGTGATATATTCGTGGAATGAGCGTAACAAGATGAGCTAGGTAACCCACCCCTCCGAGTCCAGAGCCCCCAACATAATTTTGGATGGCGGAGACCAAGCACCAACTCGAACCTACAATATTCCCCATGAAGCGCAAACCCGATCTCAGCTCCGAAGACAACCCACAAAAAACTCCGAAGCTTCAACCACCTCTCGATAACAGCACTATCTTTCCCAAGAGAAAAACCCAATCCTAGAAGCTTCTGAACGCGATTCTTCAGCACTATCGTTTAAGGGAGGAATGGATGCAAATGTTATTGGAGTTAGCAGTGGTGCAGAGCTCTTCCGGATGGATGAGACACCCATGGAGACACCCAAAAGAAGATGACGACGCAGAGCTCTTCCAGACCCGAAGACGGTGATGATGACGACGCAGAGCTCTTCCAGACTCAGACGAACACGATCTCTTCTAAAATCTGAAATCTCAACTTTCCCTTCTTCCCTTTCTTCTGTTCTGTTTTTCTTTTTAATATATTGGCCACGTCAGCCACGGTTTCCCCACGGTTTCGTGGCTCGGTTGTATGTAGCACTGCTGTAATGATTAACATGTATGGTAAAACAACTACTATTTCATTTTCATCCAATGGAGGGCATAGTTCTAGCTAAAAAAATTAGCAGAAAGCATTACTGTTGCCAATGGTAAGTAGTTGCATTTATGCCTCGTGTGAGTTGGTTTGAGGATCAGCATGATGGAACTTTTTGTTTTCCTTTGTTTTCTACGTTCTTAATTTTTTTCTTTCTTTCTTTATGTATTCTTACATATAATGTGCATTGATAATCCTGAAGCATATATGTATATGGGTAACATTTACGTAGGTATGCCAATATGATGAATCTTGAGAAAGTAGGAACACCATATGGCAGGATGCAATATACACAACTTCCACACATTGATTTTTGAGAAATTTCCGAGTATTCCATAATGGTAATATATAAGAATTTAATCAGACAAGTATTAATTATACTTGGATTACAAACTTGCTCAGTATATGGTAAACACTGTTGTATCAAGGTGTATCCAAACACCTTGTCCTAGAAGTACCTGATCTGTTTTAAATCTAAAATATTGTTCTTAAAAACTGGTTTTGTTTACACGGTGTTGAATATTTATGGGGGTGAATATTGGAAAAGTAATGTCATCAAGTATGACTGTATGAGTACAGCTCTTTTTTTAATTATTCATGCTTGGAGTATTATGATGATGATGTTCTCTAGTTAGAATTGGAAACTTATGACTCTACATGTGTTTGCAGGATGAGGACTTTCATGGATTATAACAATGTTGCTTTCGGTGGTGGAGCTTCAACCAAAACTTCTACCGAGTCGAAGCCTTATTATGGGTCCAAGTCCGTGTTGCAAACGGAGCTATAAATTCCCAAGCAATGAATCCTGTGGGAAGTAGAAGTGAAAGATCTTTGGTGCAAAGAGTTGACCTCGTGAAAAAGGATTGACGGCACTCTGCAATGGATAGCTGAGATGGCTTATAAGAAAAAAGATACGTCCTTCCGAATTCAGCGAAGGCGACTTGGTTTCGATTAAAATTCACGGACTTCATTGTCGCCGGAAATATGTTCAGACTGGGGTATCTTGTATTTTTCCAATACTGACGGCCAGGTATTTCTCACTTCTCACGTCAACCAATTTCTGATGCCGTCCTAAAATGTTGTGGATAAGTGTAATTTCCGCGTTCGGTCAAGTGAATCTGCCAAGTTCAGGGCATTCGTTCTTATTGTCCTTGTCTAAAAGACTACGATTTGCACGTTTTATACTCCAACTTACCAAATTTTGACAATTTACACTTCTGATCAAGATTTGATAATATAATGTGTTATTAATTTGATCTGTAAACTCAAAAAATATATCCGCGCAAGCATTACAATCCCAAAGCATCAAGAAAGCTTGTGGTTATGTTTGAAAGATGAGGATTTTTTATAACTTTGTGTTCTAAATTGCTCGCTGTATATTTATAAGCACAAAAAGTTGAAAGTTGAATAAAATATTATTTTTTAATATTATTTTTTAATATTATTTTGATTTTAAAATTTAAAAAAATTAAATTGTTTATTGTATTTTGTATGAGAGTTTGAAAAAATTATAATAATTAGATAAGATAGTTTGTGTAACCGAGGCTAAGGATTTGGAAGAGAAAATTATGAAATGTCATGATCCATTGCTGAGGGTAGACAGTTACCTAAAATAATGGTAGCTTTACTGACTTTCTTGTCGCTCAATAATCTGTTGCGGTGCATTCTAAATGAGCGCGGCCACAGAATGTTGGAGGTCCTGGAGCACAAAATTCTGGACCCTGATTTCCTCAATTGTCTCTTTACACCCGAAACGGACTTTCTCACCTATCATTTCAAAATTTGGGGAGAGCAAAGATTATGGGACTGTTCCAAAAGGCCATGAAATTGAAGGAGTTCTCTCCGACTCCAAGATCTTCAAATTCTAAACCCTAACATGTGAATATGATCATTCTCCATCTATTACTGTTTCTTACCGTATTTTAATATCAACTTGATAATAGAAATTTTTCATAAAAATACTATATAAATTTGTTTATAATTATGATGAATTTCAACGAAACATTGTACTTACAAAAAGGCAAAACTGTTTTGCCGGAGCCCTATCGCCTTGGCCCCAAAAACAATGCCAAAAAGTATTAAGGGATACAAAAAGTATTTTAACTTATTTTATTTAATTATTATAATTTTTTCAAATTTTTATGTAAATTATATAATAAACAATTCAACTTTTCAAATTCTAAAACAATAATAATATTAAAAAATAATAGGCTAATAATACGTTATTCAACTTTTAACTTTCATCTCATATCAAGTTACTATTATTCAGACGAGCATCGTGGTCTGAGCTCATCCTTCTTTTTCATCTCAAAAAATATTAATGTGATATTTACTAGTCAAATAAGAACTAATGTTCGATGTTCACCAAAAAAGTAACTACTCATGCTTTGGCGACTCCGAAAGTTTTTTTAACAACTCTGTTGGTGGTTTGGTTTCTCTCAATAGTCGAATTTGTGTGGTTTTACTACTTGGGAGTCTGTTGTCGTGTACTTTTACATGTAAATTGTCCTTTGTAGGGCTCGATTGGGGATTAAATTCTCAGTATGGCTGATGATTTAACCAACCGATGGAAAAAAATGTTTGTCTGACGTGGAAAACTCGAAGGTGCTCATACAATGCTCAAATTTGGATTCCATGTTGAATTATGCTGATCACTACCTCTTCTTCAAACTTCATACCTGTAAATTCTTTAACAAGGAAGCGTTTAAGATAATGATGCGTAATGTATGAAACCTCATCAAGGATGTGACGTTTTTTTTATTTGTAGCCAAATTTATTATTGGCTCTATTCTCTAATGAAGGAGATAATGATCGTGTTTTTCACAAACTCCATGGTTGTTCGATAAGAGTTTAGTGCTTCTTAAAGCATTTGATGGAATTCTACACCCGTCTAATATCTCTATGCTCTTTTCTTCCTTTTGGGTTCGAATCTATGATCTTCCTCTGAATGGGATGAATGGTGAAATCATACGTGGAATTGGTGAATCTATGGGTATTGTAGAGGATATTGATTTTCCTTCTGAGTCTCCTAGGTGGGGTGCTCTCGACATGTTCGTCTAGATATTAGAAACCCATTATCGCATGTTAAACGCCTAAGTCTAGAGAATGGGGAAATCGCCTGGGTCCATTTGAAATATGAGAAGTTACTCAATTTCTATTATTGTTGTGATACGTTGGGTCATTTTGATCGAGACCATCACTTATGGGTGAAGAATTGTGAGAAATTTGAGAAAGATGGTTGTTAACGCCTAAAATTGGCACAACAGACCGGAATGGGAGAAAGAATCATTCTCGGCCCGCTATGACGATCTTGGCCTCGATCGGTGTAGTGTGGAGCCCCCGACAGTGGTCCAGTGTGGCTATACAGTGTCCACATGTACATCAATGGCAGTCAACAGTAAATCAAGGCAGATAAAATAAAGAAATATGGACATAGATTTACGTGCTTAGGCACTAGGCCTAAGTACACATGGGTTTGGGGGAGGGGAGAATCCACTATAATATGCTTGTTTTACAGTCTCTAATGGTCTCTCATCTTCATTGCACAATAGATATCGGAAGTCTGTCTTCTGGTGGAGATATCATCACTAGAACTCTTTTCTTGAGGTTGAAGAAGCCCCCTGAGGAGAAGCCAGGCCCAAAGTCCTTGAAATCATCTGGTTCCCTCCATTTTATCTTCTGCCCCCTCCTTTACATCCCCTCCTTTTTGCTTTATACCACTTTCTCTTTACTTTATGTTACTTCCCCCATCTTCCTCCTGACACTCTACACTCTCTCAGCCTTTTGTCCATTCCTTCTCTCTTCTTATTCTTCCCTCCTGATGAGTCCCCCCCATTGGGCTAGGCATAGGAAATACCATAGGCCTGTTATATTTTATCTCTTACAGTTGTCCGCGATTCTTAAAGGTAATTTGTTCCAACAAAGACCTTGAGAATCTTTAAAGATAAAATATGCAATCGAAATAATCCACCGAAGTCTGTAGATAAATGAATTTCGAGCGTGGGTTCTTGGTTATCTGTTCCTCTTGCATTAAGTAGTAAAGATTTCCGAGCGTGGGATTAGGTGAGAGATGGGCTCGACCACATGAAGTGCAAGCGCAGGGCTCGTTTTGGCAAGGTGAGTGGGAAATAAGCTCGACAGCATAGAGTTTAAGTGCGGAGCTTGTCTTGGCGAGGTGAGCAGGATGTAGGCTTGACTGCATAGAGTGCGAGTGTGGAGTTTGTCTTGGCGAGATGAGTGGGAGATAGGCTCGACAGCGTAGAGCGCAAGTGTGGAGCTCGTCTTGGCGAGGTGAGCGAAAGATAGACTCGACCGCATCAAGTGTGAATGCGGAGCTATTCTTAGCGGGATAAGCTGGAGGCTGGCTCGACCATGTTAGGTGCAAGCGTGGAGCTCATCTTGGCGGGATGAGCGGGAGATGGGTTCAACCGCGTAAGGCGCAAGCACGGAGCTCAGCTTTTGAGGGAGATGTGCCCCACCGTGTAAGTTGCGAGTGCGTAGCTCAGCTATGGTGGGAGATGTGTTGTCCCGATGTGCTCAAACACGTAAGTTGCAAGCACATAGCTCGGCTATGGTGAGAGATGTACTCCACTGCGTAAGGTGCGAGCACGTAGCTAGGATATGGTGGGAGATGTACTCTATCGCATAAGGTGCGAGCGCAAAGCTCGTCTCAGAGTGCAAAGGTCAGGTAGTCGAGTGACTTGTCTGCCTGTTGGGCGCCGGGGGGCCGAGCAGTCCCTGGCCTTTCTCATTTGTTGACTCGTCAAAAATAACCTAGTGGAGGTGGTCATGGCTCATTTGCTGGAGGAAATGTTATCTCAAGACTAATGTCGGGTAGCTGAAAGACTGGATCCGCACTTTGCCGTGAGGCAAGCCAGGCCGCCTTAAGGCTAGACCGACCTGTTGACCCTCAACGGGAAGGTAAGTAGGAGATGTCTAACCGTACTGCAGAAGTCAAACAGGTCAGTGCAAATATTCTCCAATCACAAGTGTAAAATTTGCAAACCTGAATCATCTTCTTGGAGTGCGGCGAAGGTTAAAGGCTCAGCGTTTGCTGAAGGAGATGCGATCCCTGGAGTAACGTCGGGTAGTTCAAAGATTGAACCCGCACTTCGCAGTGAGGCAGGCCGGGGTACCCTAAGGCTAGATCCACCTCTTGACCCTTAATGGGAAGGTAAGTAGGAGATGTTTGATCATGCTGCAAAAATCAAACCAATCAGTGTAAATAACCTCCAATCACGAGTGCGAAATTTGCAAACTTGAACTGTCCTGCTGGGGTGTGGCAAAGGTCTGAGGCGTTACCTATTTGGCATCTCGTTTGATGGAGATGGACTATGGTAAGGGTCTGAGGCGTTATCCGTCTGGCGTTACATCCAAACGGTGTGCGTGCGTACATCCATAACAGTGAACAGTAAATAAATACATAGAAAATAAAGGAAATGGACACACATAGTTACATGGTTCAGCACTAAGCCTACGTCCATGGGGGTTTGGGGAGGGGAGAGAGTCCACTATAATATGCTTGTTTTATAGTCTTTTATGGTCTCTCATCTTCACTATACAGTAGATATTAGAGGTCTGTATTCTGGTAGAGATATCATCACTGGAACTCCTTTCTTAACGTTGAAGAAGCCACCTGAGGAGAAGCCTGGCTCAAAGTCTCTAAAGTCATCTTATTCCCTTCATTTTATCTTCTGCCCCTGACTTTACGTCCTTCCTTTTTGCTTTATGTCACTTCCCATTTGCTTTATGTCACTTCTCATTTACCTTATGTCACTTCCCCCATCTTCCTCCTGACACTCTGCAGTCCGTCCCTCAGACTTTTGTCCCTTCCCTCTCTTTTCTTATTCTTCCCTCCTGATGAGTCTGCCACATTCGGCTAGGCTTAGCAAAATACCATAGGCATGTTATATTTTATCCCTTACAAAGGTTTCCCTCATGGGGCATGGATGAGAGTTGAGGGAGGGACTCTTCTGACTCCAAACTGCTAGGCTATTTCATCTCAGCAATCCGAGTAGACTTCACAACAAAATTCTGTGGTTGAGAAATCGAAGGGGGACAATAACGTGGATTTACAAATGCGAGATCCCATCACTTTACTTCATTGTCAGAAGTGTGATCCTTCGATTATGGAATCAAAACATGCGGAATTACCTTTGGGTGCTGGTCAGATGAAGAAGATGACAAGGGGAACTCGAGTTGGGTCCAACTTCCTTATCTGAGGTGCAATCTTTAAAACATGTGCAATTACCAGCTTTCTTATTTGAGGTGCAATCTTTAAAACACGATATTAACTTGTTGTTAGAAAGAGAGAAGTTAATGTGGAAACATCATTCTAAAGCTCTTTGGCTACACTCGGGAATCAAAATTCAAAGTTTTTTCATCACAAAGCTTCACAACGAAGAGCTAGAAATTGTATCACTCAACTTCAAAATGATATGGGTTTGTGGAAGGAGGGTCCAAATTTGGAAGCAATTATAACATCATATTTTTCAGGGCTGTTTACAACATCGAATACAAGGAGTATGGGTAGTTATTGATTTTTTGCAGCCTAAAACTAAAGTTTCAGCATCGATGAATTATAATATTCTATAACCTTATTCAAGGGAAGAGGTTTGGACAACTTTTGTTCCAAATGAAATCTATGAAAGCTCCTAGTCGGATTGAATGCCTCCTATCTTTTTTACAAAATATTGGTCTATAATGGAGGATGTATTTGTCAAAGCAGTGTTGTCTTGCTTTCATTCAGGTAAGATACCTCATGAATTAAATGAGATTTTTCCTATTCTCATTCCAAAGAAGAAAATTCTTGTGAAGGTTACTAATTATAGACCTATAAGCTTGTACAATGTGGTCTATAAGATCATAGCCAAAGTTATTGCTCATAGGCTGAAGCTTATTTTTCCACAAGTGATTGGTGATAATCAATGTGCTTTTGTTCTGGGTAGGCTTATTACTGACAATTTTTTTGTTGCATTTGAGGCTGTCAATTCTATTCAAAAGTGACGGGGAGGAAAAAGTGGTACTATGTCTTTGAAACTTGACATGAGCAAGGCTTATGATAAGGTCGAGTGGTGTTTTCTTGAAAAGTCATGCTTAAGTTGGGTTTTGATGCAAAATGGGTGGATTTGGTGTTATCTTGTCTTACATCAGTTTCATATAAAGTTTTACTTAATGGCATTCCTACTTCTTCTTTTGGTGCATCGAGACGATTGCGACAAATGGATCCATTATTTCCTTATTTATTTATGCTATGTGTTGAAACATTGTTTTCGTTAATTGAATATATTGAACGGCGAAGAATGCTTAAAGGTGTGAAGATTTGTAATGGTGCACCAATCATTAGCCACTTGTTTTTTGCTGATTATAGTTTGTTGTTTTCTCAAGCTACAAAGTCTGAAAATGAGTGGCTCTAACAAATTTTACACACATATGAACATGCTTCTGGGCAGCAACTGAATTCAAAGAAAATTGAGTTGTTGATTAGTAGGAATATGAGCCAAGAGGGAAGTAACTGATATTAAGTCGATCTGGAATGTACAATCTATCCAACATTATGCAAAGTACTTGAGTCTTCCGTCATTTGTTAGTCGAAACATAAATAATATTTTAGGGATCTGAAAACAATGGTGTGAAATAAGCTACAAGGTTGGAAGGACAAATTACTATCACAGATTGGTAGAGAAACCCTAATTAAGGCAGTTGTACAAGCATTACCAACTTACACAATGAGTTGTTTCCAACTATCTAAATCATTTTGTCAAGATTTGGAGAAAATGTTTGCACGGTTTTGGTGGGGTCGTCGTGTTATGGAGCAGAAGATGCATTAGGTGGGTTGGGAAAAATTATGTACATCTAAGTTTAAAGGTAGTATGGGTTTTAAAAACTATGAAATTTTTAATTTAGTATTGTTTGCAAAACAAGGATGGAGGCTTATGCATGATTCTTCTTCCTTATTTTTTCGAGTTTTTAAGGCAAAGTGTTTTCCCCATTCAACATTTTTACAGTCGTCTTTGGGCAACAATCTTTCCTATTTTTGGAGAAGTATTTTTGCAGTCAAGAACATTCTCTCTAATGGTTGTATTTGGAAAGTCAGACGAGGTGACTCGATTAACATTTGGCATGACAAATGGCTTAGCACGAACTTATTATCTTATCTTCCAATTGCGGCACATATATTACAAGAAGATTCTACTGTTAAAAGACTTAAAACCGGTCTAGTTTGGTCTGGTTTTGGACATATTTTATAACCGAATCGGTATATACCGGTTTTAAAATTTGAAGAATCAATAACACACCGGTTACACCCTAAACCGGTACTTCCAGTTTTATCGATTCCGGTCTGATTTTTCCAGTATATTATATAGTATATATAATATAATGAGAATATATTGTAGTATATTATAATATATATTATAATTGTATTATAGACTATAGTGATATATTATAGTATATTATCATATATAGTAATATAGTATTAGTATAACTATTAATACAATAGACTATTGTGATATAGAATTTTAAAATTTAATATTATATTAATTAGTAATTTATCATATAATATATAATTATTTTATATATAATTATATATATTATATATAAAAAATTATATAAAAAATTATATATAATAGAAAAAATCATATAAAAAATATTTTATACAATATAAAAAATTTAAAAATATATATGAACCAGTCTAGTGTTAGAAAAAGGAAAATGAGAACCAGATCGATTTTGACCGGTTTTGAGAAAAATGAAACCGGTAACGAACCGAACCAAACCCAGTACCGGACCAACCCACCAGTTCGGTCTGGTCCGGTCCAGTCTGGTTTATAGGTTCACCGGGTTTTTTTTTCACCCTACTGATTCTTGTAATTGGAATGGGCCCTAATACAAACTGTTTTTCCTCCATATGTTGCTGACCAGATATTAAAGATCCCTTTAACTTTAAGAATTGATGATCAGTTTGTGTGGGGTGGGAACAAAAATGATGTGTATTCGGTGAAGACAGGTTACCACTTTGCATTTAATTTGTTGACTAAAGGGAATCGAGAAAGTTCCTTTGCGCCAGTCAATTATTAATTTTGGCGGAGGCTATAAAATTTGAAGTCATCAAATAAAGTGAAGAATTTTGCATGGAGAGCATGTACTAATACTTTGCCCACCAAAATGCCCTTGAAGCGAAGAGGTATTCTATCCAATGCAACTTGTGGCCATGTTATAGGGGGCTGCTCACATTCTTAGCAAGTATGGGAGCTTCATTGTCCTTTTCTTTTTTATTTCTTACATGCTCATATGGAGTTTCGGGCCTTGTCATGGACATTAATGGAGGAAGGTACTTTGCATGGAGTTTCGTGGGATATTTGGACCTATAAAAATCTCTTGTTATTTGAAAATTTAGATTGTGATATTCAAGGGATTGTTGATAACTGTATTGGATATGTTGAAAGTTTTATTAATATCAAGTCTAATCAGTTCATGCATATGGAGCGGGTCCTTTCTTGGAAGCCTCCACCGGTGAGTAAGGTTAAATTAAATTTTGATGGAACTTTATTTAAATAATCTCCATTTGTTGGAATTGGGATTATCTTACTAATAAGGGTGAAGTGTTGATGTCATTGGGCTCAACTCACACACACTCGGCCCAATAAAATACACTCAAACCCCCAACTCACAAGCTAGGCCCACATAAATTAATAGACTTCAAACTACTAAAAAGGCCCACAGAAAGAGTAGGGTCTTTTCTTGCTTCAAACGGCGTTAGATGTGAAAAATACACAAGTGTTAAAAATAATTTCCAACCTAACTATTACCCAATAGTTTGATAAATTTTTTCCTAAATTAATATACCAATTGCCCATAAATTGTAATAACAAAATAAAATCTTAAAAAAATAAATTTTATTTCTTTCCAATATTTTTTTCCTTTAATTCGTACTTTAATAACTAACTCAAATATAACTTTTAAAATTTGTAATGTATTACAATTTGTTCAAATTGTTTTTTGTAGTTATAACTGATGAGAATTTATATTATAATTATATGATTAAATTATTTAACACTTAATAATGTACTTTCTAAGTTTAAAATTAACACATTATTATAAAATTGTAATAAAAATTAAATTCTTAAAATAATAAATTTTACTTATTTTATGTTTTTACGTTTTTTTCTTATTTTACAAATTTGCTACTTCCGTTCTTCATTTACTGTTTAAGCTGGTTAGAGTTCAATATGTTGGCTGAATGAATAGCCATGTAGCCACGTAGATTTTTGAAGAAAATTGGAACATACTAAATGTTAATACTAACAAATAATAATCTCTTTGTTAATTTTAGATGTAAAGTGTATTTCGAGGTGTATGATATGGCTACATAACTATTCATTCAGCGAACCTACAGAAGTTTGGTGTGAATAGGGACAGCAAAGACCAGGAGCAAAACTCATTCAACTATTTTTGTATGGAAATGAAAAGGTTGGATAGAAACTGGGTGACCATGTGGACGGAGAGAGGTGGGTTGGGGGTAAAGGAAAAGAGGGGGTATTTTGGATTTTTGTTCTCCACATGTGAAAAAGAGAGAACTTGGGTGGGTTGGGGAGGAAGGAAGGGGAAAATAATACATAGAAAAATAAGAGATAAATAAATAGATAAGGAAAAAAATATATACTAAATTTTAAAATTAAATTTTTTATTCTTGATCTAAAATTAAAATTTTTTATTATAAAATAAAATGATGAGTTTTAATAAATATTTCTTAGGAGAATAGAGTCATCTAAATAATGAGATTTCTTAACATAAAATAAATTAATAAATATTAAATAATATTCTTAAAATAATAAAATCATTTAAATAAATTAATTTCTTAAAACTATATTATTTTCGAAACTCCAAAATATAAAAAGGTTTACTTGAAAATTAGTCTTTGTTCAATAATACTACAAATACCTCATTTAAAAAAATTTTAGTACATATTTAGAAGATTTGATAATACTTGACTCAATTTAAAAATCATCGGCTAGATTTAAAATAAGGATATTAGATTTAAAATGATTTTTTTTAAAGAAATGTTATTCATCATTTCCACACCACAAACCAATATGTGATTTCTTATTTTTTTTCTTGATATGTAAACACACTTATTTAAACATCAATGTATATATGTTTAAATTGAATGTTAAAAATGAGAAATCAAATGTTACTGTATAGTATAGGAAAATAAAAAATAATTTCTTTGTTTAGAAAATAAAAAATTATGTAAAATTAAACTGAACACACGTGAATAGCACATTGTCCTTACCTAGTATATGTGTGTGTGTGTGTTCGGTTGGGTTAAGGTAATTGACTCATTTAGTCATTGGAGTCGGATTGAGATTCACTAAAAAATTATTCAAATCCGAATGACTCGAGCACAAACCCAACACAACTCAATTGACAGCCCTACCTGCGCCCCTCTTGATGCATTTCTCTTGCCATTGATAATGTAATGAATTTTCTATTAAAAATGCTATTAGACTTTTTTTTTTTTTGAAATAAACCAACCTTTCATTCATAATTCATGCATTACATAGCTTTTCAAAACTGATACACTTCAGGTCTCTCTTCAATCCACACACACTCATTTTCACAAGATAATGCAAACTTAGCTAATTTATGAGTTGCTTGATTCTCTTCTCTAAGCACTCATGTTGAAGTCTCCAAGTATCTCTACTTTGAAAAAATTTCTTGATGTCCTCTATAATCTATCTATACCATGAACAATCATCTTCTATGGCTTTTACCGCTTTTACTACTGCTAGAGCATCCCCTTCAAAAATAATATTATGCATACTTGGCTTAAAACACAGCTCCACAGCTCTCTCCAATACTAGCATCTCAGCCTGTAAATGATTAGTTACAACAAGTTTTGGCATGCACATTGCAACCATTAGCTCCCCTTCCCAAGTTCTAATCACAATACCACCGCCCATTTTGCATTTGTTTAACATCTAAGGCTCCATCCCATTTAACTTTACACCAGTTTAGTTCAGGTTTTTTCCATCTAATAGGTGTTGATCTTGCCCTCTGAGTGAATTCTTCAGTTGCTGGATTGTTGCTCAATTGTGCCTGTTGGAATTCCTCTTTTTCATCCCTAGCCTTCAGGCTTCATCCACACAAAACTGGGGCTGTGAAATTTGCCTTCAAAGGCAAACTTGTTTCTTAGTAACCATATTCTTCTCATAACATAAGCAATCTCCTCAATCTGAGGTTTCTATAAATCTACAACCAACTCCTATATATTAAAAAAGCTACTATCTACACAGCTCCACTTCTGCAAACAACTTAGAGTGCGTTTGGATGTTGAATTGAGTTGAGATGATAAAATATTGTTAGAATATTATTTTTTAATATTAT